>NC_143579.1:170451822-170797898 GCF_048544385.1 Mastigoproctus giganteus | reverse complement strand
AACATTGACAAATACAAAGTACTGCATATGGGTAGAAGTAACCCCAGAGAAATGTACCAACTATGTGGTACTACACTTAGAGTGGTAGAGAATGAAAAAGATCTGGTAGTAATTGTTCATATAAAACCGGTAGTGACACCAACAGTAACGAGGGAACGTGGAGTGATATCATATGGCAACTTTTACCAAGGATTGTAGATGGTCAGTTTGACTTCTACCTCCCAGAATATGTGGTGGCGTATGCACTGAGGTAGAGAGAATTTTACTATGGAGTTTTTGAATGCTGTTGGCAGTACATACCAGCCTTCAAGCGAGGACTGATTAGGTGATTCCTTTGTTTTCATTTAGTTTATTGAGAATTTTTACCCAACTTCGGGATTGACTCTAGCAAAAAACTGGTCATTGGTCAAGGCTATGATTCGTGATGTGATTTTTGTTTGTGTGGCTGAATTTGGGGCAAATTCAAGCAAAAAAAGTGTGGGTTTTTTGTTTGGTTATGTTGTGTGATAATGCGAGACAGTTTCAAGCAATAGAAGCCATTTTATTGGCAAAGTAAGGAGCAATAATTAAGTTTTGGAGTTTCAGGAAAATGCATTTTTTTGGACGTTTTGTAGGTATTTAAGAGAAATTTTATTGCAAACGCACATGACATGGCATCATCTGGATATGGGGGTTGGAAAAGCAGGGGTTTGGGGACTAGTGTTGTTTTCGTTTAGTTTTTTTGAGAAAAAAGGTTGTTTTTTGTTTAGTTTCTAGTGAAAAAAAGTTGGTTTTTACATGACCTCGGGAAGAATTCAAGCAAAAATCTGGTCATTGGCCACGTTTAAGACTCATGAGGTGATTTTTGTTTGCGTGAGTTGGGTGATATTACAGTAGTAACTCGGGACAGATTGAAGTGAGAGAAGCTATTTTGTTGCCAGAGTAAGGAAGGGTTATCAGATTTTGGAGTTTCAAGAAAGAGGATTTTTTTTTTTTTGGACATTTTGTGAATGTAGAAAGAGTAATTTCATTGTAATCGCAAGTGGCATCATTTGGTAATGGTGGGTTGCAAAAGCGGTGGTTTGGGGGCAGAAGCTGTGAATAATTTGTTTCAAAATGTATTTTTTTAAAACATTTTGTGGATTGGGAAAGAGCTGTTTCATGGGTGGAATCATTTCATTTTTCTATTTGTTTTTGTGAATTTTCAGCTGCGAAATAGCGTTTTGTCACATGACATCCAAGTGTGATGTGAAGGGGAATGTAGTGAGTGGGTGGAGTCAACTTGTCAATCACTGCTTTCCCAATGTTTTTCTCCCCCCCCCCATTTTGGAGGAGTACACTGTTCTGGAATATTACCAAAAATACAATTATAGTATACAATTATAAAAAAATTAAATCGAAAATTATTATCATTTCAACGATTTAGAAATCGTTTCCAAATTATTAAAACTTTGCATAATTGAAAATCCAAGATTATTAATGTGATAGGTTTGAATAAATACGGTAAATCGTCTCCAAATTGTTTACTTTTATCCGTTGATTATTCACTGGCATTTCTTGTTGAAAAGTACGATACACCTGCACTGCAATCACATTCTACAGAGCTGAAAGTTTGGGACCCACTGCTGACTGCGTGTAAGTCTATGCTTTTTTACTACTGTTGCCAGAAGCAATGCTTGCTTACCGTTTGGCAACACTGCTGCTACTCGAGTCGTGATATTATTATTAGCGTACGGTGCAAGGAAGCCTGAGGGTTATGCTGCACCAGCCAAATAAAAAAAAAAAAAATTCCCGAGTTACCCAGAGAGAGGGAGAGTCAGAAGTAGAAAGGAATCACCAAGAGAAGAATGATGATATCCAGCTCAGGACCCTTGGTGTGCCAAGCCCATACTCACCAGATGTGAGTCGCTAATTAAATATATGGCACAAATTCAAATGATTCATTAGACGTCGCTCAATAAAAAAATTAAAAACAATTTAATAACAGCAAATATAATAAAATTACAATAAACATAATTTCATGACATATTCTTAGGCGGGCCGTATATTATATATATTTTAAAAACGATTGTAGCCCGTCCCTGCTATATAGCTACATTATTCATAATCGCCATATAGTATAGCTACTATTTGGAGTCGTCATCGAACAATGATTTCCATAAGAAATTCGTATTCAGAAAAACTAAATCATTAATAGGGTAAACACACACACAATCGAAACAAATTTACTAACTCACCCCTCTGTTGATGCTATCAAATATATAATCAGTAGCTACATCACAACCACGTTCAACAAAAAATGCACCAGCAACTAAAGCTAAAACATATGTCGACGTGCGTCGAAACACACTACGATATAACGTTGAAATAAGCCCAGACATACTGCAACCAGCTAACACTGACCTAAGAAATTGTTTTTCAAAATAAGAAATGAATTATTCAGTCACAAAACCTCCGTTAGCTACGGTCGAAACTTTCTCGGCCCTGCAATTAGAGCAGTAAGGTAAGCCAAAACATTATGCCCAACTAACTAATACCTCCAATAGGCGGCGAAATTTAAAAATAAAAAATGGAATTAAAATTAATGTTAAATTACATTATTGTTATTATTATTATATACTAGTAGTAGTAATAGTAGCAGTAGTATTAGCCATATGGTGCAAGGAAGGATGAGACTTAGGCAGCAACTGCAAAAAAAAAAAAAAAAAAAATCCCGAGTTATCCTGACAGAGGGAGAAGTAGAAAGGAATCACCAAGAAAGAGAAGAATGATGATATCCAACTCAGGACCCTGGGTTTGAAAAGCCCATACTCACCAGATGTGAGCCACTGGAGATATGAATCGTTAAGATTTATAAAACTAAATTCTTATAACTTATTACTATTATTAATATATAAAAGAAACGAAATACTATTATATGTATAGTAATAAAATATAGTATCAGTATTAATACTATTACTATATACACAGTTCAGCCAAAACATTATGCCCAACTAATTAATATGATGTTGGTCCTCCTAGTGCAGCCAAAACAGTCCATACACGGCAAGACATGGACGCTACAAGATTTCTAATTGTGTCATGTGGTATCTGGTACGAACACTTAACCAGAAGATCCTGTAAGTTCCGTGGCTGAGACGCCGCAGATCGGAGTTGCTGTTCCAACACAAACCACAGATGTTCGACGGGATTGATGTCTGGGGAATTTGGAGGTAAGGGCAACCTGGAAGTCTTCCTCATGTTCCGCGAACCAGTCGCGAACAATCCTGTTCGGTGTGGCCTGGCGCATTATCCTGCTGAAAGACGGCACCGCCAGATGGGAAGAACGTTCCCATGAAAGGGGGTTCCTGCTCAGCAATGAAGTTTAGGTAGGTGGTAGACGTCAGAGTGCTCGGCACATTATTATTATTATTATTGCTCTTATATTATTTCTCCCTGATTGGGGATTCCACCTCGTGACGGATATTAATACCAAGTACACAAGGTGGTTGTTGTTATGTCTGGTGCTACTGTTGGTGGAGGAACTCTCTGACTAACCTACAGGTGTTCAGGATTGTGAATTTTTCTGGAGTTCCTTGTAGGTGTTCGCTGGGAGACCTATTGCTGCTAGGCTGTCATGTAGGGTTTTTTGCACCATACCTGTGGTTGACACGATGATCGGGATGGTCGGTACTTGCTACATGTGCCACATCTCTTTGATCTCCTGTCTTAGGTTCCTATACTTCCTGATTTTTCCCCATGGGTTTTCTGCAGGTTGCCAGTGTGGGTACCGCTATGTCAATCAGATAGGTAGTCTTTTCCTTCTTGTCCACAAGGGTTATGTCGGGTCTGTTGTGAGGGATTGTTCTATCTATTATTATTAATTGAACAATCCGTTATTTCCTCGCTAGGAAATAACGGATTATTCTATCCGTTATTTCCTAGCGAGGAAATATCAACCGATTTTTCCTCGCTAGCTTCTGATGTATTATCCTTGCTACCTGGTCGTGTCTATGAGTGTACTCAGTCTGGGTGATCAACTTGCACCCCGCGGTGATCTGTTGGATCGTTTCTGATGGCAGGCGGCATCGTCGACATGTATCATCGGACACTCCAGGCTCATTGGCGATGTGCTTTCTATAATTTCTGGTGTTGATTACCTCGTCTTGGATGGCAAGCATGAATCCTTCAGTCTCGGGGAGGAGCGTCCTGCTCGTTAGCCATGCATTGGAAGCACTTTTACCTATGAAATCTTGATGGAGATCAATGTAGTGTCTGACATAGAGTGAGTGTCTTTTCTGCCCATCTTTCTAGCTTCGTTTGTACTTCTTGGTTGAGGGGAGACTCCTTGCTTAGGTTGAGTGGGAGTATACCACTTGTCTATGGACACTGCTCAACGTGGACTAATGTTATTAGTGGAGTTCCTCAAGGTTCAGTGTTGGGTCCATTGTTGTTTTCGGTGTTTATGAATGATATTGATGATGGGATATCAAGTTTAATGTCTAAGTTTGCAGATGATACAAAGGTTGGCAGGGTCGTTAAGGACACTACTGACGCTATGCTGCTGCAACAGGATCTGGAAAGGTTGAACAGATGGGCTGAGAGGTGGCAAATGAAGTTTAACATTGACAAATGTAAAGTACTACATATGGGTAACAGTAACCCCAGAGCAATGTATCAACTCTGCGGTACTACACTGACAGTGGTGGAGAATGAAAAGGACTTGGGGGTAATTGTGCAGGCAGATATGAAGTTCTCTGAGCAGTGCAGACGAGCTGCAAGAGTAGCTCATGGTGTCTTGTCAATGATATACAGGAATTTTTCTAGCAGGGATAAGGAGGTGATTATTCCCTTGTATAAGGCAATGGTTAGGCCACATCTTGAGTACTGTATACAGGTCTGGAGGCCTCATTTCAAGAAGGATGTAGAGCTGCTGGAACGGGTACAGAGAAGGGCAACAAGATTAGTAAATGGAACTAAGGGTTGCTCTTACGAAGAAAGGCTTAAGTTTTGCAAATTACAGAGTCTGGAGACTAGGCACCGGCGAGGTGATCTGATAGAGGTGTATAAGGCTTTGAATGGTTTGAGCATGCTCAATGCCAATGGGATTCTTCATCTTTCTCAGAATAATCACCTCAGAGGGCATAAATTCAAATTGAGGAAGGACGGATGTCGGATAGATGTGCGGAAATTTTCCTTTGGCCAGCGGGTGGTTGGTTGGTGGAACCGACTTCCATCACTTGTTGTTGAAGCTGATAGCCTAAACAAATTTAAAGCTCAGCTGGACAGGTATTTCGAACGAACGGAGGGGTGAAATGGGAGAGGGTTGTTTTTTTTTTTTTTTTTTTTTTTTTTTGGCTGATGCTGAATAAGCTTGCTTTCTTGCATCATATGCCTCTACTAATGCTAATGCTAATGCTATCTTCCTTATGGCTTGATGGAGTGCTACTGCTGTGTGTTTCTGGAAGTAATCCTTCAGGTTAACTATCGCTGTCTTCTGTTGCCCAATGAGGTCTATCAGGCCCCTTCCTCCTTCTTCCCGGGCAATTGTTAGTCTTTCCACGGCAGATCTCTGTGGGCGTTGGCGGCTCTTGGTCATCATTGTCCTTGTCTTTCTCATGATATCCTCCAGCTCGGTATTAGTCCCCTCTATGACCTCGAAGGACAATGGGAGAATGTTAGTACTGGGACTGCATAGGTGTTGTTCCCTCCATTCAGCTTTGCTTTCAGCAGGTTTCTGAGCCTCTGAAATGGTATTTTTCGGTCAAGCAGGCCTTAATTTCTTTGTGCTGTAACTGCTGAGCCTTTTTTGTAGGCCTCTCCCTCTGGCATGGCTTCGATCTCTTTATCAGTCTGCAGTTGGTAGTTTCGCTTGACTAATTCCCTGGTGTAATCCGTGAGTCTTGCATTTGTCTACACCAAATTCCATCCTAATATCATTGCTGAATTCTTCGGTGATCTGGAGTAGTTTCTAAAGGTGCTTCTCGATTCCCACGTAGAGCTTGATGTCATCCATGTACATTAGGTGGGTGAGGATGTACAGGTTCTTCCTTCCTTCTTTGAGGTTATATCCAAACTTGCTACTGTTGAGCATGGTGGGTTAAGTGGGTTAAGTGCTAGACAGAACCACAATGGGCTAAAGTGTAAAGTGTTCATTGTCTAACGGCCGCAGCAGTTTCCCCCATCTCTGTGTTGTGTACTCTGTTTGTGAAACAAAGAACACTGTGAAGGCCAGAGATTTTAAAAAGTGTAAGGTACATGTTTATGTTGTGTAGTGTCATGTTGTGTTGTTCCTCTGACCTTTTAGCCGTTGGGCCCCTAGTGGGACCCCATTGCCACACTTATCCCCGAGGGGGCAGGTCAGTCATAGAGGAATCGCATTAGAAGTAAGTACTCTAGCAGGCCCTGCCACCTAATTTCATAAGATTTCAGTGGCAAGGGCCTAAAAAAACATAATAATAAAATAAATAAATAAATAAATAAAAATGAAAAAATAATAAATAAATAAATTAATAATAAATAAATAAATAATAAAAAATAAATAAATAGAAAAGATTAAATAAAATAATAATAATAAATAAATAAATAAATGATAAATAAATAAATAATAAAAAATAAATAAAAATAAATAAATAGAAAAGATTAAATAAAATAATAATAATAAAAACAGTAATAATAATAAATAAATAAATAAAGTAAAAAAAATAAAAAATAAAAATAATAATATTAATAAAAAAATGCATATTTAGTTAGAGTAAGGGTCAAGACTGAGGAAGGGGGAACAGATAGAAATGTGGGGATGTAGGAAAGGCAACCCCAGAAAGGTCAGTGGGGACTGGCCCCACCAAGAGAAAAAAAAAAAAGGGGGGGGGGGAGATACAGAAACCAGCCCCCTCCCTCTCCCTACCAGGAGAGGGGGGATTAAGTGGACCAAGTTAGGGTACCCGGTTCGGAACGCTAGTTTGCCAAGGTAAGCAGTTGACATCTAATGGCACGCCAGTGGCGTTGTGTCTTTATCTAGGAGATTGTCTTATTGGTCACATCCGTGAGAGTCAAGTCCAGAAGTATACGAACCTTTTGTCTTTCTTAGATTGTCTTAATTTGTGGGTTGTCTCTATTCAAAGGTTGTTACTTGGTAGTTATCTTTGGTGGGTGATATCTTTGGAGAATGTATGGTAGTTCACACCAATGATGGTAATGCTGGTCAGGTTTAGCTGCTTTGTTCCAGTACCATCAGGATCCCTGGGTTCATTTAGTAGAGGGTTATCACGTTGCTGCGATTAGTTGTCTTCTCCTCAAGAAAAGCTGCTGTGTGTAGTTGGTGCGAGCTTGATACTCTTCCTTAGTATCCGGTAGATGATTTTCTTTGCCTTTTGTGATAAGCTGGCAGCGGAGGTCATCGAAGAGGGGGCACTCGTGCATGAGGTGATCCCAGTCCTCATTTCCTCCACAGGAGCATGTTGGGTTCTCTTCTAGGCCAAAAGTTGTTAATTTTGCCTTTATTGAACCATGGCCAGAAGGCAAATATGAAGCATGCAGGCCTGGAGAAAACCATATTGGGAATTTTGGATAGACTCTGCTACCACAATTGGCTCAGGGCATCTCACTCAAAGATTCCACTCCTGATGGGGATTGGTCTGGTTGTGATGTTTTCGACCTTAATGGTGGTACTCCTTTTCGCCATCGTTTCTCCTAAGAAGTTTGTCACTATCGGATTGACTTTGTAAATTTTCAGCGCCTCTATTAGCTAGCTATGGGGCACGGAGTTGAAGGCCTTGCGGTAATCGATGTAGTCTGTGTACATGTTGCGGCGCTTCTTGTAGGCCTGCTCCATAACCTCAGCATCTATGGTTAATTGCTCCTTATATCCTTTGCTCAGCCGCTTGCATCCTTTCTGCTGTTCGGCCATTATATTTTGGCTCTCCAAGTGGTCTTATATCTTCCCTGTTATTCAGCTGGTCAGGATCTTGTACATTGTTAGGAGGCAGGTAATTGGCCTATATTTCGCCTGATGTCTTGTATCTTCGGCTTTAGGCTTCAGATATTGATTCCTTGAGTGAAAAACTTCGGGATTGTCTCTGGGTGCCTTATCATTCGGGTGAACTGCTCTGTCAGTGCTTATGTGTGCAGGTGAGTTTCTTGTACCAGAAGTTGTGTACGTTATCTATTCCTGGAGTTTGCCAGTTTTTCATTTCTTTCCGAATCTTCCACCCTCTCATTTCCTGTAGGTCCTTGGTTTTCTTGCATTCTAGGTCTATTCAGGTGGCTCGGCTGTTATGTTTTACTTCGCTGCTCCATATGTTTCCCCAGAAATCCTCAATCGTCTTCTTCTCAGGTTGTCCGTTCCTTGTTTTTCGTCGTCTCCGAGATTCCTGTAGAAACTTCTTTGGTCCTCATCGAATATTCGGTTGTTTATTTACCTCTGGGAGATCTCTTTATATCGGCATAGTCTGTTGGTTAGTGAAAGGAGGTTCTGCTTCAGTGTGTCCAAGTACTCTTCTATTCTCTGATTCTTTGTCTCATATTTGCTGTGGATGCTGTCTCTCTTGAGGATGCTCTTCACTTTTGCAATTAATTTCTTATTACTATTTCCCCGTTGTCACTGGGTCAATTGGCCTATCTTGACTCTTAATTCTTCTATTTTCTGTTGAAGTCTTCTTTCCCAAGTTAGTGTTTCCTTCTGTTTTCTGTTCTTCTGCTGGTCTCTCGCTTCTCTTCCATTAATCCTCGTGGCTCCTACTGCAGAACAATACACGGCTGTATTGATGGCCTCCAGTGTTGCACCATTGCTGTCGAGGTAATGCGGTATATGTGCAGATTCAGGTGGTCCGTGACTCTCCACAAGGTTCTGTTCGGCCTCTGCTTTGGTATCACGTGAGTCTTTGCGGGGTCCATTCCTCCGAATTCTGTTAGGGCCTTCTTCCACTCATCCTCTATTCTGGATATCATGACCTCATCTGTTTCCATTTCAGCTGCTGCGGGTTGTATTTCCTCTTTCTCTTTCTCATCTGGTTCGGGTATGGTATGTTCTTCCTCCTCTGGTTCCATATTCTTTATCCTTTGTAGTTGGTCGCACAGGTCCTTCTTGATTTTTTCCAAGATTGCAGGAGCTATTAGGTTCTTCGTGACAATAGTCCTTCTCTGGTCCGCTATTAGGTTCTTCGTGACGATAGTCCTTCTCTGGTCTGCTGTTAGGTTCTTCGTGATGATAGTCCTTCTCTGGTTGCTATTCGCTTCTCGGTGACCTGAATATCCGGGAATCGTTCCAGCCACATGGTATGTAGTCTTGCCCTGTAGGCTGTCATGTCGGTCTCCTACTTTGTTATTTTGTAGTATGTTTGCATGAAGTACATATTCATTTCGATTCACCACTTCTCCCTTCCTGGGTGGTCACTAGCGCAGTTGCTCAGGACGTACTTCCAGTTGGTGGAGCTGAATGGTCTCGCCTTTCTCTTGTGATATTTCGCAATACTGCCAGGAGCTCTTCAGAAGATGATCCCTACTGCTGGAACGAATGTACATCAGATTAACTCGTCTTGCCCAAATTCAAGAAGTCCCATCCCATTAACGACTACCATCGTTAATGGGACGGGACTTGTTCCATGAACGAGAACACTGTTTTGGACCTTCCTGATTTAGACTCTTTACAAACTGTGATATTATGCAGCTCTGCTGAATCAATTTCAAGCTGGACTGTCAATGACTACCATCGTTATTGGGATGGGACCACTGTTCCATGAATGACAACACTGTTTTGGATCTTCCTGATTTAGACTCTTTACAAATTGTAATATTATGCAGCTCTGCTGACCCAGTGACGAAATGGACAGAAGCCCTGAAACCGCCCCCAAGTCAGACTGGATAATATAACAATGTCCATATGGTGCAATGAAGCCTGAGGCTTATGCTGCACCAGCCAAAAAAATTTCAGAGTGATCCTGAGAGAGAGAGAGAGAGAGAGAGAGAGAAGGGAAACAACCGAGAAGAGAAGAATGATGATTTGGATGACTGGACCCAGAGTATCCAAGCAGAACATCGCCCAAAGTATAACACCGCTGCCACCAACTTGTTTTCAACCCATGGTGCATCCAGGCGCCATCATTTCCCCAGGTAAACGACACACATGTACGCGGCCGTCCAGATGGTGCAACAGGAAATGTGATTCATCGAACTAGACGACCTTCTTCCAATCACTCAAGGTTCAGTTTCGATGCTCACGTGTGCATTGTAGGCGCTGTCGCGGTGAACTGTGGTTAGCATGGGCGCGGGATCGGCCTGCGGTCTGCGGCAAAGATTTTAACAGATGCTGCACTTTTCTGACTCATCCTTTTTCAAGACTCTCTTGAACTAAATCCTTCCTCTGCTCATTGATACTGTTATCGAACAGAGACTTCTGATACCACTCCAAAATTCAGAATTATATCTAGAACTTGTTCCTGCCGATCATGATTGAATGACATTACTACTTCTGTTTGACAATACACCTTTTCTCTTTGTGGACCACTTTGGGCAGCACTGCATAAAGACGTGGTCAAGAAATGGATAAAGATTTTATTTTATTTTATTAATTTTTATTTTTATTATTTTTTTTAATTATTTATTATTTTTTTATTATTATTTATTTATTATTATTTTTTTATTTTATTTTATTTTTTTTCTTTATGCTATTCTCATCCTTATTTCTTCGTCTTCTGCTGTCCTGTCTCCTGGGAATGTGTGTGTGTGTGTGTGTGTGTGTGTGTGTGTGTGTGTGTGTGTGTGTGTGTGTGTGTGTGTGTGTGTGTGTGTGTTGGCACGGGTTTCTTTTGAATGGCTCCAAACCCTCTTTGGACATTCAGTTCGTGACTGTTGAGGTTGGCCATGGTTCTTGCGCAGTTGTGGCCTACCTCCCCGTGGTGTAGACGGACACTGGGCAGGCTTTCCAAGTGATCGCCTGCCTGGTGACAAAACGGCCAGAAACAACTAAACAACACACACATACTGCACGAACATAACGTTACACACATTTCTGGCCTGTTACAGTGATCTGTAACCATCACAGTGTACAAAGACGGAGTTGAACTTTATAGTGCTATTAATTTTTCTGATATTATTTCTGCTAATTTTTCGATAATTTCAACCGCTACGAGGTCAAAATCTGGGCATTTATTGTTTTTGGTTTTATTGTGGTGCTATTTCTAAGTCTTGTATAGTAAACAGAGGTTCAATATGGGCATTGTCATATTCAGTGTTTAATTTTATAATATCTAGCTGGATGGGGGAATGACACCCAGTTTCAATCTGAATAATAGTGTCCAGGGTGTTATTTACAGAGCCCTCCCAGCACAGGTTTCGGGTTTCATCTGGTTTGACAATAGTTTTTAAGACATCTCCACTTGGCAGCTTGTTGGTCATTATTCTGTAAACAACTCCCCACGGGTAGTTGTTTCCAGCAGTTACCACCGAGCGCTTCCAGCATTCCTTTTTCTTGTCTCTTGTTTCTTACGAAGTACCAAAAATATTTGGGACATCGATAGCATATGCCCCCTTGGTCAAGTACCTAAGAGTTATATGGATAAAAGGATGCCCTTTTTGCTTCACATACAGAAATTAAGAGATAAAGTGAGGATGATTTATTTAAAAATTTAGAAAGTCACACGGGTAGAATGGGGAGTGAAAGGCAATTCCTTAGACCTCCTCTATAAATGTATATCTGTACCGATTGTGACATGCATATGGGGCTTGGAAACATAGATCGACCAATAAACACCTTAAATGAAGTCTTATTTCAGCAGAGAGATTTGCCCTTCTGGCGGTGACGCGGTCCTGCAGAACCATTTCAAATGATGCTCAGGAAGTTATTGCGGAATGAGCCAATGTATCTGATTATACTTAAAAGGGCAATTGAATATGCGATTAAGAATAATAAGAGAATAGAACGTATGGGAATAAAATCTTGTTGAGAAGTGAAAAGAGAGTATGGAAGACACGATTTGAAAGTAGAAAAGAAAAGGTTACAGCAAGATATAAACTATATATGGCAGGAAAGATGTAGCGGTTCTCCTCAGGAGTGTGTTTCCTTTGCCTTTCTGCCTGGAGTGAAAACTATTAAAGGGATTTCATCTTGGTTTGGTCTAGGACTTTTCAAACAATGTTTCGCCCATAAATTAGTGTGTTTTTTTCCAGCAAACAGGCAAATCGACTAGCGAACAGCAAACAGGCAAATCGACACAGTGCATCCACCTCATTTAGTGGCCAAGATGGTCTAGCTCTTTGAAAATTTCTCCTCGTCTGGTGCACCCTTCTGAGTACAGTCAGTTCAGGGCACAACTAGGGGACTACCTGTTTCCTTGGTTTCTTCCGTGGGATAGACAAGTATGCTGATTTTATTAAAATGTTTGTCATAGTCAGTGCTTGCTCGTCCAGGCTACCGTTGCCTGATCTAGACCACTCATTTTCCTGTTTTTGCAGTCAGCTGCTGTATGTACTGCCAAAATCTGCCAGTTTGTCTTTTTAATGTTGTACCTTTTGATATCCAACAAGGAGTGTTGGGTTTTTTGTAATTGCCTGTTTAGTTTGAAGGTGATGATGGCTCTATGATCTGTTGTGGTCCAGACTGGCTGGATCACCAGTCTATAATTTTATAAGCCATTGAATTTGTGGGAAGAGTAACATCAATGTCACTCTCCCACATGGTACTGCTAAAATTTGGGAGATTATTTGGTTGGTTTAGCACTTGAAAGGGTGAGGTGGCTATAAAATTTTATAATATCTGGACATTGTGTTTGCCTGCTATGTCTTCTGTACGGTTATGCCATGAGTGTCCTTGAACCCTTCCCATATGTGTTTAGGGCTCTTGGAATACCACGATCTCTAAATTATGTTCTTATAAATTGAGTTTGATCTGATCTACAACTGCTCTTTCTCTTTCAGGTAGTGACTGCTTGTAAGTAATCTCTATTAATTAATAAATCTCTCCATTCTATGACTGCTTGTAAGTAATCTCTGTTAATTAATAAATCTCTCCATTCTATGACTGCTTGTAAGTAATCTCTATTAAGGTATTATATCTTTACCTGGTCTTGCATAAAGAGATGTAATATAAAACTGTCCTACTGGACTGGAGGTGACTGTAAGGTCAGTATTTTTAACTACTATTGCGATAGAAGGGACACCTGAGGTGTACTCTATTAGTTTCAAGCCTTTTTGGGTATCCTTGAACCATTCGCATATGTGTTTAGGTCTCTTGGATTACCAAGATATCTTGGTAATCCAATGCTTGGTGAGCCATGCATTGGAACCAATTTTATCTATGGTACCTGGATGGAGATCATTATGGTGTCTGCCATGGAGTGTCTTCTCTGCCCATCTTTCTCGCTTCGTTTGTATCTCCTGGTTGGAAGAAACTCCTCGCTTAGGTCGAGTTTTTTTTTTTTTTATTATTATATTATATTAGGGTAACCCGTAAATGATTACATTAACCCGTATTCGTGTCTGTAAATTGCGTGTTCTCTGGTCGATTTGCCTGTTTTGCTGGAAGAAAAAAACCCCGGTTTCTGTGGGAAAAAACCTTGCTATCTACGCCTGAGACCGACTAAATCAGCCACGGAGTGAAAAAAGCCCACTAAAGTTCCTGGCGTCATCGACGCGATTCGAACCCGGGCCTTTTCCACCGGGTGTTGGGAGGACGGGGACGATATCACTGTTGTTGTTGTTATTTGGTTTTTAGGAGCATTAGCAACTAAGGCCATATTGCTCCGAGGGTATGCGGTGGTCATTCCCTGACCTTCCCGCATCCTCCTTATTTGGTGGTTACGGGCTCGAACCCCGGTCTAATCAACAAACGTGTGCTATGCACTGCTGCTCCTGCCAACCTGGCTGCGGAGGCGCCGACGATACCACTGTGCTACCCACGTAGACCCTTAGGTTGAGTGGGGTATACCGCTTGTCTATCTTCCTTATGGCCTGGTGGAGTGTTACTGTGTGTTTCTAGAAGTAATCCTTCAGGTTAACTATCGCTGTCTTCTGTTGCTCAATTAGGTCTCTAAGGCCCCTTCCTCCTTCTTCTTCCCGGGCAATTGTCAGTCTCTCCACGGCAGCTCTCAGGTGGTGTCGGCGGCTCTTGGTCATCATTGTTCTTGTCTTTCTCATGATATCCTCCAGCTCCGAGGGTATAATAATAATAATAATAATAATAATAATAATAATAATAATGACAATAATAATAATAATGACAATATTATTATTATTATTATTATTATTATTATTATTATTATTATTAGCCATATGGTACAAGGCAGCCTGAGGCTTTTTTTGCCGCAGCCAAAAAAAAAAAAAAAAAAAAAAATACTGAGTTACCCCTGAGAGAGAGAGAGAATCAGAAATTGAAGGGAATCACCTAGAAAGAGAAGAATGATGACATTCAGCTCAGGACCCTGGATGTGCCAAGCCCGTACTCACCAGATGCGTGCCCCTGGGAGTGTATAGTGGAAAACAGCAATGTAGTTAAAGCTGTTGAACTTTTCCCTGAAATTATTCTAAAATGTATAATAAGTATTATGTGGAGGGAGTCTTTCTATGTTTCTGGAAGATCGCCCTATTAAAATTAACTCATAAACCAGGGAAGGAATTAACTGACCCAAGAGCTTACAGGCCTATTTCTCTGTTAGCTATCTTGGGCAAGATATTTGAAAGATTATTTTTATTAAGATTGGAGTTTTTGTTTAACACTGCTAATGTATCCTTTCCCTACCAGTACAGATTAAAGAAAAACTGTTCTGCGGAGGATGCTATAAATGACTTGGTAAATTATTGTAGGCTTTCTTCTAGTAAGTATGTGTTAGCTCTGCTTGTGGACTTTGAAGGCGCTTTCGACACAATGTGGTATGAGAGCGTCCACCAATCTCTACGGACGATTAATTGTTCTGATTTGTTCTCTAACACTGCTAAAATTATTTATGTGGAAGAAGGATTTTGGTTAGATCGCAACATTTAGAGTACAAAAGGGATATAGATAGAGGGCCTCCACAAGAGTCAGTTTTAGGTCCAGTATTCTGGAACCTATTCTTAATCAATGGCTTCAAACTGAATCATTGGATACTACGTCATCAGATATTCCGCAAAGTGGCAATAGCTGATGACATGGTTATTTGTGTTAAAGGAAACTCTAGGATGGAAATAGAAAGAAAAATGAATAATGTTGTTAATACCTTGATTGAATGGGATAAAAACAAACTCACAGTTTCATCTAGTAAGACAGTAATGATGATATTCAGAGGGAAGTTAGATTATGGTAAGCCCCTAGGTTACATATAAATGATAAAAAAATACCCTTAGTATCCAAGGTGACATATTTGGGAATATTTATAGATGACTGCCTGTTATTTACCCCACATCTCGAAAATACAAGTATTAATATTAAAAATTTTACAGCATCTAATATCCGTAGCACTAAATCAGAATGGTAACTAGGAAAATGTATTCTAAGTCTGTATTATAAGGCAATTTTTATTCCTATTATTGTGCATGCAGTCTCAGTGTGGTATCATAGGATTACTAATATTAAGTTCCAGAAGAAATTACTATCAATTCAAAGAGTCATGCTTTTGACAATAGTGAGAGCATGTAAAACTGTAATAAGTAAAGCACTGCAGGTTTTAGTTAGGGCACTTTCTTTAGATTTGGTGGAAGTATCCAGAGCTTTTGGATATTTTTAAGAAAGGGTAAACAGATTACGGTTTTGGGCATAACCAATGATTTAATGATAGATATTAAGAAAGAAATTTTCTTACGAAATTATTGATATTTTGCAGATGGTGGAATAGTAGTGATATGCTGTGACTCGCTTGTTCATTCCACTGGTTAATTTTAATTATGAAAACAAGTTGACTAAATGGTTTTATCCTAATATTGAGACCCCTTTTATATTAACTTGTCATGGTTCTCTAAGACAAAAGTTATATCAGTTATATCTCTAAGACAAAAGTTATATCAGTTATATCTCTAAGACAAAAGTTATATCAGTTATATCTCTAAGACAAAAGTTATATCAGTTATATCTCTAAGACAATAGTTATATCAGTTTGGTTTAGAGTCCCAACAATATTTTGAATGTAAAATTGTAGAGAGTTGGGAGCATGTGCTGTATGAGTGCCGGCTATATGAGGAATACAGATATATATTAAGGGATCATTTTTCTAATTTTGAGAGAGTTTTTGAATATGTATATCTTTAATCCAAGGAATATATTATTGGTTGCTGTTTGTTATTTGGTTTTTAAGAGCATTAGCAACTAATGCCATATTGCTCCGGATATGTTACTTAAGCTTTCAAGAATATTGTAGATTAGTCTTTCAAAAAAGAAAACAGTTGGCTGTTTTAATAGATACATTATAGATATTAGTTTGTTTTTTTTTGTTTAATTTTCTAGAGGTCCATGTTAGTTATCGTTTGACTGATATTGAGTGCTGGAATTTTTTTTTGCATTTTATTTTATTATTCTATTTTAAAATTAAATTTAATTTTTTTGTTATTTATTTATTGTATTATTTGTTTATTTTTTAAAAAAATTATTTATTTATTTTTTCTGGCTTCCAGGTTTGGGCAACCTGGAAGTGGGATTTCTGGCACCCACCGGTGTTGCACTGCCTCTGGTGGGTGCGGGAATTTTAGTGAAAACTGCACTGATAGAGCAATAGACCCAGGCCTTGCCTCATGTCGTAGGGATGGTCACCAGATATCAGGCACTCAGATAGTGCCTGCTCCCTGGTGGTGAAGAGGCCTGTTTTTTTTTTTTTTTTACATCACACATACATGCCCACACATAGCACTATAGGCCCATTGGATACAGAATATACAGGGGTGGAGATGGACATTAGTCTGGGTGCCACCCTTGATATGTATACATAAAATAATGCAAATAAAATAAAATAATAGCCATATCATCACCGTCCTCCCCCACACCGGTTGAAAAAGGCCCAGGTTCCAATTCCCGTGGATGATGCGAGGAACTGTAATGGGATTTTTTCATTCTGTGGCTAAGTTTGTCGGTCTCAGGCGTAGATAACAAAGTTTTCCCTCCAGGAATTGGGGTTTTTCGTGCAGCAAAACAGACAAATCGACCACAGAATACATGCAATTAATAGACACAAGACCCACAGCACAGCAGATGAATTTAATTATTCGGGTGGCCTAAAAAAATAATAGTGGTATCATCACCATCCTGCCCACACCGGGTGGGAAGGCTCCTGTTGGAATCCCTTCGATGACACCAGAAACTTTAATGGGCTTTTTTTCATTCTGTGGCTGAGTTAATCGGTCTCAGGCATAGATAGAAAGTTTTTTTTTTTTTTTTTTTTAATTTTTTGCTTGCCATCACCTGAGATTTCGGCACCATCAGCGCACCTGCCCTTAAAGTACTGACTCGGCTGTGCCACTCCACCTCGAAGCCATCGCCTTTGTTACTGCTTCAGAAAATCACTTCCAGCAACATAACTGAACTTCACACTTGACTCAACCAATAATTGGAATCAAGAAAAGAAAAGAATGTATACCCCCCCCCATTCAAATTTGGCAAGATGACTGGAATACCATCCCCTAAGGGGTTGGGTACAAACAAATTCATTCCGGGTACGAGGCTAGCCTGTGCGGCCCGAGCTCTTTGACGCTCTTGGAACAGAGAAGTTTTTCCTGATTTATTTTCTGATTCATTAGCTTAAATTGGCATATTAACTTATTTTCTAGAGTAGCTTTATATTCCAAGTTAAAATACTTAGTTTAAACTTTAACTTAGACAGAGATTTTGTAGGTATCACATAGTATCGGTAACGGTATCAAATCCACGTGTTACAAATTGCAGCTCCGTTGAACGAGAAGTTTTTTTTTTTTAACTAAATTTAGTTGATTTATTAACCAATTGTTATATCAAATTATCTTCTATAAGTAGATTATAGACCTAGTCAGGATCCTTAGTTTGTTCTAAATTGAGATAGCGAGATTTGGAAGCTAATCAATACTTACGACTCCTAGAAGTAACGTTCGTGAATTCCCGCCATTTTTACACGATAGCATAAGCTTAGTGTAGTAGAGTGCATAATATAATATTGTCAATTAATCAATAAATTTATTAATCTTGATAAACTTTATTGTCAATTAAATTGTACTTTTAACTCTATATATATATATATACAGTACATAACGACTTAACCGTAACAAATAATAAAAACATAACTATAGTGGTACACGTGATACGGAAGTTGTATAAAGGGAACTCGTAGAAAACACTCGATACCGAAAAAATAAATATAGCGTTATAACTGTTTGGGATATAACTTAAGGATTTAATTTTGTTCTGAATTTGAAATTTTATTGAATTAAATCGAAATCATGACTCAGACCAGAGCAGCAAAGAAAAAGGCTCAAGCTAATGGGAGTGCTGTGGCTCAGGGGAGAACTGAAGGGGGAAGTTGCCCTCTGAATCACAGTCTTTTAAAATGCGCTGTTTGCTTGACGTTTGCGGAGCAGTCGGGTACGGGACATGATACTGCCAAGGGGGATGTCTTTGTGTGTGCACGATGTAAGGAGTGCAAGGAAATCAGGCGACAACTCAGCGTTGGTATGAGCCTTAATGAGAGCTTGAAGGACAGGGTGGATGCCCTCGAAGGAAATAAATTGAGGGGCCCATCAAGCTCTCAGCTCCCCACAACAATGCCAGAGTTTGCACTTGGTCATCATGCAACACAGAGGCAGCCCCCTAAGTAGAATGCGCTGGTCCCACAGGAACTAGTAATTGTTGGTGACTCGATTGTCAGGGAAACTGGGAACATGCTTTGTAAAAAGGATAGGTGGAATAGGACCACGGTATGTCTGCCAGGGGCAAAGGTTGATGACGTTGTAGAGCGGATATAATCTTTTAAGGGCACAAAAGGTGATATAGTTGTACACGTTGGCACTGATGATATTAAGAGTAGGAGACCGGCGGAATTACTTAGCAAGTACAGGTCACTGTTGACAAAAAAGCCGGGAATTAGGGTTGAATTTGAAAGTGTCTGCAATACTGCCCAGACACGATAGGAGGGAGTATATGATGAGAGCCTTGTCGATCAATTCGGCCCTGGAGGGATTGTGCAAGGCTCAAGGGGTAGAATTTTTTTCAGCCTGGTCTGTACTTGTTAACAGGAGAGACTGCTTCTACAGGGATGGGATACGCTTAAATACAAAGGGTGCAAGAATTTTTGCTGATGCTGTCGAGGTAGTGTTAGGTGGGTCGGAAAACTGCTAGTTGGTGGGGGGGGATACAAGGACTAATATATTAACAGTAGCCACTGGCAGATGTGGAAGTGATTCTTGCACTGCTTCTATTGAAATGAGCAGAAGCCGGAAAAACAAGATGCAGGATATTTCAGAGACTGCTGGGAGTCACTGCGGTACAAGTAAACACATGGGTTGTGTTAGGGTAGCTAAGAATAGAAACAGGTGCATGCATACTTGCGTGTACACCAATGCTAGGAGTTTGGTAAATAAATTTGATGAATTTGAGGTTTTGCTCAAAACATCAAAGGCAGATATTGTTGGGATATCAGAGACGTAGTGTCACACAGATGTAAGGAATGCGGAACTGGAATTTGGGGAATACAATGTGTATAGAAAGGATAGACAGCACAGGAAGGGAGGAGGGGTTATACTATTAGTTAAGAAACACATAAAATCCAAGGAAGTGAAGCCAGTCGACATCGATGGACAGGGCAGTGTGGAGTCAGCTTGGTGTGACATAAGCATAGGAAAATCAAAATTGAGAGTAGGAGTGTGATATAGGCCTAATGACTCTGATGAGTATAATAAGATATTGTACAGGGATATGGAGTGGGCCAGTAAATCAGAGAGTCTTATAATGGGGGATTTTAATTTCTCAGATATTGACTGGAATTTGTGGGTTGGTCACTCACACACTAGCCGGGCTTTTGTGAATTTATTGGATGATTGTTTTCTACATCAGCATATTCGTGAGGCAACAAGAGGGAGCAATACTCTTGATCTGATTATCAGTAGTGATTCTTCATGCATAAAGAATCTGCAGATAAATTAACCACTAGGTGGCAGTGATCAAAATGTGTTGAAGTGGGATTTACTCAAGGAGGTAACTACCATCAGAGGTAAAGGGAACGGTTTTTGTTTTCGTAAAGGCAACTATGATGGTCTGAGACAGTATTTAAATTCTATACAGTGGGACCAACTGATGATGTTACCAACAGCAAACTCAAAATGGAAAGCATTCAAGGAACTAATCTTGGAAGCTACCAGGTTTTACATACCAACTAAGAAATACTGTTCAAGGTTTAGGCTTAAATGGTTGTCAGATGAACTAATGAGATATGTGGCAGAGAAGAAAAATGCATGGAATACATACAAATTAATGGGCGACATGAAGCCTATGATAGATATAAGTTGGTCTGTAACCAAGTCACAAAGGAGATTAGGCAGGCAAAGGCAGACTACGAAAAATTCTTGGCAAAAGATGCAAAGAAAAACAGAAAAGAGTTCTTTACCTATTTAAACTCAAGAAGGAAAGGGATGAATCAGATGGGTCCACTGGATATTGATGGTTCAACAGTTGAGGATCCTGCTCAGGTGGCTAACAATCTAAACGAGTATTTTGCATCTACATTCACGCATGAGGAGTTATTCAGGAAGGAGAATGACGTAGGTAAAGTAGACATTGGCAGTGAGCTAGATGATTTTGTAATAACTGAGAGGAAAGTGGAGGAGGGATTGTTGAGGATAAACATAAAAAAGGCACCTGGGGTTGATGGGATCTATCCAGTTATATTAAAGAAGGCAGCAAAGGAAGTAAGCAAACCGCTAGCCATAATTATGAGAGCTTCTTTGGACTCATGGGAGGTACCCATAGACTGGAGATGTGCAAATGTAACCGCAATTCACAAAGGAGGATCAAAGCTTGACACAAGTAATTATAGACCTGTTAGTTTAACTTCTGTTCCAGGAAAATTAATGGAGGCACTGGTTAAAGAAGCACTGCAGGATCATCTAGACAAGATTTCAGTTATAGCACGGACACAGCATGGTTTTGTTAAGGGAAAGTGTTGCCTGACCAATTTGATTGGATACTATGATGTAGTCACAAAAGAACTGGATGCAGGAAATAACTTTGATATTATATATTTGGATCTTAGAAAGGCTTTTGATACTGTTGCACATGGAAGACTGCTGCACAAATTGGAGCAGTGTGGCATTGGAGGCAAATTGCTGCTATGGATAAGGGGATGGTTGAGTGGCAGAAGACAGAGAATGGTAATCAGTGGACGCTGCTCAACGTGGACTAATGTTATTAGTGGAGTTCCTCAGGGTTCAATGTTGGGTGCGTTGTTGTTTTCGGTGTTTATGAATGATATTGATGATGGTATATCAAGTTTAATATCCAAGTTAGCAGATGATACAAAGGTTGGCAGGGTTGTTAAGGACACTACTGACGCTATGCTGCTGCAACAGGATCTGGAACGGTTGAACAGATGGGCTGAGAGGTGGCAAATGAAGTTTAACATTGACAAATGTAAAGTACTACCTATGGGAAACAGTAACCCCAGAGCAACGTATCAACTCTGCGGTACTACACTGACAGTGGTGGAGAATGAAAAGGACCTGGGGGTAATTGTGCAGGCAGATATGAAGTTCTCTGAGCAGTGCAGACGAGCTGCAAGAGTAGCTCATGGTGTCTTGTCAATGATATACAGGAATTTTTCTAGCAGGGATAAGGAGGTGATTATTCCCTTGTATAAGGCAATGGTTAGGCCACATCTTGAGTACTGTATACAGGTCTGAGGCCTCATTTCAAGAAGGATGTAGAGCTGCTGGAACGGGTACAGAGAAGGGCAACAAGATTAGCGAATGGAACAAAGGGTTGCTCTTACGAAGAAAGGCTTAAGTTTTGCAAATTACAGAGTCTGGAGACTAGGCACCGGCGAGGTGATCTGATAGAGGTGTATAAGGCTTTGTATGGTTTGAGCATGCTCAATGCCAATGGGATTCTTCCTCTTGCTCAGAATAATCACCTGAGAGGGCATAAATTCAAATTGAGGAAGGACGGATGTTGGATAGATGTGCGGAAATTTTCCTTCTGCCAGCTGGTGGTTGGTTGGTGGAACCGACTTCCATCATTCGTTGTCGAAGTTGATAGCCTAAACAAATTTAAGGCTCAACTGGACAGGTATTTCGAACGAACGGAGGGGTGAATGGGAGTGGCTTTTTTTTTTTTTTTTTTTTTGGCTGAAGCTGAATAAGCTTGCTTTCTTGCATCATATGCCTCTACTAATGCTAATGCTAATGCTAATTCCTGAAGTCACCATCACATGCCATTGTCACACCTTGGTTTTCATGAGGTCTCTATATTACTTATCTTGTCACATGGCTCATGAAACCAGAAGCTTGCAACCTGGGCCTCACAGACAGTCCATCCTCTTTTTGTGACACCCTCGAGGACTGGAAGAATGTGCTCTACCACTGTGAAAATTACCACCCACTCAGAAGTATCATGCTGTCCATCTCCATGTGGGTGGGACAGCATTACAAAAGAACTCCACATTTTTACTGGCAGCCTTCACCCGCAGAAGGTCTCTTTTCTCTCTCTCTCTCTCTCTCTCTCTCTCTCTCTCTCTCTCTCTCTCTCTCTCTCTCTCTCTCTCTCTCTCTATAAACTTACAACGATAAAAAAATAAGCACAGCTGCAACACAGGCCAATGCTACCCCCACCTCAGGGTTCCCAAAGATCTAAACCTCTGTCACAAAATCACCTTACCACTGGACTTACTCCCGCTTTCCTGATAAACCGGAAATGAGAACCGTGCAAACGTCCTCTTCAGTGGGCGAATTTGTTGACCTCTAGTTTCCTTGGACCTGTATACCCTTGGCTTAGTCAGTTGCAGCAGACATCTGGTTTGCCAGATGTGGGATGTCAATCAGGCTCTTACGCTTGCAGGCCTCCCTTGTTCTGCAAGTTGTCTTCCTTTACCTGGCCTTCGGTGGTCTTCCAGACTTGGGTTATCCTTCTTCTCTTTCTTCTATATAATATAAATTATTTATAATTATTTAAAAATAGCAAGGAGACTACTTTTACTTCATATATTTTTCTTTAGATTTCGCTAGTTTTAAAATTTCTGCTGCTTTCGAAGATTTTAAAAAGTTTCAATTCTGAACAGGACATGTTATAATTTTCTTTTACCATAAATTCGGCTTCTAAATTTTCCAATAAAAGGTGATTTCTCTCTTTCCGCCAAGCAGTTTTCATTAAGCTAAAAACTATTTCTGATGAAGCCTTTGAATGTGGAATGCTTAATATGGAGCTTACAATATGAGATAACCTATTTGCCTCTGGAAATTTTGAGAAAAATTGCACCCATTTTTTAACCAATACACATTTTATATTTTTCATTACTCATTGACGAACAAAATGCCTTTAGACTAAAGTGACCAGATGTCCCGGATTTCAGTCGTTTACCCCGCATTGCAAACTCCCGGATTGGACATGTAGTCTCCATACTTAAAGGCGAACATAATGCAAAACATTTGCATTATGTTTGCCGGGAACAAATGGTACAACGGAAAGAGTTTTTTCGTTAGTAAATTAGTTGTGTCATCAACGACAACACAACTGACCATAGAAAAGCTGAAAGCAATATTACAAGTTAAGTGCAATTTTACTAATTATTTTTAAGAAATTTACGAAGAAATAGAAAATTATTATTATTATTATTAGCCATAAGGTGTAAGGAAGAATGAGACTTATGCTGCACCAGCCAAAAAAAAAAAAAAAATCCCGTGTTACCCTGAGAGAGAGAGAGAGAGAGAGAGAGAGAGAGAGACTCCATAAGAATGATGATATCCAGCTCAAACCCTGGGTTTTCGAAGCGCGTACTCACCAGATTAAGAAAAATTCACTCAGCGGAAAAATATATTTAATTTGTCTTGTTTTTATTGTTAAAAGAAGTATGTATTTTTATTATTATTTCACAGAAAAAAACTTTTTTCACTAAACAGAAATGAAAATCGATTAAAACATGATCCCTCTAATAAGTGTTTTTTCTCTTCTAATTACAATTATTTTTCTGAGTTAATGTCCTTCAAGCAATCTTCTGTTCGTCACGCAGCGTAACACGAGGGGTACCGTGTACTGAATTTCAGCCTTTCTGTAAAAATAATAATAATAAAATAAAATATAGTCACTATTTTTTTTTTTTTTTAGAAGCGTGATATATTTTTTTAAAAGTTTAGTTCAAAGAAGTATATGTATGGATATTCACATACAAAATATTTAATTTATATGAATATTTAATTTGTATTTAAATATTTAATTTGTATGTGAATATTATTTTTATAAATAACAAATTGAATTTAAAAAAATATATATATGTGTATATTGCTTCTGGGGGGGGGGGTTTAAAATCCCCTTCCTTGATGTCCTGCATTGGAACACTAAGAATCTGGTCACTTTACTTTAGACTTTCTCATTTTTCTCTTGTTAATAGAATTAATTTTTAACACATCTGTTAGATACCAATAAGAATTAATTAAAAATACATAAAATCAATAAATTAACAGTTTTTTCTTCTCTTATCGGGAAAAATGGAGGTATTTTTCCTCCCCCTCAGGGGGAGGTACCCATGGACTGGATATTGTGCAAACTAATTTAAGTAGCAGTAATGGATATTGTGCAAACGTCTCCAATCCATGGGTACCTCCCCCTCCCACCTCAGGGGGGGTACCCATGGATTGGTGATGTACAAATGTGACACCAATTCACAAAGGAGGATCAAAGGGCAACACAAGTAATCATAGACCTGTTAGTTTAACTTCTGTTCCAGGAAAATTAATGGAGGCACTGGTTAAAGAAGCACTGCAGGATCATCTAGACAAGACTTCAGTTATAGCTCGGACACAGCATGGTTTTGTTAAGGGAAAGTCTTGCCTGATCAATCTGATTGGATACTATGCTGTGGTCACAAACGAACTGGATGCAGGGAATAACTTTGATATCATATATTTGGATCTTAGAAAGGATTTTGATACTGTTGCACATGGAAGACTACTGCACAAATTGGAGCAGTGTGGCATTGGAGGCAAATTGCTGGATGGTTGAGTGGGAGAAGAGTGGTAATCAATGGAAACAGCTCGTCGTGGACTAATGTTATTAGTTGAGCCCCTCAGGGTTCAGTGTTGGGTCCATTGTTGTTTTTTGTATTTATAAATGATATTGATGATGGTATATCAAGCTTAATGTCCAAGATTGCAGACGATACGAAGGTTGGCAGGGTTGTTACGGACACTAATGACAGTACGCTGCTGCAACAGGATCTAGAAAAGTTGAGCAGATGAGCTGAGAGGTGGCAAATGAAATTGAACATTGACAAGTGTAGAGTACTAGATATGAGAAGCAGCAACCTCAGAGTGACGTATCAACTCTGTGGCACTATACTGACAGTGGAAGAGAACAAAAAGGACCTGGAAGTAATTGTGCAGGCAGATATGAAGTTTTCTAAGCAGTGCAGTCGGTCTGCAAGAGTAGCTCATTGTGTCTTATCAATGATATACAGGAATTTTTCTAGCAGGGATAAGGAGGTGATTATCCCCTTTTCTAAGGCAATAGTCAGGCCACACCTTGAGTACGCTATACAAGTCTGGAGGCCTCATTTTAAGAAGGATGTAGAGCTGTTGGAACGAGTACAGAGAAAGGCAACAAGATTAGTGAATGGAACAAAGGGTTGCTCTTACGAAGAAATGCTTAAATTTTGCAAATTACAGTGTCTGGAGCCTACGCACCTGCGAGGTGATCTGATTGAGGTGTATAAAGCCTTGAATAGTTTGAGCATGCTCAATGCTGATGGAATTCTTCCTCTTGCTCATAATAATCATTTGAGATGGTATAAATTCAAATTTGCCTTTAGCCAGCTGGTTTGTTGGTGGAACAGACTTCCATCCTTTGTTGTGGAAATTGCTAGCCTAAATAAATTTAAGTCTGAGCTGGACAGGTACTTGGAACGAACGGAAGAGTGAAATGGGAGCGTGCTTTTTTTTTTTTTTGGCTAATGCTGCGAAAATGCTGCTAGCATAAGCTTGCTTTCTTGGTTCGTATGCCTCTACTAATGCTAATATCATCATTCTTCTCTCTCTCACGGGTAACTCAGAATTTTTTTTTTTTTTTTGGCCGGTGCAGCCAAAGCCTCAGGCTTCCTTGCACCATGTGGCTAACAACAACAACAACAACAACAATAATAATAATAATAATAATAATAATAACATACTGTGTCGTTCTTAGAGGACTTTCCACGTTATTTGCTTTACTGTTGTCCGTTATAAACTCGTGTCTATTTGGAATGGATGGTGAATCAAACATTATGGATGATAATGATTATTTTTTTATGACTGATTTCTTTAAATTTTTTTATCATAAAACGTTGTCCATGTATTACATCCTCCTGATAAAAACGAATGTTACAGAGATAAAAGATTATAAATGTCTGTATATATATATATATATTTTTTTTTTTTTTGTCAGCTAAAGGTCTGTGGCACATAGTAATATTTTATTACTCTGTGGTCTGGGTCATCCGTGCAACACATAGCTAATGTTAAAGTGAATAGTAATACAAAAACTTAGGAGAAAGCGCCACCACCTGTCTTTTTTATTTTTATTATATTTTTTAAAAGTTTTCGTGTTGAGTACTGTAGTTGTATTTTCTTATTTTCATGGCAATTATTGTCACTGATACATAAGCAAACTAACTCAATTCTACTTTCACTCTGTACTTTTATATTGCCAGGATGCCAGGAAAATTAGGGTGTCTTTAACTCAAGGCAGCTTTAAAACTCAAAAAGTTTTGAGATTAATTTGTTTGATAATAGAGAGCTATTAAGTGCTAATTTGTATAAGCAACGATTAGATAGGATCTGCAGTGCATACCATAGTTGCTCTTTTAAGGAAGGGCACACAGTTGTCGACGATGCCACATAAAATACTTTTTAACACTTTATTTTGATAATATTTTTGAGATTTATGATCTTTAATGAAATGTACATTCGTTAAAAATGATTATGAAGTGATCGTTTATTATATGTTATTTTTGTAATAGCTTTTTTTATTTATTTTATTTATTATTTTATTAAAAAGTACATCTAGCGGAGTACTGAGTAACTGCAGTTCGTAAGTAACATGCTGTTTCTCAGCGATCGAGAACTTGTCAGGTGTAGCTTCGTAAACAAGTAATGTGCGTTGATGTACGGTCTGACTTTTAAAGGCCAAAAAATAATTGTGAAGGAAAGCTAAAAAGTAAGGGAGTGCATCTCCCTACTACCTCGTCGTTGTGTACATGATAATTTCGCAAAAGTAGCATAATTTGACTGATCTTCCGTAATGGCTGGTATAGTAATGGGAAGATACAAAACAAGTATATCGTATCTTGTTAATCAGCAGTGTAATGGTGATCCAAGACTTAGTACGTTGATGATGAGATTTCGCTTACAAAATGCTAAAACTTTGTATCGTAAAGATCTTTTCGCCCATTATGGTTGCGTCAATGCTATAGAATTTTCTTTAGATGGTGAATGGCTTGCATCCGGTAAGTTTACTTTTTTTTCTATGTTATACTAAAAATTAAAATGCAGTTTGCTCTAATGATCATTTTGAAATTCTTTTGGAATGCTACATAAATGGCATTCTCAAAGATAAAAAGAAAGTAATGCCGATTTTGTTAATGTTACAAAGTCTGAAATGCTAATACAATCCACTTTTAGGAAGACGACACAAATTGCCCTATTTATAGCGGTAACAAAAAAAAAAAAAAAGTTGGAGATATGGGCAATATTTCCATCCAATTTTTTTTATTTGTTTGATTTTCGTAAAATCATATATTCAGAATGAGAGTGAAAGTTTAGCTCGCACCCCTAATAAGCTCCACCCATATCATTTCCCAGTGTGCAGGGGGCAAACAGTCCACGATTCGTAATGTAGTGTGGAGAAATAGTTAATATTGGGAAATCGTTAAAATATAACAGCGATACCCCCCCCCCCCCTCATAAACGCACACCGTGGAAAAAAAGAATATTAAGAGTATATTCAAAGGTTAAGAATATATTCATGTTGAACTGCATATTTAATGGTACAATGACAACAACATTGTTTTGGCCTCATTTAGAAATTTTGAAGGTTGGTGAAGAATATAGTTCATAGGAAGTATTCTGATGTGATGTTGTTGCCAATGTACATTAAATATGCTGTTCAACATGAATATTCTTAACCTTCTGCTGCTAGTATGGTAACTGACAGGTACCACTTTTCCAAATGCCAATTTTTTTAAATTGGTAAATTAAATAAAATCCACCTGTTTACCCTTTCCCACCAATGGTTTATAACTGTTTATACGGTATTTTCTGCTTTCATTTAGATATACACCATGGGATTGTTTGTGTTTCAATCAAGTAGATGAGTGACCTTGAAAAATATGATACAACTTTATTATTATTATTATTTGTTTTTATCATTTATATTCATTCAATATTTTTTAATTGAGTTTAGCCAATCATAATTAATAGATAACTATTTTCAATTCAGTAAAAATTCAGTTTAATTTTTTATAATTAGCCTGTCACTGACGGTTGTTCTTCAAATGAAGGATGATTCTTCCTCTATTTGTGTGGAGTCACTTTGGCTTAGTTTGTCATTTGAAAAATCACAAAAAAATTCAATATTGTTCACTTTTTTGATGCCCATCTTTATTTTCAGTCTTTTCTGTACACAACCGATTTTCTGAACACAACTGGAATAATATAAATCAGGGTATGACACTGCAACAAAATCTAGAAGGGCAGCCAATAATCCCAGATTAACATACCAATTAGTTGGCACCATGCTAATGGTAGTAGAGAAAGAAAAAGACCTGGGGAAAGTTGAAGTTTGACACGAAGTTTTCTGAGCAGTGTGGACAGGCTGCTAGGACAGTTCATGGGGGTTCTATCAATGCTATACAGGAATGTTGCCAGCAGGCACAAGGAGATGATTGTCCTGTTGTATAAGGCAATGGTTAGGCCACATCTTGAGTACTGTATACAGATCTGGAAGCCTAATTTTAGGAAATATGTGTATCTGTTGTAACTGGTGCAGAAAACATCAACAAACATCATCATCATCTTTCTGTCTCCCTGAGTATTGTGTGTAACACAATACACAGGGAGACAGAAAGGTACTCTTATCATAAGACTTCAGTCCTGCAAAGTGTAGCATCTTGAAACCAGAGAGACTAGATGGAAGTGTTTAAGGCCTTAAATGGAAAGAGTAAATTAAGTATAGGTGGCATCCTAACATAATTAGGATTGTAGGATAGATGTGAGAAAATTTGCTTTCATCGAAAGAGCGATTGATTGTTGGAACAAACTTCCATATAAATTTATTGGTGTGCCAGTGATACTCAAGCTCATAAACCTGTTCTCTGAATTACTGACTTAGTATAAGATTAATTGGCTCCATCTTTTGCAAATATAATTACTGTTACACACAATACATATTCTTCAGTTGTATGAAATAAAAGCACTCAAGTTTCATATGCATGGAAAAATAAACACCACATCAATAGGATTTTTTATTGCCCATTTGCTATAATGAAGTCAGGAAACCAAAGCTTGCTAAGAAAAAAATTTTGATTTTCAACAATAGTAATTGTCTAAGTATTTCATTGTGAATAATTTTATATGTAGGAATAGAATTAATAATACTTTGTAATTATATATATATATATATATATACAGTATAGAAATGTTTTTCCTTATTAAAAAAAAAAAGTTTAAAACTAACAAAGGTACAGTGGAAAGATAGCTATATAAGAAAAGTTCAATTATATTCCCAAATTTTGATAATTAACATTTTTTCATATGGAGCACTGATAGTTTAATTTTGAAAATAGTTTCTCAACCTAAGAAACTATTTTGTTTACTTGCATAGAATCGCAGGGACTCACATCTGGTGAGTATGGGCTTGGCACATCCAGGGTCCTGAGCTGGATATCATCATTCTTCGCTTTCTTGGTGATTCCCTTCTTTCTCTCTCTCTCTCAGAGTAACTCTGGAATTTTTTTAAAATTTGTTTTTGGCTGGTGCAGCAGCACCAGCCAAAAAAGCACCAGCCTCAGGCTTCCTTGCACCATGTAGCTGATAATAATAGTAATATGGCACAACAAAATCTGCAATTTCTGTTCTATAAGAGCTTTGAAAAACATACAGAAAAGATCAATCAAAAGAACGTTTTATTTGTGAGTGGGTTTGAAAATTTACTGACAGTGGTTGCATTTATGAAGAAAGCAGTCCAGGATACTTGCTACTAGTGTGGCAACAGTTCAGTGTGTTTGGGGTTTTTTTTTTTTTTGTTAGCCCATGAAAATCTATGCAGTAGGCCAATCCTTAATTTATCTGGGAGCTGAAGAGCATATTATACACACAAGCCTGAAGTACGTGTTAATGAAAATATTTCTCTACAAAAGGAAAATAATTTATTGAAGGGATTTAGATTAACCACTTATGAGATTACCATATGTTCCAGAACAACTCAGTGTTCCTTCTTCAGTGATTAATAACATGTATACTGAGACTTAAATTTAAATGAAATACATGTCTGAAATATGTGACACAATATACAGAGGTCTAGAGATGGGTGAGTGGGAAACTGCCACTTGAGGCATAGATCAAGAGGAGGTACACATGCAGGGTTATGTAAACTGGAACCTCGATAGGGAGGCACGTCTAGGGACTTGTTCCTGGAAGAGATAATTAGGTATGGCACTGGATCTATATCAGAAGAGTTTTGAAAATTGTTGTTATCTTGTAGTAAAATGAACAAGAATTGACAAATAATAGTGATGGTTTTCATTAGCTTATAGGTTGGACAGTCAACTAGTGAAACTGCTGGGCTTTGCTGTAGGCAGTAATGTATAGTAACTCCTGGGTGTTGGCTGGTTACTTGTCAACCACATTGCAGGCCTCCAGGGAATGACAGTAAACCCTATCTGGTTTACCACATGAGGTTTACTGGGTTTTGTCTGTAGGTGGTGTGCCACAGTTTTATTAGGAAGTTATGTCCAACCTACAAGCTAATGAAAATATCTGTTTTGTTAATTATGGTTAGTAGTTCATTTTACTGCTAACCATTTTCAAGATTTTTTTTTTATTCACTTTCTAGTATTGTGTAGTGAATTTCAGGCATGTATTTTTATAAAAATTTAATCTTGCTATGCATATGTGAAGAAGGAACACGTAGTTATGTAATGTGTGGTAAACTTGTAAGTATAATTAATCTAAGTTTTTAAATACATTTTTCACATTGCAGAGAAAACATGGAAATCTCTGAGAATATGTCTTGCTCCTCCCCTCATCTGCAAAAAGGTTTGTGTAAAAGTGGACTTGCTTTCTGCTGATAACACCTGTGTGTCAAAAATTGTTTAAATGATGTGGCAATATTTCATCTTGTTAGAAAGATTAACAGTTATGACATTCACATATGGAGATGTGAATATACTTGTGTTCAGCATATCAGAGATTGGTCTAAAGGTAAAGTTTTTTTGTGTTTGTGTTGTTTCTTAATAATTATTATTATTGGTGACTCCAAACACAAAAGGTATATTTGAATCTGTAGTGCCCAATTACTATGATACTTGTTAGCATTGATTGGAGTTAAATTTTTGTAGCTTGATATAGATGTTCATATATGGTTGATATACATGTTCAAACTGGTTTGGAAGAGAGAGGTGGAAAGTTTAGTGAAAGGTGCTTAATCACATAATTATTTTATTGGTAAGAAAGGGTGGTTTTATGCAAGTAGATACAAACAGTCCCAATAGCTAAATAAAATTGGCTATATTTCTGTATATTAGTGTTGAAATCTGTGTGGATTTTGGGTTTAAGCATTTTAGTATTGTACCTATAGCCATGTTACAGACCTCCTAATCTCAAAAGCAAGACCTTGAAAACTTTTCAATGTAAAAATTTGAAATGTAGCCAATTTTATTTATCGTTCCAGTAAAATAATTAAATATTTCAGATAGTAAAGAGTCTTTTTTGTTAAACTTTCTTACTTATTGTATTTTCATGCAATGTTCTTCTTGAATTTAATTAAGAAAGAGGTGGAATTACATAAACTAATTCAATATTTGAAGATTCAATGTACGAGGCATAATATGGGTTTAAATTAATTATATAATATCGGTGTAGATACACCATAGTTTACCCATAAATTAAACTACATACATAGTGTGAAGGCATCGTTTTTAATTGTATCTCATATTGTGGCTACCTTCACAACGAGATACCAGGTATTGCACTTTTTCGAATAAGCAAAGCTTCTCTAGTAGAGAAGACTACTGTTATTTATTCTCACTGGATACCACTACCCAAATGGTTACCGTATCAAAGCTGTTGGCAATCGGTGGGTGGGCATACACTGAATTAGTTTATATATAATAAACTAATTCAGTATAACAGTGCCCAGGAAAATATATGTAGCAAAGGCATACAGCAGAAATGGAGTACCATTTATGTGATAGGCGGTGGAGTGAGAGATTGCATGTGAGGGATCATAAATTAACTGGAATGCTCTCTTTTGGATGGAGTTTGAGTTTTTGGAGCCCTATTTTGAATGTGGGACAAAATTCCATAGCAGGGCAGATTTGTACAGAGTGGCTGTTTAGAAGAAAAGTAACCAGAGAAGGGAAAGAGAAAATCCAATTTTTTAATTTAATTTATTTTTTTCCAATTCAGAGGAAGCAACTTTTTTTTTTTTTTTTTTTTTTTGTGATATGCTCATGTCAACAAAGATTAAAAGTTAGGGTTATTCCCAGTAAAAATATATGATATATATATGTATATAATATCGGTGTAGATACACCATAGTTAACCCATAAATTTGAACTACGTATGTAGTGTAAAAGGCATCGTTTTAATAGGATCTCATATTGTGGGTGCCTTCACAACAAGATAGCTGGTATTGCACTTCTTCAAATAAATAATGCTTCTCTAGTAGAGAAGACTACTGTTATTTATTTTCAGAGGATATCACCACCCAGACGATCGTTTTGAAGCTAGTGGGCGGCCAGGTACCCGGTAGTGCAATATGCCATCACAGTTAAAACGAATGTTAAAACTATTAAAACGATTCCTTTTACACTACATATGTAGTTCAAATTTATAGGTTAACTATGGTGTATCTACACCGATATTATATAGTTAATTACCAAAACTCATAAGTATTATGCCTTGTGCATTTCATTTTCAAATACATTATTACCAACACCCTTTGGCATCTCTCATATTGTGAACTTTGCAACTGTGATGGCATGTTGCACTACCAGGAATAAATGAATAGTAATTTTTTTTATTCATTAATAAAAGGATTTTATAGGATCATAAGAAAACAAAAAAAAAAAAAAAAGGTATAGCAGTAATCATTTGACTATATTTGGGGGGGGGGGGAGGCTGAAGTTCCTAAAATCAATTTTTTTTATATTGCATGTATTATCATGTGTTGATGCTAGTAAAAGCCATCAGTGTGGAATGAGTAATTGCCCTCTATTCCCACACACATACACAGAATTTATGGGTGCACCAGTGCTTGAAGTTGTATTATAAAGCATTATTAGACAATTAAATAGCATAAGGTAAAACAGTCACATTGAGAGTTACAGTAGTATTGTATATAAAGCAAAAATATAGATGCTTGCAAGATGCGGCGCCTCCGTAGCCAGGTGGGAAGGAGTAGCAGTGCATAGCACACGCTTCTTGATTAGACCGGGGTTCGAGCCCGTCACCATCAAATACGGAGGATGCGGAAAGGTCAGGGAATGACCACCGCATGTCCCGGAGCAATATGGCCTTAGTTGCTAATGCTCCTAAAAACCAAAATAACAAACAAACAAACAGCTTGCAAGATGCAGATTTTCCATTTGGGACTGTTGCAATTTGTAGAGTTTAACATTGTCAAATGGCAGTTATTATTATTATTATTATTAGCCCACATGGTGCAAGGAAGCCTGAGGTTTATGCTACACTGGCCAAAAAAAAAAAAAAATTTCCCAAATTACACTGAGAGGGGGAGGGAGGGAGAGAGAAGTAGAAAGGAATCACCAAGAAAGAGAAAAATGATGATATCCAGCTCAGGACCCTGGCCAAGCCCATACTTGCCAGATGTGAGTCCCTGCAGCTTCCACAGACCAAAACTGAGTACAGCTTTTAGAGACTTGTGGGATTTTGGAAAATTGTGATCAAATTGATTTAAGCAATTGTAAGTGGAGCACAGTTTTGGGTGTGTTTTAGAAATGCACTGAAACCTTTGGACCAATGTTTCCGGGTGTCAATATGGTGGTGTTCTTGAGAACACTGACCAATCTTGTGTGCACAGGTTGGTCAGTGCTTTGTACTTTATGTAGTGAATAGTTTGTACGAGAATAAATAGTATGGGCTAGATTCTTTACAAATGTAGATCTTGAGGTTGTTTAAGGAAAGTGTACCCATTGGTACCTATTTAGTTCTGAAAATTCAATCTCCTCACATCTTTTTTCATGTCAGATAGGAATGTTGAAGACAATATCATGGTCCAGTAGCAATAGCAAACTTTTGAGATAAGGTATGAGTTAATATATCTCATGAAAATTTCTTTATTATGTGTTTTTCAGAGATAAATTTTAATTTACATGAAGATCAGCATATGAAGAATTGGCGAGAGTTATTAAAAAAATTGTTAGTTACTTGAGCAGGGGGACAGGGTTTGTTGTGATGAAACGTGGTAGACTATCATCAGCAAAAAAGATGGATATGATTTCCAGTCAATAGAGGTAGTAATTAATGTATATGCACCTGCCATCTATCTGGATTTCTGATTGAAACTCATCTTTTTGACTCCTTCATTTTGCCATCATGTAGTATTTCTCAGCCTTTATTGCAAAACAATAGTAAACTGGGTTTTTTCATTAAATTCAGTATTTTTTTTAAATTTTGCTGTCTTCTTATTTTTGTTAACAAAATGGCTGTCAGATGTACTAGTCTCTGTTTCATAAAATGTGTAAAACTTGTGAATTTTTTACAAGAGAACAAGCATCTGTTATATGGTGCTTTCTTTTTTTTTTTTTAGTTAATTAACTGTGTATTCAGTAACATGTCAAAGAAATAAAAATATATGCAAGATTTCATGTATTGTAAAATCTGGAAAAGTAATGCATTTGCTTTGTGTATTGTATGTAGTTGTGATTTTTTAAATTTCAAGTGGAAACACTATGTAATCAAAAATTTGCAAAGAAATAAGCATAAGAACAATATGTATTGCATAGAAAGAAATTATTATCTATATAATATTGATGTAGATACACCATAGACAACTCTTAAGAAACTACGAAGTAGTAATTGTAGTAGGCATCATTTGCTCTGTTTCTCATATTGTGCTCTTCCTTCACGACAAGTTGCCATGATATTGCACTACCTCGAGTAAGTAACACACAGAATTTATGGGTGCACATTGAGAGTTACAGTAGTATTGTATATAAAGCAAAAATATAGATGCTTGCAAGATGCGGCGCCTCCGTAGCCAGGTGGGAAGGAGTAGCAGTGCATAGCAAATAAGTAATTTCAAATAAGTAACTTATTCCCCTGTGAGTACCACCACCCAGATGGCACCGTTTCAAGGCTATTGACCTATCATCAGTGGATGGGCATGTATCCTGGTATTGCAGACATGACGACCGAGTTGTGAAGATAATCATACAATATGAGAGATGCCAAAAGGTGTTTATGACAATATTTAAAAATAACTAAATGCATAAGGCATAATACGTTAAGAGTTTATTATCTATATAATATTGGTGTAGATACACCATAGACAATTAAATTAAATATTGTCATATACACCTTTTGGCATCTCTCATATTGTGTGATTATCTTCACAGCTGGGTCGTCATGTCTGCAATACCAGGGTACCTGCCCATCCACTGATGATAGGCCAATAGCCTTGAAACTGTGCCGTCTGGGTGATGGTATTCACTGAGAATAAGTAACAGTAGCCTTCTCTATTAGTGAAGTGCTACTTATTCGAGGTAGTGCAATATCATGGCAACTCGTCGTGAAGGAAGAGCACAATATGAGAAATAGAGCAAATGATGTCTACTACAACAACTTCGTAGTTTCTTAAGAGTTGTCTATGGTGTATCTACACCGATATTATATAGATAATTAACTCTTAACTTATTATGCCTTGTGCATTTAGTTATTTTTAAATAGAAAGAAATGCAAAAATAGATGTAACATTCCACAATGAATATGTTGCTGTCATATGTGCTAAGTATTATTCACATAATTTATAATAGAACATAATTCGCAGCTATGCTAATTATGCAGGCATGCCATTCATAATTATGTTTCTTGATAGTGAAATAGCAAAAAAAAATGGATGTGGAAGAACAAACATAGCAGGCATTTTTAGAGAAATTGTACAGTGAGGAAAAATAAATAGGTAGTGATGGCCTTGAAAAATGTGCCGTATTTGGGTGCTACAGATAGCGGTAATCAAATTGATTTCAGGCTTTATCCTGTTTGGGTGGCCTTTCCAAATAAAAAGAAAAAAAAAAATATATATATATATATCAAATAAAAAGCAGATTGTTGGCAACTAAGGTGACTGAGTATAATACTGGGCAAGCTGTTTTTGATTTGACAGCTTAGTTTTGATTATACCTTTTAATTATACAAGCGTGGGCAGTGCTTGTTAACAGGAGAGATTGTTTCTACAGGAATGGAATACACTTAAATAGAAAGGGTGCAAGAATATTTGCTGATACTGTCGAGGCAATGTTAGGTGGATCAGAAACTGCTAGTTTGGGGAGATTCACAGACTAAAAGATCAATAGTAGGCAGAGGTGAATGATTCGTGCACTGCTTCTATTAGAATTAGTAGCAGCCTGAAGGGTGGGGTGCTGGGGATTTCAGGGTCTGCTGGGAGTCATAATGAAAAAGTAAATACGTGGGCTGTGTTAGAGTAACTAAGAGTGAGAACAGCTGCATGTATACTTGCATGTACACCAATGCTAAGAGTATAGTAAATAAATTTGATGAATTTGAAGTGCTGGTCAAGACATCAGAGGCAGGTATTTTTGGGATATTAGAGACGTGGTGTCATACAGATATAAGGAATGCAGAATTAGAATTTAGGGAGTATAATGTGTACAGAAAGGATAGACAGGATAGGAAAGGAGGAAGGGTTATACTGTTAGGAAACATACAAAATGTAAGGAAGAGCATCTAGTTCACATAGATGGACAGTGCAATGTTGATTCAGTTTAGTGTGACACTGGAAAAGCAAAACTGCAAGTAGGAGTGTGTTACAGGCCTAATAACTCAAATGAGTATAACGAACAATTTTACGAGAAATAGTGAACTAGTCAATCAGAATGTCTTATAATGGAGGATTTTAACTACCCAGATATTGACTGGAACTTGTTGGTTGGTCACTCAATCACTAGCAAGACTTTTGTGGATTTATTGGATGATTGTTTTCTGGCAGCATGTTCAAGAGGCAACCAGAGAGAGTAATACTTTGATCTGGTTATCAGCAGTAATTATTCGTGCATTAAGAATTTGCAGATAAAGGAGCCACTAGGTGACAGTGATCACAGTGTACTGATTTGGGATTTACATAAATATATAACTACCATCAGGGGTAAAGGGAAGGGTTTTTGCTTTCGTAAAGGTGATTACAGTGGTCTCAGACAGTTTGTTTTATATAGCGAGACCAACTGATGATGTTACCAACAGAAAATTCTAAATGGGATGCATTCATGGAATTAATCTAGGAGATAACTAGGCTTTTCATGCTGATTAAGAAATACTGTGCAAGATTTAGGCCTAAATGGATGTCAGATAAATTAATGACACTCGTGGCAGAGGAGAAAAATGCATGGGATGCATATAAATTATCAGGCGACACAGAAGCATATTGTAGTTATAAGCTAGTCTGTAATGAAGTTACAAAGGAAGTTAGGCAAGTGAAGGCAGATTATGAGAAGTCTTTGGCAAAGGATGCTAAGAAAAACAGCAAGGGCTTCTTTAGTTATATAACTCTAGAAGGTAGGGTATGAATCAGATTGGTCCACTTGATATCAGTTGACTCTAGATGATCATTCTCAGATAGCTGCCAAACTAAATGAGTATTTTGCATCTACATTCACACATGAGGAGTTATTCAAGGAGGAGGAGGCCAGATGTTTATCAAATTCTAACAGGGAGTTAAATGATTTTGTAACAACTGAGAGCAAAGTGGAGGAGAAATTGTCGAAGTTAAATATAAGAAAGGCACCTGGGGTGGATGGAATCTATCCAGTTATATTAAAGCTGTTAGGGGAAAGGAAGTAAGCAAACCCATAGCCATAATTATGAGAACATCCTCGGACTTGGGCGAAGTCCCCATGGACTGGAAATGCACAAATGTATCTCCAATTCACAACGGGGAGGTCAAAATATGACACAAATAATTACAGACCTATTAATTTGACTTCTGTTCCAGGGAAAATAATAGTCACTGGTTAAAGAAGCCTTGCAGGATCATCTAGCAAGACTGCAGTAATAATTCAGACACAGCATTGTTAAGGGTAAGTCTTGTCTGACCAATTTTTCATTGGATACTATACCGTAGTTACAAAAGAACTGGATGCAAAAAATAATTTTGATATCATATGCAGGCAAAACCCCGTATAATACGGTATTCTACATCACAGTTTCGCTCTAACACAATTGATAAATTACAGCAATCCTCACAGAACATGGTACTTATATAACACGGTTTCTCTCTAACACGGTTAGAGAATTTTGGTAGACCTCGCATAACAGAGTATTTTTGAGCTTTTGTGCAGGGGAAAACCCTGCTATTATGTTGGATGTAATATTTCAACATTTCCACTCCTTTTGAATCCCCGCTGTTGACTCGCTAGGAAAAAAAAAAAAAAAAAAAAATATTGAGAAATCCCTGAATTTTATTTTGTTACGAAATCCCCGTGTTACATTCTGTGCTATTGAACTTTTGCTTGTTAAAATCTAGATTTCAAAGTTTTATCATTATTAGATAGCACTCCAAGCCATCCAAAAGATTTAAGTCATCCAAACCTTGAAGTTATGTTCCTACTACCACAGTTGTACTAGGTTAATACAACTTCCTTCATTCAGCAATTAGATCAAGGCATTATATCTACCTTTAAAAAATTCATTACATCAGAAAATCGTTACAATGGATTTTGGAAAAAATTGATTCTGAATATATTGAATTAATGGAGGCACGAAAATATTTCTCAATTGTGGACTGTATCAGAATCGTAGCTTTATCGCTGAAAGAAGCAAAACCATCAATGTTAAATGCATGTGGAAGAATGTATGGCCAAAGTGAGTTCATTCAGGAAATATGGTCGAACCGACAGAAAACAGAATGGGTGCAATAGTAGAACTTGCTATGTTGGTAGGAGGGGACGGTTTTGAGGATATGACTACTGAAGCCCTCATGGGTAGCACAGTTGATAGAATTGCCCTCAACTCCACACTGGGGGGAAAAGACCTGAGTTTGAATCCTGTCAATGATGGGAAGAATTTTTATGGGTATTTTATTTTTCACAACTTGGCTCAGTTAGTCGGGCAAGGGTAGCATGGTTTTTTCTCCTGGAAACTCGGCTTTTTCGTCCAGCCAAACAGAAAATTGACCTCAGGACACATAATTTATAGACAATATACACAGAGTAATATGGCCTTAGTTGCCGATGCTTCTAAAAAAATAAAAAAACATATAATTACTGAAGACGTTCAAGAATTACTGGTAGAAAAAGAGGCTGCCAAACGGATTTAGTGGAAATGGCATCAGAGGTAAAACCAAATCAATTTAGAGGATAGCGCAGATGAAAATTCTAAACTTCCAAATTTTACAACTGAAAAGCATACGGGAAGGCATAAAGTTAGCTGAGCAATTAGAATCTTATCTTAGAATGAAAGGAGCCTAGAGTTCAAAAGGGAGCTTGAAAAATGCTTAGTTCATTCCATACGACGAAATTCACAAATATTTATCAAACAAAAGCAAACAAACCCAGATTACTGATTTTTTAAAGAGAGCAGAAGATACACAAAATTTAGAATGGTATATTTTTGTTAGTTTTGTTAACATTTTGTTACCAAAATAGTGTATATTTGAAAGCTTTTGGAATGTAACCCCTTTTTGTACTTATTCTTATGGTATAACATGGTTTCTCATAACACGACATTTTATAAGAACCTAACTAAAGTGTTATACAAGGGTTACCTGTACTTTGATTTCAGGAAAGCTTTTGATACTATTGCACATGGAAGACTACTGTACAAATTAGAGCAGTATGGCATTAAAGGCAAGTTGCTACAATGGATAAAAGGATTGATTGGGAGAAGACAGAGTGGTAATCAATGGACACTGCTCTTCATATACTAATGTTATTAGTAGAGTCCCCTAGGGTTTAGTGTTGAGCCCATTGTTGTTTTTTATATTTATCAATAATGTTGATTAAGATAATCAGGATTAATAGCAAGGATATAAATTCAATAAACTGAACATCATCTGTAGCATTAGCATTAGTAGAGGCATTTGATGCAAGAAAGCAAGCTTATGCAGCATCAGCCAAAAAAAAAAAAAAACCCACTTCCACTTCACCCCTCTGTTCGTTCAAAATACCTGTCCAGCTGAGCCTTAAACTTATTTAGGCTATCAACCTCCACCACAAGGGATGGCAGTCTGTTCCACCAACCAACCACCCGCTGGCTAAAGGCAAATTTCCGCACGTCTATCCTACATCTGTCTTTCCTCAATTTGAATTTATGCCCTCTCAGGTGATTTTTCTGACCTAGAGGAAGAATCCCATCAGCATTGAGCATGCTTAAACCATTCAAGGCTTTATACACCTCTATCAGATCACCTCGCTGGTGCCTAGTCTCCAGACACTGTAATTTGCAAAACTTAAGCCTTTCTTCGTAAGAGCACCCCTTTGTTCCATTCACTAATCTTGTTGCCCTTCTCTGTACTCGTTCCAGCAGCTCTACATCCTTCTTGAAATGAGGCCTCCAGACCTGTATACAGTACTCTAGGTGTGGCCTGACCATTGCCTTATACAATGGAATAATCACCTCCTTATCCCTGCTGGAAAAATTCCTGTATATCATTGACATCAGGCATAAAGGTCCAAGTTTGCACACCATACAAAGGTTGGCAGGGTTGTTAATGATAGTGATGATAGCATGCTGCTGCAACAGGGTCTGAAAAAGTTGGGCAGATGGGCTGAGAGGTGGCAACTGAAGTTTAACATTGACAAATGCAAAGTACTGCATGTGGGTAGCAGTAATGTACCCCAGAGAAATGTACCAACTGGGTGGTGTTACACTCAGGGTAGTGGAGAATGAAAGAGACCGGGGGGTAATTGTGCAGTCAGATATGAAGTTTTCTGAGCAGTGCAGACAGGCTGCCAGAGTAGGTCATGGGGTCTTGTCAATGATATGCAGGAATTTTGCTAGCAGGATAAGGAGTTTAAGGCAATGGTCAGGCCACACCTTGAGTACTGTGTACAGGTCTGGAAGCCTAATTTTTAGGAAGGATGTAGAGTTGCTAGAACAAGTACATAGAAGGGCAACAAGACTGGCGAGGAGAACAAAAGGGTGCTCTTACGAAGAAATGCTTAAGTTCTGCAAATTTCGGCATCTGGGGACTAGGCACCTGCAAGGTGATCTGATGGGATTCTTCCTCTTGCTCAGATTACAAACCAAAAAAAAAAAAGAAAGGGCATAAACTGAAATTGAGGAAAGACAGTTGTCGAATAAATGAGCAGAAATTTGCCTTTAGCCAGTGGGTAGTTGATTGCCAGAACAAACTTCCATCTGTCATTGTGGAAGCGGATAACTTAAATAAATTCAAGGAAAAGGTGGACAAACTTTTGGAGCGAATGGATGAGTGAAAATGGAATTATTTATTTATTTTTTTTTGGCTGCCACTGTATTAGCATGCTTTCTAATGCTAATATCTAGGTGGGGCTGTCAAGAGCATTTCCAGGGGAACTCAACTCAGAATGTTTGTTCCTTAGGAAATTTTGGGAATGACCTTGACAGTCAAATCTAAACAACAGAGTCATTGTTAAAAATTAACTTTGACTTGATATTTCTGAAGAGGGTAAAATCTGTAAGAATAGATTTGAAAAGTTTTTAAGCTATCATATAATGAGTCAGTATATAACACACAATCCAAACATTAGCTCAGATGATTTTTCTGTCTATGGGAAGTGACAAACAGAAAAATCCTCTGAGCTAATGTTTGAATGCATACCCTAAGGCAGTGGTGTACAACCTTTTACCATGCCGGGGGGCCATATTAAAAAATAGATTTGTTTCATGGACCACACAGAGTGATTTGAGAAAAAAATGTGTGTCACATTTTCTATCTCTTGTTACTACTAAAAGGAAGTTTCTTTTTTCATGTTACCTTTTTTCTTTTCAAGCTATATATAAAAAAATGCAAATTCCCAGCACTTTTATGTGCAACAAATCTATGTTAGTGATGTATTTTTTAGATTTTATTAAAATTATAAATATATGACTTACTTTTTTTTTTTTAAATACTTTACTTTTGTTTCTGTTTGAATTACTTCACTTTTGTTTAAAAAAAATACTTTGCTTTTGCTTTTAAATGCTCATTTCAAGAAAATTTATGACCCGAAAAGGATCACCATTTTTCAATATTAAATTGAATAAACAAATATAATGATAAACCTAAATTGAAATACTGTATTCGAAAATTTTATTAAGTACAATACAAAATAACATTTACTGGACAAAACTTAACACTTAATGAGATGATTGAGGCTGGATATTTTTAAATAATTGTTCAAAATTTGGTTGCAAATTTGTGACGCTATATCTCAATACATAATGAAGATTTTGTCCTGATGGTATTTTTCGATGGAGCTTCAGGTCCTGATGGTATTTCTCCACTTGTACTCAAAACCTGCGCTCCTGAACTTACTCCTGTTCTATGCCACCATTATTCACTTTCTTATTCCAAAGGTGTTTTTCCTTCTGCTTGGAAATTTGTTCATATCCAGCCAGTTCCTAAAAAGGGTGAAAAATCCCTCCCATCCAATTACTTCTACTCTTTCTAAAGTAATGGAGAAATCACTTAACCGCCAACTCTTGAACTATCTAGAAACCTTCTTTCTGATCAACGATCGTCGGTATGGATTCCGTCAGTGTCGATCCACAGGTGATATTCGGGCCTATGTTACCAATTTATAGACAAATTCAATGGAGAAGTTCAGTGAAACACAAGCAGTTGCTCTTGACATCTCAAAGGCTTTTGATCATGTTTGGCATAAAGATCTAAACAAGCTTCCATCTTATGGTTTGCCAACTGTTCTTTGTAATTGGTTATCCAGTTTTCTCTCTGATCGCTCACTGAGGGTGATGGTAGATGGCTCTCTGTCTTCTAACTTCACTACAAATACTGGTTTTCCCCCAAGGTTCAGTTCTTTCCCTCCATTCTTTTCCTCTTGTATATTAATGACTTTCTTTCATTGACTGGAAATCCTATCCATAGTTTTGCCGATGATAGCACATTGCATTGCACTTTCCAGTTTGAGAAACCTTGCCCTGCTCAATCAGCTTCAACTTCTCGAATATCCGCTACCAGTTTCTTAAATGCCGATCTCCAGGTAATTTTCCAATGGGGCAAAGACAACTTAGTTGATTTCAATCCTTCTAAAACTCAGTCCTATCTTATATCTCACAAAAAGGATTCTTTTGCTCCTACACTTATCTTTGGTGAAACTCCGATTTCTAAGCAAGATGATATATCTCTTTTGGGGATTACCCTGACTTCTAATCCCTCTTGGCACACGCACATTATAAATATTGCTTCCTCTGCATCTAAAAAACTTGGATTTCGCTCTCGGCATTACTTTTCTTCCAAACAGCTGTTCGCTCTGTACAAATCGCAAATCCACCCTACCATGGAATATTGTTCCCACATCTGGGGTGGTGCCCCCAAAACCTCTCTCAAGCTTCTAGATTCTATTCAGAAGAGGGCAGTTAGGTAAATTAATGACTCATCTCTAACAGAGCCTCTCCACTCGCTGTCTCATAGCCATACTATTTCTGCTGCATGCCTTTTCTACAGATACTTCCATGGGCACTGTTCTTCTGAATTGGCTTCTATAATTCCCGCTCTCTCTTTCAAAACAGTCTGAACACCAGCCAACATCCATTTACCGTCCAACTTCAAACTCACAGAACCAACTTTTCATCTTCCTCGTTTATTCATTCAACTGCTGTTTCTGGAACAACCTTCCTTCCTTCATACGTATTTCCTGAACATTACAGTGTACAGAAGTTCAAGTCTAATTTCTACTAATATCTTCTTTTGGCTTCTCAACCTCCAACTCATACATGGTAATATAGGTTCTAATACTTCTTGTGTTTGGGGTTTTCATTATAAAAAAAAAATGCTCATCTGTTTCTTTTTAAATATTTATTTGATTTTACGAGTAAAAAAATCTGCTTGCAAACGTATGTTTATCCGAACAAAGCAGCCATTTTCATGGCATTTTCTTTTATTAGCGGAAAATCTTCAGATGGGAAATCCTTGTAGAATTAAAATAGTTTGTTTTTGCAGTCTATATACTTATTTTTGAATAATATTTTGGCTTGAAGATCAATAATTTCACATTGCAATCTGGGATTGTAGTTTTCAGCTATAGAAGTAAATGTTTTCTCAAACAAAAGCTTATGTTTTTTCATGGGATTTTATATCAGAAAATTGAATTTCAAACTTGTCAAAAAGTAATTGTAATAATGAAAGGCAACGATTTGTTGGAAATGTGTTCCTCCTTTAGCTCAGTACAACATTCAAAGTGAACTGAATTGTCTTGCTCAACTGGAATTTAAATAATTACAACTTATTCTGAAATGATTTGATGTCACCAAACAAATCAGACCAATTTTCCTTTCCCTTGTATTTTTAAATTAAGAGCATTTAAATGACTAGAAATGTATGTATGAATTGCAAGATCAAACAGCCACTCCATATTTGATAGTTGTTTTATTGGTTTCCCTTTTTCTGTGTTGAAACATTCAGTGATGTTTCAACAGCCACATTAAGGCCATGTGATCTTGTGAAATTTACAGTTGAAATCATCACATTCATAACGTGTTTGAGATCCAATACTTTCCTATAAAGAGCTTCTTGATACACAATGTAGTGAATTCAAATTAGAGTTTCAGCTCCGATATCTATCATTTTCATGGTTATTCTACCCATAAGCCTAATGTTTTTACCAATCATATTTTTTGCACCGGCAGTTGTGACTCCTACTAGGTTTTTAATATTTAATCCTAACTTTTCGACGGATTGGTAAAGATTTCCACCTGTAGTTGTTCCACACATATCTCTGTAGATCAGCTAAATCTTCAACTGGTACAAAATTATTATTATTATTATTAGCTATATGGTGCAAAGAAGCCCCAGGCTTATGCTGCACCAGCCATAAAAAAAAAAAAAATTTCTTAGTTACCCTGAGAGAGAGAGTCAAAAGTAGAAGAGGAATCACTAAGAAAGAGAAGAATGATGATATCCAGCTCAGGATCCTGAGTATGTCAAGCTCATACTCACCAGATGTGAGCCCCTGGGGTTAAATTATCATTAATTCCACGTATGAAGATGAGGAGTTGGGCTGTGTCATTTACATAGCACTGGATGACAATACATCAGTATTGTCATCCAGTGCCACACTAAAATATTTCATTTGTTTTATGTTTTCCAAAAGTTTTTCGAACAAATTCTTTCCAATATCTTCTACTCTTCGCATAATTGTTGTCGAGACAAACTAATGTCTTGTATCATTGTTCGTTTCTCCGGAAAAATTTCTTCCACAACTTTTAACAAAAAATGTTTAACAAATTCACCATCATTGAACGGTTTACTTTCAAAAGCGATAAAATGTGCAACTTGATAACTGGCATGTACATCAGATAAATCCACTTTTTTTTAATTTTTTTATGAGAACCCCAAACACGAGAGGTATTAGAACCTATAGTACTTAGTACCGTGCTTGGGTTGGAGGTTGAGAAGACGAAAGAAGATATTTGTTGACATTGGACTTGAACTTCTGTAGATTGTAATTTTCAGGAAATACGTAGGAAGGAAGGTTGTTCCAGAAAACGGCAGTTGAATGAATAAATGAGGAAGATGAAAAGTTGGTTCTGTGGGTTTGTAGTTGGACAGTAAATGGATGTTGGCTGGTGGCGGCACGTGTTCGGACTGTTTTGAAAGAGAGAGCGGGAATTATAGAAGCCAATTCAGAAGAACAGTGCCCATGGAAGTATCTGTAGAAGAGGCATGCAGCAGAAACAGTGCGTCTATGAGAAAGCGAGTGGAGAGACTCTGTTAGAGATGAATCATTAATTAACCTAACTGCCCTCTTCTGAATGGAATCAAGAAGCCTGAGAGAGGTTTTGGGGGCACCACCCCAGATGTGGGAACAATATTCCATGGCAAGGCGGATTTGCGATTTATACAGAGTGAGCAGCTGTTTGGAAGAAAAGTAACGCCGAGATGGAGAGGAAGCAATATTTCTAATGTGCTTGCGCCAAGAGAGATTAGAAGTCAGGGTAATCCCCAAAAGAGATATATCATTATGCCTAGAAATCGGAGTGTCACTAAAGATAAGCATAGGAGCAGAAGAATCCTTTTTGCGAGATATAAGACAAGATTGAGTTTTAGAAGGGTTGTCTTTGCTCCACTGGAGAATTACCTGAAGATCGGCATTTAAGGAATTGGCAGCAGATTTTCGAGAACTTGAAGCTGATTGAGCTGGACAAGGTTTCTCAAAATGGAAAGTTGAATGCAATGTGCTATCATCGGCAAAACTATGGATAGGATTTCCAGTCAATGGAAGAAGGTCATTGATATACAAGAGGAAAAGAGTGGGGGAAAGAACTGAACCTTGGGGGACACCGGCATTAATGGAGAAGATAGAAGACAGAGAGCCATCTACCATCGCCCTCAGTGAGCGATCAGAGAGAAAACTGGATAACCAATTACTAAAAACAGTTGGCAAACCATAAGACGGAAGCTTGTTTAGAAGACCTTTATGCCAAACATGATCAAAAGCCTTTGAGATATCAAGAGCAACTACTTGTGTTTCACTGAACCTTTCCATTGAATTAGTCCATAAATGGGTAACATAAGCCAGAATATCACCAGTGGATCGACACTGACGGAATCCATACTGGCGATCTTCCGTCTGATCAACGATCAGACGGAAGGTTTCTAGGTAGTTTAAGAGTTTGCGGTTAATTGATTTCCCCATTACTTTAGAAAGAGTAGAAGTAATTGCAATGGGACGATAATTGGATGGGAGGGATTTGTCACCCTTTTTAGGAACTGGCTGGATATGAGCAAATTTCCAAGCAGAAGGAAAAACACCTTTGGAATAAGAAAGTGAAAAAAGGCGGCAAAGAATAGGAGTAAGTTCAGGAGCACAGGTTTTGAGAACAAGTGGAGAAATACCATCAGGACCTGGAGCTTTCTTAGCATCAAGATTCATCAAAATCCTTCTGATATCCTTTTGACGGAAGACCACAGGAGGCATTGAATGGAGCTTGTTAGGAATGGTGGGAGGTGTTTTACCAAGATCATTAATACATGAGCTCGAAGAAAAATGGGATGCTAGCAGGTCAGCTTTATCCTTGGCTGAAGTGACAACAGAACCATCTGGTTTGGACAGAGGTGGGAGCAGAGATGGGCAAAAGTTGCGGCCAATAGCTTTGGCAAGAGACCAGAATGCTTGGCTACCATTAGGGCAAGAAGCAAGTTTTCTACTCTTAGCCTGTTCAAACTCTAGTTTGGACTGATTAATAACTGCTTTACAATTGTTGCGAGCTTTGGTGTAGGCAGAAAATGAAACTGAAGAATTAGAAACAAGCCAATTACAATATGCAACATTTTTCTCTTGGACAGCCTTAGCACATTTATTGGAAAACCAAGGTTTAGATAAAGGACGAGATTTTAAAGTGGAGTGTGGGATAAAGGATTCCATTCCTGCAAGAATAATTTCACTGACACGATCTGAGCAAACGTTGACATCAGAAGTTTTGAAACAGTAATCAGACCAAGGAAAAGAAGAAAAGAAGTCTCGCAGGTCATCCCATTTTGCATTCTTGTAATGCCAAACAATACGAGGTTGGGAATAGCCATGAGATAAAGGTTCCATTGGAGAAGAGACAATCACCAAGTTGTGATCTGAAGTGCCTAAAGGACCTCTCACTTCAGCCTTGTACTTAGAAGGGTTGTTTGTGAGAAAAAGATCAAGCGTATTGGCTGTATGATTAGGATTGTCCGGTATTCTTGTAGGTAAATGAACAATCTGTGCTAGGTCATTAGTAATTGCAAAAGCCTCAGCATCTCGACCTGCTGGATCGGTGTGACTAGAAAACGGAAGCCAGCTGGAGTTGTGAACGTTAAAATCACCAAGGAAAATTACCTCACTGTTACGAAAGTTGGACTGGAGAAAGTCAAGTTGCAAAGAGATGAAATCAAAGAGCTCCAAGTGATTAGTGGAGTTGGGAGAACAGTAGAGACAACAGATGAATTTTACACAATGAGGTGGAGAGATTTTAAGCCAGAGAAGATCAAAGAGAGGAGATTCCAAATTGCGAAGTCTCTGACAGGGAATATCAGAATGGACATATGCACAAGTACCACCTTTGAGGCGAAAGGAATCATACAGCAAATAATTTGGACATCTGAGATGAGCAGTAGTTGAATCAACTGATAACTGAGATTCAGTCAGAAAAAGTACATGGGGTTTGGAAGACTGCAAGTGGAAATGGACATCGTTGAGATTGGAATTGAGACCACGTATATTTGTGATATGAATTAGGAAGACATTGGGAGGTTTAGATCTTTTCGCAGATAAGCTTCCTCTATTATTTTGACAATTCATGGTGTATTCAATAGTAAGAAAAAGTGGGTGGGACATGCTGTATGAAGTAATGAAATTTTTGGATATGGCGTACACGTGGTAAGAATATACCCAGATCCTTGACATAACGTGGCCTCGACAATGCTCCCCGCATACACACTACTCGGACTCCCTCCAGTCACTATCTGGCAGAGTAGAGGTAGCAAGATTATAACACTAGCTGATCCGGAAGCCTCCTAGAGAGTTACCAATAGGTTCGGTCCGGTGAAAACGGACTAATACGTTTTCAGTATGTTTTGTTGTTTTCTTATTTCGTTTTGTAACTTTGAACACTTTTCTTTTCGCAGCACTTCTTTATGTTGATCATAAGATATATGATTGGAATCAGTGTTATATTCTTTAAAAATTCGCACAATTTTGTGACACACCAAACACACTGCTTTTCGTGGTAATCAGTGAAGTCTTCAGTCCACCTTGGATCAAAAACACTACACTCCAAAATTGATTTTCCCCTTTTGGAACATTTTTAAGAACGATTTTATTTTAATTCAATACAAATTAATAATTAATTCAATGCAATGAACAAGCTATATCAAAATACATAACTGTATTTAGTGTACATATGACTGCACTGAACCACATGTACATGTTTGAAACAGTCGAGCTGGACGCTTGCATGCCTGTACACGTAGTAGAGATTGATGCTGTTTTATTTCACTTTCCTTGTGAGCCTTATAAAAATTATTCGCAGGCCGGATCTGGCCCACGGGCTGTAGGTTGCATCCAAACATTAGTTCAGAGGATTATTAGTATTTCCAAAGTCTGGATTTTAAAAAATCTCCTGTATTTTTTGAAAAATTGTATTTCGCATGTGGCTGCAGAGAGAAATATGCTTGTTAAAATAAAATTAACCAACTTGCATTGTTGCACCTACTACATATATTAGTAATCTGCAGCTGTGACTTCCACTGCTATGGATCACCAGTTCAGTTTAATCGTAGTTCATATAGCATTACCATAATTACAAGGAAAGTAAAGTAGTTATTTTTATTAGTTACAGTAGTATCAATGAAGTAATGTGCAGTAACAGTAATGCTAATTAATTTTTTATTTATCATGCATCAGTGGCTAAACGAGGTAGTTTAAGTAAATAATGAATTACTACTACAGTAAGTACAGATGTAACCAAGTTGTAAGTGAATCTCAACGTTTTTCGTTGCCATCCAGTATTGGCAGTTCTAGAACTGCAGAAAGTAGTTAAAAGTGGAAGTATGATGATTTGTCTCTGGGGTTTAAGTATACAGGTGATGAACTTGCCCCTTATGCATCTTGTGCAGCAAAGTATTATCAAACAGTTCTATGTTACCTGCCAGATTTCATAGAATCGTGATACTAATCTTACTTAATTATATATGAGTATTGTTATGTTATGCTATGTTATGTTGTAAAAAATAGGAAACAAAAAGCCTGTAGTCAACAAACTCACAGAATAAAGTTGTCAAACAAATGAAATATGTATAGCATGGGATTTAATCATTAATGGGTAGTCAAATGATATCATAGTGAGATTTTTATTGGCAAACATTATACTTTGGGAAGGTCAACAAAATTTTCCTTTAGACCAGATGATTATCAATATGTCTTTAATATTAGTGTTCAAAAAGTGATGAAAGAAAGCTCTCATATAGTATCAGCAAAAAAAAAATTTAATTTTTACATACTTCCTATGCCTTTTCCTTCTAATAATTTATAATTTATTATTATTAATTTATTCATACTATCTTTCATTCATACTTCCACAAAATGAGGTGGACATTTATTCCAACTAGTCAATTACTTTGGTTGAAAGCAAATTTCTGCAAATCTGTTCTATAACCATCCATTTTCAATTTTACTTTTGGTGCCTTTTACAATTTACAAAACCTCAGTCATTCAAAGACTCCTTTGCTCATGCAAACTTTAGAAGGAAGGGGATCAATCAGATTGGTCCAGTTGATGTCGATGGTTTGACTATTCATGATTCTACTCAAGTAGCTGACAAACTGAATGAATATTATGCATCTAAATTCGCACATTAGGAATTCTGAAGAGAAGTGGAGGCCAGGAGTTTCTCTAACTCTAATAGGGAGCTAAATGACTTTGTAATAACTGAGAGAAAAGTGGAGGAGAAATTGTTGAAGTTAAACATAAGAAAGGCACTGGGGGTGGACGTGATCTATCCAGTTATATTTGTCTCATAATTATGACTAAGCAAATCCTTAGCCGTAATTATGAGAGCATCCTTGGATTCAGGGGAGGTCCCCATGGATTGGAGAAGTGCAAATGTATCCCCAGTTTACAAAGGGGAATCAAAGGGTGACATGACTAATTACAGACTAGTTAGTTTATCTTCTCTTCCAGGAAAAAGTAAGCAAACCCTTAGCCATAATTATGAGAGCATCCTTGGATTCAGGGGAGGCCCCCACGGACTGGAGAAGTGCAAATGTATCCCCAATTCACAAAGGGGGATCAAAGGTGACACGACTAATTACAGACTAGTTAGTTTAACTTCTTTTCCAGGAAAAGTAATGGAGTCACTGGTTAAAGAAGCAATGCAGGATCATTTAGACAAGACTGCATCTGTAGTTTAGACACAGCATGGGTTTATCAAGGGGAAAACTTGCCTGACCAATTTGATTGGATACTACGATGTGGTCACAAAGGAAGTGGATGCAAAAAATAATTTTGATATCATATACTTGGATTTCAAGAAAGCTTTTGATACTGTTGCACGTAGATGGCTGCTGTTCGAATTGGAGCAGTATGGTATTAAGGGAAAGATGCTGTTAAGGATAAAAGATGGTTGAGCAGGGAGAAGACAGAGTGTTAATCATGTGATACTGCTTGTAGTGGACTAATGTTATTAGTGGTTTGGTGTTGGGACCATTGTTGTTTTCTGTATTTATCAGTGATCTTGATGAAGGTATAACAGGCTTAAGGTCCAAGTATCAAGTTGATAAAAAGGTTGGTAGTTTTGCTAACAACAGTAATGACAGTATGCGGCTGCAACAGGATCTAGAAAAGATGTGAAGAGAGGTGGCAACTGAAGTTTATATAACATTGACAAATGTGAAGTACTGGATAGCAGTAACCCCAGAGTACCGTACCAGCTATGCGGTACTACACCCAGAGTAGTGGAGAATTAAAAAAAAAAAAAAAACTGGGGGAGGGGGGTAATTGTGCCTTCAGGTATGAAGTGTTCAAAGCAGTGCAGACAGGCTGCCAGAGTAGCTCATGGGGTCTTGTCATTGATATACAGGAACATTGCTAGCAGGGAGAAGGAGGTGATTATTCCTTTGTAATAAGGCAATGGTCAGGGCATACCTTGAGTACTGCATACAGGTTTGGAGGCCTTATTTTAGGAAAAATGTAGAATTGCTGGAATGGGTACGGAGAAGGGCAATGAGATTGGTGAGGGAAACAAAGTGGTGCTCTTACCAAGAGCACTGTGAGCAATGTTTAACTATCTGCAAAGGTAGCATTAGTAGAGGCATATGATGCAAGAAAGCAAGCTTATATAACATCAGTCAAAAAAAGAAATCTTCCCATTTCACCCATCCATTCACTTCAAATGTTTGTCTAATTCTGAACTGAATTTATTTAAGCTGTCAACTTCTACAAGAACAGATGGAAGTTTGTTCCAGCAGTCAACCACCCACTGGCTAAAGGCAAACTTTCGCACATCTATTCTACAACTGTCATTCCTCAATTTGAATTTATGTTCCATCAGGCGATTAATCTGGGTAAGAGGCAGAATTCTATCAGAATTGAGCATGCTCAAACCATTCAAGGGCTTATACAAGAAAGGCTTAAATTCTGGAGACTAGGCACGTGCGAGGTGATCTAATTGAGATATTTAAGGCTTTAAATGGTTTCAGCAAGCTCAATGCTGATGGGATTATGCATTTGAGGGGCATAAATTCAAATTGAGGAAAGACAGTTGCAGGATAGATGTGTGGAAATTTTTGTTTAACTAGCCGGTGGTTGATTGCTGGAACAACTTACATCTGTTGTTGTGGAAGTTGATAGCTTAAATAAATTCAAGGAAGAACTGGACAAACGTTTGGAATGAATGGAGAGGCGAATAGGTCTTTTTTTTTTTTTTTTTTTTTTGGCTGATGGTGTATAAGCTTGCTCCAACCTTTTTCTTGGGCCGTATTCAAAGTTCGATTTGTTTCACAGGCCACACTGTGTGATTCTCAAGAAAAATTAGGGTGTTACGTTCCCATGCCTTGTTACATGTAAAAGGAAGTTTCTATTTTCATGTTACCATTTTTATTTTCAGGGTATATATAAAAAATGCAAATTCCTGACACTTTTATGTGCAACAAATCTATGTCAGTGATTTATTTTTTATATTTTATTAAAATTATAAAATATGACTTACAAAAGTTTTAAAAAATATATTTTACTTTTTTTTTTAATACTTTACTTTTGCTTTTGTATGCTCGCTTTAGAAAATTTAAAATCTGAAAAGGATCACTGCTTTTCAATATTAAGGTGAATAATTAAATATAACAACACACATAAATACACTGACCATTCACTGAACAAAACTTAATGTTTAAGAGATGATTGAGGCTGGATATTTTTAAATAACTGTTCCAAATCTGGTTGAAAATTTGTGATGCCAATTCTCAATACAGAATGAAGATGCTCATCTGTTATTCTGTTACTTTTAAAATATTTATTTGATTTCATGCGTGAAAAAACTTTGCTCACAAACATATGTTGATCCGAACAAAGTAGCTTTTATGGTATTTTATTTTATTAATGGAAAATCTTCAGATGGAGAGAGCCTTGTAGAATTCAAGTAGTTTATTTTTGCAGTCCATATACTTATTTTTGAACAATGTTTAATTTCAAGCTGCAAGCTGGGATTGTAGTTTTCAGCCATAGAAGTAAATGGATTCTCAAACAAGCTTATGTCTTTTTCATGGGATCTTATATCAGCAAATCGACTTTCAAACTCGTCAAAAAGTAATTTTAATAATGAGAGGCAACGATTCTTTAGAAATGTGTTTTTTTTTTTTTAGCTCGGTACAACATTCAATAAATTCAAATAATAAATAACAACAAATAATAATAATGAATAGAAGTGTTGAACCTCTATTTGCCACTTTTCATCCTATCTGTTTGGTTTTCTCTATCTTGCAGTAGCATGCCCTGATTACCATCAATAATCACCCTATCCACCCTTGTTTTATTAGCAAACATGAAATTTCTACATTAGTCACATTAATAATTATTGAAAATAAAAAGGATTCTAACTTCAGTGGTAGCCAACTCATTATATTAGTTTGTGAAGAGCAGAGGTCATTTTCCTTTCCCTTGTAGTTTTGAATTAAAAGCATTTAAATGTAGTTATTAAAACTTGTAGCATTTAAAAGCATTTAAATTAAAAGCGTTTAAATTTTCCTTTCCCTTGTAGTTTTAAATTAAAAGCATTTAAATTTTCCTTTCCCTTGTAGTTTTAAATTAAAAGCATTTAAATGACTAGAAATGTCTGTAAGAATTGCACGATCAAACAGCCACTCCATAAATGATAGTTGTTTTATTGGTTTTCCTTTTTCTGTCATAAAAATATCGATTTCAAATCGCAGTTTAAAGAAACGATATAATGCTTTTCCACGACTAAGCCGTCTCACTGAACTATGTAAAATTACATCTTTGTATTCAGCTTCAATTTCTGAAAGAAACGGTTGAAACATACAGTGATTAAGGCCATGTGATCTTATAAAATTTACAGTTGAAATAGGCGCATTCATAATGTGTTGGAGATCTAATATTTTCCCACAGAGAACTTCTTGATGCATAATGCAGTGAATTCCAATCAGAGGTTCAGCTCCAATGTCTATAATTTTCTTGGTTATTCAATCCATAAGCCAAATGTTTTTACCAGTCGTATTTTTTGCACTGTGAGTTGTGACTCCTACCAGATTTTTAATATGTAATTCTAACTTTTCAATAGATTGGCAAAAATTTTCAAAAAGATTTTCACCTGTAGTTGTTTCATGCATACTCTGTAGCTCAGCTAAATCCTCAACTGGTACAAAATTAGCATTAATTCCATGTATGAAGATAAGTCTGTGTCATTTACATCAGTACTGTCATCCAGTGCCACACTAAAATATTCCATTTGTTTTATAGTTTCCAAAAGTTATTCGAACAAATTCTTTCCAATATCTTCTATTCTTCGCATAATTGTTTGTCGAGACAAACTAATGTCTTGTATCACTGTTCGTTTCGGCGGACAAATTTCTTCCACGACTTTTAATAAACACTGTTTAACAAATTCACTATCACTGACTGGTTTAATTTCAAAAGTGATCAAAAGTGCAACTTGATAACTGGCACTTACAACAGAAATTTTTTGACTGATAAGTTTTCAGTGTGTTTTGTTGTTTTCTTAATTCATTTTGCAACCCTCCTTTATATTTATCATAAGATTTATGCTTGGAATCATTGTGTCGTTTTAAATTATATTCTTTTAAAACTGTCACAGTCTCTTTACACACCAAACGCACTGCTTTTTCATCATACTCAATGAGGAAATTGTCTTCAGTCCACCTTTGATTAAAAACACGACACTCCAAATCAACTTTCCTCTTTTGGGACATTTTTAAGGACGATTTTTGAATTCAGTACAAATTAATAATAATTCAATAAAATGAACAAGTAATATCAAAATAATAGAATTTCATAACATGAAAAGAGTGATACATACATAACTGCTTTAGCATACATACTCATATGGCGGCACTGGGCTACAGGTACATGTTTGGTAAAGTCAAATGTGACTGCGAAATTTATAAAGCAGCTATCAATAGATAGCTTTGTAATAAACTTCGAAAACTGGTGTCGAAGCAACTTTGCATGAACATTCGTAAAATTAACCAGTGGTAATCCTTTATTGTGCATAAAGTAATCCTGTAATGTGGGTAGTGGGGAATGTTTACTGCTTCAAATGGATGGGATGGAAAGTACTTGTAGTAGTAGTAGTGGCATGTGATGCAAGAAAGCAAATGTATGAGCTTATGCAGCATCAGCCAAAAAAAAAAAAAAAAAAAAAAATCACACCATTCCCTCCAAATGCCTGTCCAGTTCCTCCTTAAATTTATTCAACCTATTAACTTCCACAACGACAGATGGAAGTTTGTTCCAGCAATTAACCACTCGCTGGCTAAAGGCAAATTTCCGCACATCTATTCTACATCTGTCTTTTCTTAATTTGAATTTATGTCCCCTTAGGTTCGTAATCTGAACAAGTGGAAGGATCCCATCAGAATTCAGCGTGCTCAACCCATTCAAGGCCTTATATACCTCAATCAGATCACCGCGCAGGTGCCTAGTCTCCAGCCACTGCAATTTGCAGAACTTAAGCCTCTCTTGGCAAGAGGATCCCTTCATTCCCCTCACCAATCTTGTTGCCCTTCTCTGTACAGGCTCAAGTAAATCTACATCCTTCCTAAAATGAGGCCTCCAGACCTGTACACAGTACTCAAGGCGTGGCCTGACCATTGCCTTATACAGAGGGACAATCACCTGCTTTTCCCTGCTAGCAAAATTCCTATATATCATTGACACAACCCCATGACCTGCCCTGGCAGCCTGTCTACATTGCTCAGAGAACTTGATATCTGACTGCACAATTACTCCCAGGTCTTTTTCATTTTCTACCACCTTAAGTGTAGTACCACACAGTTGGTACGTTTCTCTGGGGTTACTTCTACCCATATGCAGTACTTTGCATTTGTCAAGGTTAAACTTCAGTTGCCACTTCTTAGCCCATCTGCCCAAATTATCTAGATCCTGTTGCAGTAGCACACTGCCATTACTGTCATTAACAACCCTGCCAACCTTTGTATCATCTGCAAACTTCGACATTAAGCCTGATATACCTTCATCAATATCATTGATAAATATACAAAACAACAGTGGACCTAACACCGAACCCTGTGGAACTCCACTAATAACATTAGTCCAAGAAGAGCAGCACCCATTGATTACCACCCTCTGCCTTCTCCCACTTAACCATCCTTTTATCCATTGTAGCAACTTACCCTTAATACCATTCTGCTCCAATTTGTACAATAGTCTTCCATGCGCAACAGTGTCAAAAGCTTTCGTGAAATCCAAATATATGATATCAAAATTATTTTTTTGCATCCAGTTCCTTTGTAACCACATCATAATATCCTATCGAATTTGTCAGACAAGACTTTCCCTTAACAAACCCATGCTGTGTCTGAATTATTGCTGCAGTCTTGTCTAGATGATCCTGCAATGCATCTTTAACCAGCGACTCCATTATTTTACCCGGAACAGAAGTTAAACTAACTGGTCTGTAATTACTCGTGTCACCCTTCGATCCCCCTTTGTGAATTGGGGATACATTTGCACATCTCCAGTCCGTGGGAACCTCCCCTGAGTCCAAGGATGCTCTCATAATTATGGCTAAGGGTTTGCTTAGTTGCTTTGCCGCCTCCTTTAATATAACTGGATAGATCCCATCCACCCCAGGTGCTTTTCTTACGTTTAACTTCAACAATTTCTCTTCCACTTTGCTCTCAGTTATTACAAGATCATTAAGCACCCTGCTACAATTTGATAACCTTCTGCCATTTTCAAACCTTAATAACTCCTCATGTGTGAATGTAGATGCAAAATACTCATTCAGTTTGTTTGCTATCTGAGCAGTATCATCAACAGTCGAACCATCGATGTCAAGTGGACCAATCATATTCATCCCCTTCCTTTTAGAGTTTATATAAGTAAAGAAATCCTTGCTGTTTTTCTTAGCGTCTTTTGCCAAGGATTTCTCGTAATCTGCCTTCGCCTGCCGAACCTCCTTTGTGACCTGATTACAGATTAACTTATATCTGCCATAGGCTTCTGAGTCGCGTGATAATTTATATGCATCCCATGCATTTTTCTTCTGTGTTACGAGTCTCATTAGTTCATTTGACAACCATTTAGGCCTAAACCTTGAACAATATTTCTTAATAGGTATGAAACTTTTAGTAGCCTCCACGATTAATTCCTTGAATGCTTCCCACTTAGAATTTACTGTTGGGAACATCGTCAGTTGATCCCACTGTACAGAATTTAAAAACTGTCGGAGACCACTGTACTCGCCTTTACGGAAGCAAAAACCCTTTCCTTTACCCCTGATGGTAATTAAATCTTTAAGTAAATCCCACGTCAGTACATTGTGATCACTGCCACCTAGTGGTTCTTTTATCTGCAAATTCCTAATACATGATGATGGTATATCAAGCTTAATGTCAAAGTTTGCAGACGATACAAAGGTAGGCAGGGTTGTCATGGACACTACTGACATTATGTTGCTGCAACAGGGTCTGGAAAGGTTGAGCAGATGGGCTGAGAAGTGGCAAATGAAGTTTAACATTGACAAATGTAAAGTACTACACTTGGGAAACAGCAACCCCAGAGCAACGTATCAACTCTGTGGTACTACACTGACAGTGGTAGAGAATGAAAGGGACCTGGGGATGGTTGTGCAGGCAGATATGAAGTTCTCTGAGCAGTGCAGATGGGCTGCAAGAGTAACTCACGGTGTATTGTCAATGATATATAGGAATTTTTCTAGCAGGGATAAGGAGGTGATTATTCCCTTGTATAAGGCAATGGTCAGGCCACACCTAGAGTACTGTATACCTGGAGGCCTCATTTCAAGAAGGATGTAGAGCTGCTGGAACGAGTACAGAGAAGAGCAACAAGATTAGTGAATGGAACAAAGGGGTGCTCTTACGAAGAAAGGCTTAAGTTTTGCGAATTACAGTGTCTGGAGACTAGGCACCAGCGAGGTGATCTGATAGAGGTGTACAAAGCCTTGAATGGTTTGAGCATGCTCAATGCTGATGGGATTCTTCCTCTTGCTCAGAATAATCACCTGAGAGGGCATAAGTTCAAATTGAGGAAAGACAAATGTAGGATAGATGTGCGGAAATTTGCCTTTAGCCAGCGGGTGGTTGGTAGGTGGAACAGACTTCCATCCCTTGTCGTAGAAGTTGATAGCCTAAATAAGTTTAAGGCTCAGCTGGACAGGTATTTTGAACGAACAGAGGATTGAAGTGGAAGTGGTTTCTTTTTTTTTTTTTTTTTTTTGGCTGATGCTGCATAAGCTTGCTTTCTTGCATCAAATGCCTCTACTAATGCTAATGCTAATGAATGATCACTGCTGATAACCAGATCAAGAGTATTACTTTCTCTGGTTGCCTCTCGAACATGCTGCTGCAGAAAACAATCATCCAATAAATCCACAAAAGTCTGACTAGTGTGTGAGTGCCCAACCCACAAGTTCCAGTCAATATCTGGGAAGTTAAAATCCCCCATTATAAGACATTCCGAATTACTAGCCCACTCTATTTCTCTGTACAATTGTTCAGCAGAACATATCACACTGCACAGACACGACCCACACATTTTCAAGTCTCTGGCTTGACAGTGTACTGTCCTCGATACAGCGAAATACACGCGGAGATGGGAGAAATCCCAGGTGCCGTCTGACACGAACATACCTTAAATGTACAATTGTTCATTGTACTCATTCGAGTCATTAGGCCTATAACACACTCCTACTCTAATTTTTGCTTTTTTAGTGCTTATGTCACACCAAACTGACTCAACAGTGCACTGTTCATCTATATCAACTGGACGCACTTCTTTTGATTTTATGTTTTTCTTTATTAACAGCATAACACCTCCTCCCTTCCTATCCTGTCTATCCTTTCTGTACACATTGTACTCCCCAAATTCCAGTTCGGCATTCCTTATATCTGTGTGACACCACGTCTCTGATATCCCAACAATATCTGCCTTTGATGTCTTGACCAACACTTCAAATTCATCAAATTTATTTACTATACTTCTAGCATTGGTATACATGCAAGTATACATGCACCTATTCCTATTCCCAGCCACTCTAACACATCCCATATACCCACCTGTTTCATAATGACTGACATCCGTCCCTGAAACCCCCAACACCTCTCGCTCCAGGTCGCTACTTATTCTAATAGAAGTTGTGCAAGAATCACCTTCACCTCTGCCTACGGCTACTGTTAAACTATTAGTCCTTGTATCCCCCCCCCAAGCTATCAGTTTTCCGACCCACCTAACACTGCCTCGATAGCATCAGCAAATATTCTTGCACCCTTTCTATTTAAGTGTATCCCATCCCTGTAGAAGCAATCTCTCCTGTTAACAAGTACAGTCCAGGCTGAAAAAAATTCTACCCCTTGAGCCTTGCACAATCTTTCTAGGGCCGAATTGATCGACAAGGCTCTCATCATATACTCCCTCCTATCGTGTCTGGGCAGAATTGCAGACACTTTCAAATTCAATCCTAATTCACGGCTTTTTTTCATCAGTGACCTGTACTTGTTAAGTAATTCTGCTGGTCTCCTACTCTTAATATCATTAGTGCCAACGTGTACAACTATATCACCTTTTGTGCCCTTAAAAGATGATATCTGCTCTACAACGTCATCAACCTTTGCTCCTGGCAGACATACCCTGGTCCTGTTCCATCTATCCTTTCTACAAAGGATGTTTCCCGTTTCCCTGACAATAGAGTCACCAACAACTACTAGTTCCTTTGGGACCAGCGCAATCTGTCTGGGGGGTTGCCGCTGTGTTGCGTGATGACCAAGTGCAAGCTCTGCCGTTGATGTGGGCAGCTGAGAGCCTGATGGGCCCCTCAATTTAGATCTTTCGAGGGCATCCACCCTGTCCTTCAAACTCTCATATAGGCCCAGAACAACGCTGAGTTGTCGCCTGATTTCCTTACACTCCTTACATCGCGCACACACAAAGACATCCCCCATGCCAATATCATGTTCCATTCCAGATAGTTCGGCAAACATTTCACAAGTTGCACATTTTTTAAGGCTGTGATGCGTTGGAGAATCGCCCCCCTCAGTTCTCCCCCGAGTCACAGCACTCCTGCCACTTTGTGCCCGTTGCTTTGCTGCTCTAGTTTGGGGCATGGTATTTTAAATTAATAAGATCAATAAATTAAATTAAATTAAATTAAATGTCAATACTACGCTATCTAATAGAAACAGTGAAGCGTATTACTGTTTCTATAATTATACGTTAGAGCTACCTAACTACCTCAATTAAAAATTTGAATTCCCGATCACTATATACAAAACAATGCCTGCAATATTCAAATGAAATAACGGTTTTATAAAGTATTACGTATATCTACAAAAACTGTTTATACAAATAAAAATAAAAATAACCAGCGTAATTAGAACTATAAGACAACGTATTAAGTACAATATAAAATAACAATTATGTAAATAATAAGCAAAAACTTATCGTTTTTCAGTATTACACCTGGAAATAATGTCAACTGCAGTGAAGATAGTAATGATAGGTGTTTTATTCTGAGAAGTCCCTTGCGGTAAAATCAAACAGGATGTTACCCTTTATGTTACCAAAGATAATTCATTACGGTGGGGGAATATAAACTGTTTTCTGCTTCTAACAGATGCAAGTATTTACCAATATTTCCGAAGGGGATCATCTCAAGCAATGCAATTTAGAAGACAGAATGGAGCAGTAATGGCTTGTGATCTGGATAGTATTCGTTGTGGGGAAACAATCTCTTCTCAAGTTATAGTAAAACCAAAAGAGAGAGTGAGAGTAAATCAGTTTTTCAATAGGGTATATCTTTTTATTTCAGCTCAAAACAGGAAATGCACACTTCAAACAGTATATGACCCTGGACGATGAATTTTTTTTTGGCTTGTACTAAAACCGAATTTCTCCCTTTGTGATAACATCAAATGCACTCCAAGGATATATTGAAATATTTTGTAACAATACAAATAATAACAATATTTTGTGAACAATCCGTTAGTTGTAGTTTTAGAATTCTCTGTATTGTTACAAAATATTGCAATTTTTTTAACAATACAAATATATTGTTATAAAATATTGTAATTTTTGTAACAATATACATTACAAAAAATAATCTATTATTCACAGCAGATGATTTTTTATTCTTTTGCACACCATTTTTCGAAGTTTATAACCAAACTAACAATAAATATATTTTCTTGGTATTTCATTGGGAGATCAAATATACACCCAGAAAACGTGATGTACTGATATTGTTTCCTAAAAAAAATTACAATAAACAAACTTTTTTTTTTTTTTTTAATCAAATGTGCATTGTAGTGTTATCAGTTTTACATCAGTTTTTTTTTTTTTTTTCATTTCCAGTGTGGCTTCCAATAGATGAATTTTGTTGATTTTGTGTTAGTAGAATTTCATAATATAAAAAGATTGATACATACATAACTGCATTTAGCATGCATACTCGTATGACTGCACTGAGCTGCAGGTGCATGTTTAATACAGTTGAGCTCGGCGCTTGCATGCATGTACATGCAGTGGCGTGACTCTAAAATGCTATTTTAGTCCACCTTCCGTGTGGGCCATATAAAAATTATTTGCGGGCCGTGTCTGGGCTGTAGGTTGGACACCACTGCCATAATCTAATCTTTGTCGCCTTTCTCTGTGCTGTTTTCAACAGATCTATTGTCTTTACTAAAAGTGCTGAGTTGGGGGTGGGGGGGAAGGAACCACCAGTGCTGCTTGACAATCAACACTATACACTACGTCCTTACTAAATTATGGTTTCCAAACTTGTATGCTAGATTCCTAAACATTGCTTCATACAGTGGGATAATCGCCTCTTTGATCCTGCTATCAAAGTTCCTATATATCATTGACAGAACTATATGAGCTGTACCAGCATCCTTTTGTCACTGTACAGAGAACTTCATGTTGGACTGTACAGTTACCCCTAGATCTTTTTTCCTTGAGTTTAGTGCTGTACTATTGAAATGATGTGGTATTCGAGGTTTCTGCAATACCTTTTTGAACCTCTATTTGCCACTTTTCATCCTATCTGTTTGGTTTTCTCTACCTTGCAGTAGCATGCCCTGATTACCATCAATAATCACCCTACCCACCCTTGTTTTATTAGCAAACATCAAATTTCTACATTAGTCACATTAATAATTATTGAAAATAAAAAGGATTCTAACTTCAGTGGTAGCCAATTCATCATATTAGTGAAGTGCAGAGGTCATTTTTTACCAGTCTTATATCTTACCACTTATGACTCTAATACCAAATTGTGTAAATTTATACAACAGTCTTTCATGTAATACGATAACAAAGACTTTACTGAAATTTAAATATATGTCTTTATTCTTTGCATCCAGTTCCATTGTGATGACCTAATAATATCTAATCAGATGATTTGCCTCACTTCTTTGACTGTTGACCCTATTATTTTCCCTCACCCAGAAGTTGAACTTATGCATATTTAATTACCCATTTCACTTTTGAACTACCCTCGTGAATAGAAAACCATTTGCACTTATATAATCTGCAGGGAATTTACGGATTGGAGACATTTTTATATACAATACTCAAGTTTTGGGATTATATTCAAAAATGATCTTGATAGTGTGCGCTATAGATTTAATGAGAAATACATTAATGAATTTGAAATAAACAGGAATAAAAATCACCACTCGCTTCTTGCAGTTTTTTGGTATAGTATACATATGCTATTATAAATAGCAGGACTTGGATCCATTTGGTATGAACTAGGCTATCAAAAGACAAACTTTTATTATGCAATAACATGTCATTTTGTGAGGCCATAACAGTAAATTGCTTCCTTCGGATTACGTAAATACAGGGTTGAGCAGAAACAACTACCCATTTTAAAAATGAAATTATTACTATGCAAATTGGAAAAGAAATTTATTGTTATTATAGTTTAATAATATACTTCAAAGCATTTATGTTACTCTCCTCAGTGTTGAAAAATTGTCACTTAAATGTCTACCACCATTGCAAACACGATACTCTATTCTGACATTATCCATTGCTCTGTGTAATTTCAGGCAGTATTCTTTCAATTTCATCACAAATGTTTTGTTTCAGTCACTCAAGTGTCCATGGATCGACTTAGGATTTTAAGAAACCCCATAAAAAGAAATCACAAACAGATAAGTCTGGTGGGCTAAGGTAAAGAAAGCCAACATGAGAACCATAGAAAACTTTGGAACAAACTTACCGGACAAACTCATTTACCACTACCGCAGTTTCTCCCTGCATTCTCGGTAAACAGATGGCGCATGTTTTCGGTAGTGGCAGCAGAAGTCGATAACGATGTATTGATTAGTTTTTTCTCATTATTAAAAGCAGATTATTGGAATTCAGGAGTGGGCTGAAATTTACTTACAAGTACACCCTCCAGACTGCCTCAGTCTTAGGGTGTTTATCCCGCACTTCCCGCTGTTTTAAAATAAGAAAACTTCTATTGCCACTACCGATAACACTTGGCATCTGTATAAGTCGTTTTCCTATTTTAAAACAGCGGGAAGGGCGGATAAACACCCTAAGACTGAGGCAGTCTAGAGGGTGTATCCGTAAGTAAATTTCAGCCATGAAGGCATTACATTCATGAACTCCAATAATCTGATTTTAATAATGAGAAAAAACTAATCAACATCATTATCAACTTCTACTGCCACTACCAGTAACATGCACCATCTGTTAAGTGAGAATGCAGGGAGAAACTGTGGCAGCGGGAAACGAGTTTGTCTGGTAAGTTTGTCCCAAAGTTTGCCGTTGTTCTTCTCCTGTTGGCTTTCTTTACCTTCGCCGTTTGGTGATTGTGGTGACTAAATTTATGTTACCAAAATGAGACTTAATGTGATTTGGAAGCATTTCTTTTAAAGTGTCCATGGAAAAAGTCCTTTGGTAAGCTATAGCACCGTCCTGTTGAACCCAAATATTTGTAAGTTGACTCCTTTTTGGTGAAGAATTTTTTTTACAAATTCTTGCAGCATGTTTACATTATTGGGCTGAAGTTACTGCAATATTTGAACCATTAACATTTTCATAAATGTATGGTCTGATGATACTGAAAGCACACACCCCACACAAAATGGTAATTTTTTGGCTGCGAAGTGTTTGCTCATGAAGGTGATGCGGATTTTCTGATGCCCAATATCAAATTTTGTTTATTTACATATCCATTCAAATGAAATTGGACCTTGTCCCTCATGATTAAATGATTAAGTTTGGATCATCATTCTGATTAAGTCCGTATTGTCATTCACCTTCTATAAGAATAGATTGCAGAAATTCAAATATGTGTATCCAAATCACAAACAAGTAATTGTGAATCATTTTAACAGATGAAACTTTAAATCAGTATGCTGTGTATACCTCATTCTAATATGTACAATTTTTTAATGTACATTGCGCTGATTCTTTTAATATCTGGTGGAGGATACACCGTATGCATTTGATCTGGAGGTTTCACAACTGTTATTGTTGCTTTTGAAAACCAGCAAATTTATCTACTTTTTTTTTAACAGAATGTCTTTTAGACCTGCCAAATACTATCATTCATTTTTGGTGTTTATTAACATCTTTTCTTTGCTTATCTTTCATGATGGAAGCCTTTGCTTCTTCAGTTACTGCTGATATATTTGTAAATAGAAAAATTGTAGTTAACCTTATGCTCTAATTTCAGTATTGTAAGCAAACAAATGTTGAGGATAGTGTTCATTGTATTATATGGCCTAAAAAAACCACAAAAAATTGTAGTATTTTGGGCATATAACTAATTGACAATTTTTTTTTTGTCTGGTGTCTTTTTGCCTGTGTGTGTAAACTGAGTCCTTTGAAATAATAAATGAAACATGCAAAAAAAATGCACAAATTACAACATTCGAAAGGTATAATTTCATAAACATATTAATAGTATGAACCAGAACTATAATGCTCAATACGATGTTGATATCAATATTTGTAAACGAATAAGAGAAGTTTACCTCGATATGATATATAGTTTAGTTCCTTATAATACTCTCCGGAAATTAAAATGAAAACAATTAAAAAAAAAAAAAAAAATCGAAACTCTTACATTACAGTAAGAAATAATTAACAATAATTAAAAATCAATTTAATGCAATTAAAAATCAATTTAATGCAATTAAAAATAGTCAAAAATCAATTTAACGAAAAAAATTGCAAAATGATTTTCCTTCCTCAAGCTGCCAATGCTTTTAGACCGTATGTCATTATCACAGGAATGAAAATTACCGAATAGGGGTGAGCACGGAACTTAAATAGTGACTCACAGGGGTACGAATACCAAACGTACCCTCACACACAGACCTTGGCGTTCTGTTTGACCAAAAGATGTCCTTTGTCAACCAGATTGACAAAATCAGTACCAGGTTTTCTCGTCTACAGTGGATCTCAAAGCAGCAGCTGCTACACGTCTGACATCCTGTCACTGTTAAAAGGTTCATCACCTCCACCGTCTACCCCGCCATTCTCTATGGTGCAGAAGTATGGGCCTCTGCTGCACCTACAAACCTCAAGCGGGTGTACACTGCTGAATACTGGCTACTGAAATGGGCCAATAACAAGCTTCGGCTACCTCCCGCTACCACAACCACCACGATTGCACAAGCACTCGACATCCCAAGGATGAAGTTCCTGATCGTGGAAAAGAGGCTGGTCTTCACAGCCAAACTCATCACAGGCCAGATATCATCTCCAAATATTTGGAACACTTGCTCTTGGAGGATTCCACAGCCAAGCCTAAGGTCGGTACCAGCACTCGTGGCTCACCACAACAGGCTTGTACTCACTGAGAGATTTCTTCCCAAGCAGATGCTCCCCGCACTCAACTGTGTGGACGCTGACATCGACAGCATAATAAGTAACAAGAAGGACAGACACAACTTTATCAAAGCCCTTGAACCTTGATATTTATTTATTTGTATTTCTTATGTATTTATTTCTGTATTTGTGTCTAGCTCTGTGTTTTTATGCTGTATTTGTGTCTAGCTCTGTGTTTTTATGCTGTATTTGTATTTCTGTTGCAATTGTGATCGGTATTTTGTAGCCTTTTTGTATGTTCGCTGTATTTTGTAGCCTTTTGTATTTGTATGCCGTACTTATCTTATCTATATGTGAACCCCTGGCGCTCGTCGCCGTGATGGGATATTGTGCTGTAACTCTACTTCACAATAAAGATTTATTTATTTAAATAGGGATTATTTGTCTTTGCGCATGCGTATAAAGGACCATGAGTCGGAGATTAGATATGGCCAGCAAACATTAACAGAATTCTCATGTAATTTAATTTCGACGGTTTCTGCAATTAATAGTCTTGTATAATTACATTGGACACTAAGTATTCTGGTCTCATTAAATAAAAAAGTATATTTTTCATTGACGGCATGAAAGGCTAATTCTGACTCTGCTGAAAGAGAAGCACGAACTGAGGCTGCACGTTGATTAACACGAAAATTCAGAGGAAACCGCATAGAACCCTTATAAGACGAGTCGCAATCACTGCAAGAAATGTATACCAGGTCATTTATTTGTGTTGTGAACGAGGAAAGGACTGAGCGATTGTTTAGTATAGTGTGTAATTTCTGTATTAGCCTGGCTACAATTTTAAATTCGGTATCTTTAAAGAATCTGTTAAGTTGTTTGTGCCACTGTGTTACCCACTTGCTACAATAGACAGAATTACAAGCTAAGGATAGAATACAAAAAAATACACCAACCAACAATAGTAATATCAAAAAATACTTTATTTCTGTCCCATATGTTGAACAGAAAATTGTTTTGCAATTTTTTTTGTTAAATTAATTTTTGACTTTATTTTTAATTGTGTTCATTTGATTTTTAATTGTGTTCATTTGATTTTTAATTGTGTTCATTTGATTTTTAATTATTGTTAATTATTTCTTACTGTAATGTAAGATTTTCGATTTTTTAAAAAAAATTGTTTTCGTTTTAATTTCTATATAATAATTGGTGAAAACTACGTTTGTAGTTTGAAGGGGCATAATTTTATAACTCTTAAACGAGAAAACTACAAACGTAGTTTTCTCGTTTAAGAGTTTTCTATGGTGTATTTACACCAATATTATATAGAATACTTACACTCTTGAACATATGATGCTTTATTACATCGATCTTCATTTATACAGTTTTAATTTCTGGAGAGCATTATATGGAAGTGTTCTACGTATCATATTTGTACCTGAAGAGGATTGAGTCAGTGCTGCATTCTATGTACAGGTGCTTCAATGGTTATTGACGTTCATTTCCCAGGTGAGGCCACAATTTTGAGAGAAAGGTAGCTGGTTCTTGTTGCATGACAATACCCCTGCCCATTTCACACTTGTGAAGTCATTTCTGACAAATCATGGCATTGTACAGATCAATGATCCATCCTACTCTCCTTGTGAAGCTCTTCTCTCTCTCTGTCTGTGTCTGGAGTAGTGAGTTGCATCAGTTATTATTAGCTATATTCATGCATTACCCTGAGAGAGAGAGTCACCAAGAGAAAGATGATGATATCCAACTTACGACCCTGGGAGGTGCCAAGCCCATACTCACCAGATGTGAGCCCTTGGGGTCGAATTGCTTCCCTTCATGTTCCCAAAGGGAAGTATAATTGTGTCAATATTGTGCCAATTTTGACTTACACAACACATCCATTTTGGTGTTTATTGGCACTTCGCTTGTGAGAGACAGACATCTGTTAACATGCTCACTGACAGCTTAACCTACAGCTTTTAATGAACTAAATTCAAAAATTACAGGGTGTCTCCGTAGCCAGGTAGGAAGGAGCAGCAGTGCGTAGCACACGCTTCTTGATTAGACCAGGGTTCGAGCCCGTCGAATATGGCCACCGCATATTCCCGGAGCAATATGGCTTTAGTTGCTAATGCTCCTAAAAACCAAATAACAAACAAACAAAAATTACAGGATTGAATCAATCTCGACTGGGGAGAGAGAGACAAAGACATTTTTTGGCTTTCTTCTGATTATGGCTGAATTAATAAGCTGCTGACAAAGGTTATTTGACAATATAGCTGGTGTTTCTTCCATCAACTCAGAAGAAAATAATTATTAAAGTCAGGCAGTTTTTCATCCACATGGATAAAAACCCATTTTATCTAAGCTTATAACAGCATAAGCCAAAAAAAAAAAAAAACCTGTCACACACCTTCTATCCCCTTCAGTAGTTTGTCTAGTTCTTCCTTGAATTTTTTCATAACTATCCACTTCAGCAACTACAGATGGTACTTTGTTCCAACAGTCAACCATCCTTTGGCTAAAGATAAATTTCTGCACATCTTTGGTAAATAAATTTGATAAATTTGAGGTGTTGGTCAAAACATCAAAGGCAGATATTGTTGTGATATCAGAGACGTGGTGTCACACAGATATAAGGAATGCAGAAATGGAATTTGGGGAGTACAATGTGTACAGGATAGGAAGGGAGGACGGGTTATGTATTTGCTAAGAAAAACAAAATCCAAGGAAGTACAGCCAGTCGACATGGCTGGACAGTGCAGTGTCGAGTCAGTTTGGTGTGATATGAGCACTGGGAAATCAAAATTGAGAGTAGTAGGAGTGTGTTCTAGGCCTAATGACTGATGAGTATAATAAACAACTGTGCAGGGAAATAGAGTGGGCCAGTAAATCAGAGTCATATAATGGGGGATTTTAATTTCCCAGATATTGACTGGAATTTGTGGGTTGGTCACTCACACGCTAGCAAGGCTTTTGTGGATTTATTGGATGATTGCTTTCTACAGCAGAATGTTCGGGAGGCAACTAGATGGAGTAATACTCTTGATGTGATTATCAGTAGTCATTCTTCATGCATTAAGAATTTGCAGATAAAGGAACCACTAGGTGGCAGTGATCACAGTGTGCTGAAGTGGGATTTACTCAGAGAGATAACTACCATTAGAAGTAAAGGGAAGGGTTTTTGCTTTCGTAAAGGTGACTACAGAGGTCTGAGACAGTATTTAAATTCTATACGGTGGGACTGATGTTACCAACAGCAAATTCAAAGTGAGAAGCATTCAAAGAATTAATCTTGGAAGCTACTAGGCTTTTCATACAAACTAAGAAATACTGTTCAGGGTTGAGGAATAAATGGATGTCAGATAAACTAATGAGACATGTGGTAGAGAAGAAAAATGCATGGGATACATATAAATTAATGGCTGACACGGAAGCCTATGATAGATATAAGCTGGTCTGTAACCAAGTCACAAAGGAGGTTAAGCCAGCAAAGGCAGATTATGAGAAATCTTTGGCAAAGGATGCAAAGAAAAACAGCAAAGAGTTGTTTACTTATGTAAACTTAAGAAGGAAGGGAATGAATCAGATTGGTCCACTGGATATTAGCATTAGCATTAGTAGAGGCATATGTACAAGAAAGCAAACTTATGCAGTATCAGCCAAAAAAAAAAAAAAAAAAAAAAGCCACTCCCATTTCACCCCTCTGTTCGTTCGAAATACCTGTCCAGCTGAGCCTTAAATTTATTTAGGCTATCAACTTCTACAACAAGGGATGGAAGTCTGTTCCACCAACCAACCACCCGCTGGTTAAAGGCAAATTTCCGCACATCTATCCTACATCTGTCTTTCCACAATTTGAATTTATGACCTCTCAGGTGATTATTCTGAACAAGAGGAAGAATCCCATCGGCATTAAGCATGCTCAAACCATTCAAGGCTTTATACACCTCTATCAGATCACCTCGCTGGTGCCTAGTCTCCAGACACTGTAATTTGCAAAACTTAAGCCTTTCTTCGTAAGAGCAACCCTTTGTTCCATTCACTAATCTTGTCCTTCTCTGTATTCGTTCCAACAGCTCTACATCCTTCTTGAAATGAGGCCTCCAGACCTGTATACAGTACTCAAGGTGTGGCCTGACCATTGCCTTATACAAGGGAATAATCACCTCCTTATCCCTGCTTTAAAAATTCCTGTATATCATTGGCAAGACACCATGAGCTACTCTTGCAGCCCATCTGCACTGCTCAGAGAACTTCATATCTGCCTGCACAATTACCCTCAGGTCCTTTTCATTCTCTACCACTGTCAGTTTAGTACCACATACATTGTTCTGGGGTTACTGTTTCCCATATGTAGTACTTTACATTTGTCACCTCTCAGCCCATCTGCACGATCTTTCCAGATACTGTTGCAGCAGCATAGTGTCAGTAGTGTCCTTAACAACCCTGCCAACCTTTGTATCGTCTGCAAACTTGGACATTAAGCTCGATATACCATCATCAGTATCATTTATAAATACAGAAAACAATAATGGACCCAACACTGAACCCTGAGGGACTCCACTAATAACATTAGTCCACGATGAGCAGTGTCCATTGATTACCACTCTCAGTCTTCTCCCCCCTCAACCACCCCTTTATCCATAGCAGCAATTTGCCTCCAATGCCACACTGCTCCAATTTGTGCAGCAGTCTTCCATGTGCAACAGTATTAAAAGCCTTTCTAAGATCCAAATATATAATATCAAAGTTATTCCCTGCATCCAGTTCTTTTGTGAATGCATCATAGTATCCAATCAAATTGGTCAGGCAAGACTTCCCCTTAACAAAACCATGCTGTGTCCGAGCTATAACTGAAGTCTTGTCTAGATGATGCTGCAGTGCCTCTTTAACCAGTGCCTCTTTTTAATTTTCCTGGAACAGAGGCGCCTCTGTAGCCAGGTGGGAAGGAGCAGCGATGCGTAGCACATGCTTCTTGATTAGACCAGGGTTTGAGCCCGTCACCACCAAATACGGAGGATGCGGAATGGTCAGGGAATGACCACCGCATATCCTGGAGCAATATGGCGTTAGTTGCTAATGCTCCTAAAAAAAAAAACCAAATAACAAATAACCTGGACCAGAAGTTAAACTCACAGGTCTCTTATTACTTTTGTCAGCCTTTGATCCTCCTTTTTGAATTGGGGTCACATTTGCACATCTCCAGTCTATGGGTACCTCCCCTGAGTCCAAAGAAGCTCTCATGATTATGGCTAAGGGTTTGATTACTTCCTTTGCTGCCTCCTTTAATATAACTGGATAGATCCCATCCACCCCAGGTACCTTTCTTATGTTTATCGTCAACAGTTTCTCCTCCACTTTGCTCTCAGTTATTACAATATCATCTAGCTCACTGCCAGAGTTTACTTCACCTCTGGCATTCCCCTTCCTAAATAACTCCTCATGTGTGAATGTAGATGCAAAATACTCATTTAGTTTGTTAGCCACCTGAGCAGGATCCTCAACTGTTAAACCATCAATATCCAGTTGACCAATCTGATTCATCCCTTTCCTTCTACAGTGGCGCACTATGGCCATAGTTGCCGATGCGCCCAATAAATTCCGAAACAAACAAACAATCCTTCTACAGTTTATAGAGGTAAAGAACTCTTTTCTGTTTTTCTTTGCATCCTTTGCCAAGGATTTCTCATAATCTGCCTTTACCTGCCTAATCTCCTTTGTGTATTGGTTACAGACTAGCTTATATCTATCATAGGCTTCCATGTCACCCATTAATTTATATGTATCCCTTGCATTTTTTTCTCTGCTATATGTCTCATTAGTTCATCTGACACCCATTTAGGCCTAAACCTTGAACAATATTTCTTAGTTGGTATGTAAAGCCTAGTAGTTTCCAAGATAAGTTCTTTGAATGCTTCTCATTTTGAATTTGCTGTTGGTAACATCATCAGTTGGTCCCACTGTATAGAATTTAAATACTGTCTCAGACCATCGTAGTCGCCTTTACGAAAGCAAAAACCCTTCTCTTTACCCCTGATGGTAGTTACCTCTTTGAGTTAATCCCACTTCAGCACACTGTGATCACTGCCGCCTAGTGGTTCCCTTATCTGCAGATTCTTAATGCATGAAGAATCACTATTGATAATCAAATCAAGAGTATTACTCCCTCTAGTTGCCTCCCAAACATGCTGATGTAGAAAACAATCATCCAATAAATCCAAAAAAGCCTTGCTAGTGTGTGAGTAACCAGCCCCCAAATTCCAGTCAACCATTGATATCAGTGGTTCAACTGTTGATGATCCTGTTCAGGTAGCTAAAAAACTAAATGTGTATTTTGCATCTACATCCACACATGAGGTGTTATTCAGGGAGGGAAATGGCAGAGGTGAATTGAACTCTGGCAGTAGCTAGATGATTTTGTAATAACTGAGAGCAAAGTGGAGGAGAAATTGTTGAAGATAAACATAAGAAAGGCATCTGGGGTGGATGGGATCTATCCAGTTATATTAAAGGAGGCAGCAAAGGAAGTAAGCGAACCCTTAGCCATAATTATGAGAGCTTCCTTGGACTCAGGTAAGGTACCCATGGACTGGAGATGTGCAAATGTGACCCCAATTCACAAAGGAGGATCTTCTTAGATCTCATGATCAAAGCTGAGTCTGCAATTCGTAATGCCTTTGTAAAAAATGAACACCTTGTTATGGTTTCCATTGACATAGAGAAGGCATTTAACACTACCTGCCATGACGCCAGGTAGTGTCAAATGCCAGGTAGAGAAGGCATTTGACACTACCTGGCGTCATGGCATTCTCAGTGACTTACATGCTCTTGGTCTACGAGGGAACTTCATCAGGAACTTCCTCCAGCACTGTTCGTTCCAAATTCGATACCACAACTTACTTCCTATGACATTTTTACATTAAGAAGGAGTACCACTGGGGTCTGTATTGAGTGCAAACCTTTTTGCCCTTAGAATCGATTCCATCACAAAAGAACTTCTAAATACTGTTCAGACCTACCTCTATGCTGACGATCTCTCTATTTCTTGACGTTCTCAGAACGTGAGATCCATTGATAGGCAATTACAGATATCCCTGAATAAAGTCCAAAGGTGGGCAGTGTGCAATGGCTATCGTCTGTTACAGCAGAAAACCATTGCAATTCACTTTTGCAATCATCGAAAATTACGTACAGATTCTGAACTTCAGATATCAAACTCTACCATTCCAGTAACTGACAACGTCAAATTCTTGGAATTAATCCTTGAAAGGAAGTTAAATTTCTTTGAGCACATTAAATTTGTGCGTACTACCTGCCTCAGAAAGCTGAATACAGTCAGTCCTCATATAGCCCGATAGTTGTGTTCCTAGAAACCCTCGTGCAGTGCAAAATCGTGCAATATAAACAACAGGCCCTATGAGAAAAATAGGGTTAGGTGCCGACCACCCAAGATTGAACACACACATTTGTAACTAAAACATTACCAAACACAATAAATAATCGTAATAAAATATTGCTACTGCTTTTGCTTCTATCGTAAGCAAACTTGTTTTTTGTTTGATTTTCTATCCAAACAGATGACAGCTGTTCCATCTCTTCTAATTCTTTGTCTTAATCTAATGGATTTTAATTACACTCTGAGTTGTTCCTGCTATGAAAGTTTTTTTTCTCTGCATTCTTTGTAATTCTCGGCATTGCCTCATTTAGGCCTGTAGCATGTGCAATATCACATGGTCTTTCATTTCGCTCAAAGCGTTTCACAATTTCATATTTTTTCTCTATCGACAGAGGCAGACTGGCCATAAGCCTTACCGGGGGAAACCCCGGTGGGCTGGAGGCCGATGTGATTTTGGCCATAAACGCTAGTATGAGGGCACTACAAATTTTCCCGGGTAAGAATTTTTGATCCAGTCCGCCTCTGTTTATCGATATTGCTTTTCTTTTTCTCTCTGAATCTGTAGTGTCTTCACCAGGACGCTTCCTGTTCACACCTTTTAAGAATTTTACTCGTTTTTAGGGAATAAAGCACAATTACAAAATGAAGAGGCAAGCTTGATACACATAAACAAAGCTGCGCACGTGTAGCAACTGAATAAACAACACCATAAAGGCAGAGATACATTATTAATACCTCACATTTTACTAAAGCACATTTCTGGGGGTTACTACCATAAAACAATAAAAACAATTTCCAGTTGCGTTTCTGCCAGTGGAATCTGTTATAAACTGGTAGTAAACTCGATCTAATTGCATTTGTGATTATACCGATAGCTGGAATTGTGTTGGTTTTTACGTTATAATATTGAAATGTGTTTCCCCTTCACTGATTTAAAAAACATAAATACATTTTCAGAATTTTCTCTTCATTCCTATCGTGTTGCGTTCGGTTGGGGTGATCCTGCGTTCGACTGCCATTTCTTGTAAACACAAAGGCGAATCGTGCATAAGCGAATTCGATTCGTGTTATACAAGATATCGTTCCCCTATTTATAAATCGTGTATGATCGAATTTGTGTAGTGTAAACACGTGTTATACGAGGACTGACTGTATACTAAAAGCTTTATCTGCGCTCTGTCTTGGGGAGCAGACTGTGCATCTTTGCTGCTCCTATATAGAGCATTGATCAGATCTCGTTTGGAATATGGTGCTCCAATCTGTGATTCTGCCCAAAAGAGTACACTCCGCTGGCTGGAACCTATACAGCATAGTGCATTGAGGATTGCCCCTTGGTGCTCTCAGGACATCTCCTACCCATAGTTTATATATTGAAGCTCATGAGCCCCCTCTTTGCCTCCGCAGAAAAACACTACTTCTTAAGTATGCAGTTACAAAGTTTTTGTCAGCATCCTATTGAGCCATACCTCTTTAATCCACCACTACAAAACCTCTATAGAAATAAACCCAGTAAAATAAGACTGGCAGGTCTATGCCTTATTGAATTAATGCAGAGTTGGAATGTTCCTATTTTCAACAGGCAACAATTAATGAATTACTCCCAACTGCCTTGGACTCCCCCTCCTCAGTTATCTTTCAATACTTATCTTCATAAGTGGGAAAAGAATCATCTACCGACACTCAATGTAAAACAACTCCATGCAATCCATATTCAGAAATACGCTGATTTTTTACCAATAAATACTGATGGCTCCAAATCACATTCAGCTGTTGGGGCAGTGGCAGAATTTCCCTCTACTATCATTTCGGCTGCACTTCCACCTGAGTATAGCAGCTTCTTTGCAGAACTTCATGCAATAAAATTAGCTTTAGACAACCTGAATCTCTACCCATCCCTAAAATATGTTGTATACATACTGACTCTCTCAGCTCAATTACAGCAATTCAAAACTCCTCCTACAAGGTTCATCCCATGTTAAATCAAATCAGAAGACTCCTATTACAAATTGAAGAATGTCATCAATCAATGACCTTTTGCTGGATCCCAGCACATTCGGGGATAAAGGGGAATGAACTTGCTGATCAAACTGCTAAAAATCCATCAATTTTTGATTTAACCTCCGTTCTGGTTCCAGCCTCTGACTACAGTCACATCATACAAACAGCATGTCTCGCGCAGTGGAAAGAGCTATGGCGTACCCAAACCAATAATAAACTCTATCAGTTGAAACACGATCCAAAGCATTGGCACTCTAGCACCAAAACAGTGTGAAGAGAAGAAGTGTACTTGCTCGGGCATGTATCGGACACACACATCTAACCCACCTCTGTCTGCTCAGAGGCGAAGATCCTCCTCAGTGTCCATACTGTTCAGAAAATTTAACAGTCAAACATATTCTGATTGACTGCCCTCACTATCATCAGGACAGAACATCTGTCCTGTATTCCCTGAGAAATCTACAAGAGCCAATGACATTACAACATATTATTGGAGATGATGCAAACACCAATGAAAATAATTGAACTGAAATAATTGAACTCTTATCTGAAAATAATTGGACTATATGATAAATTCTAAAATATCTCTATAAACACAACCAAGTGGTTATGCCTAAATTTTAATTTTAGTTATTTATGCCTAAATTTTGTTTTTAGCATTTTCCTGTGAATAGGTGCATTATAGCCACAGCAGCTTATGTGCCGTTAAACGCCCATAACACACACACACTCTCTCTCTCTCTCATAACTCAGAAATTGTTTTTTGGCTGGTGCAGCAAAGCCTCAGGCTTCCTTGCACCATATGGATAATTATAATAATAATAACAAGTAATTACAGACCTGTTAGTTTAACTTCTGTTCCAGGGAAATTAATGGAGGCACTGCAGGGTCATCTAGACAAGGCTTCAGTTATAGCTTGGACACAGCATGGTTTTGTTAAGGCGAAGTCTTGTCTGACCAGTTTGATTGGATACTATGATATGGTCACAAAGGAACTGGATGCAGGGTATAACTTTGATATCATATATTTCAATCTTAGAAAGGGTTTTGATACTGTTGCACATGTAAGACTGGTGCACAAATTGGAGCAGTGTGCATTGGAGGCAACTGCTATGGATAAAGGGATGGTTGAGTGGGAGACGACAGAGAGTGGTAATCAATGGACACTGCTCATCGTGGACTAATGTTATTAGTGGAGGTCCCTCAGGGTTCAGTGTTGAGTCCATTATTGTTTTCTGTATTTGTTAATGATATTGATGATGGTATATCAATCTTATTATCCAAGTTTGCAGACGATACAAAGGTTGGGAAGGTTGTTAATAACAGTATGCTGCTGCAACAGGGTCTAGAAAAGTTGAGCAGATGGGCTGAGAGGTGGCAACTGAAGTTTAACATTGACAAATGTAAAGTACTGCGTATGGGAAGCAGTAACTCCAGAGTAACGTATCGACTTTGTGGTACTACACCAACAGTGGTAGAGAATGAAAAGAACCTGGGGGTAATTGTGCAGGCAGATATGAAGTTTTCTGAGCAGTGCAGACAGTCTGCAGGAGTAGCTCATTGTGTCTTGTCAGTGATATACAGGAATTTTTCTAGCAGGGAAAAGGAGGTGATTATCCCCTTGTATAAGGAAATGGTCATGTCATACCTTGAGTACTGTATACAGGTCTGGAGGCCTCATTTTAGGAAGGATGTAGAGCTGATGGAGCAAGTGCGACAAGATTAGTGAATGGAACAAAGGGTTGCTCTTACAAAGAAAGGCTTAAATTTTGCAAATTACAGTGTCTGGAGACTAGACACCTGTGAGGTGATCTGATTGATATGTATAAAGCCTTGAATGGTTTGAGCATGCTCAATGCCGATCGTAGCCTTCCTCTTGCTCAGAATAATCACCTGAGACAGCATAAATTCAAATTGAGGAAAGACAGTTGTAGGATAGATGTGCAGAAGTTTGCCTTTAGGATACACTCGCTCCAAACATTTGGAGTGAGTGTATCTGTGAAATTAGAAGTTTGTTGTTTATTTTATTATATTTTTTTTCAGCTGATGCTATATATATGCATCATGCATGATGCATATATATAGCATCAGCTGAAAATTTTTTTGCATCATGTGCCTTTACTAATGCTAACGATAAAAATCTTAATAGCTTTGATATCCCTAATGTGAAGCTGAGTTGCTTTCATGCTACTCTACATATAAGTAACACTTTATCGAAGGGAAGTGTGGCATTACTTGTTATTATTTATTGTATAACATTTGAGGTAACTAATTATAATAGTCTCATTATGAGAAAGATCAGTGCCACATGTTAAGACTTAATGAAGGAAACTTTTCTTTGTTTTCTCTTATTTAAAAAAAAAAAAAGAAAAAAAGTGCATGCACCTGCACTATTTTCAGAAATAAACAGGAATTTAAGAAACAGACTTTCAGAAGTACACTAAGCTTATGCCCTAAATGGGGGGGGGGGGCTTCCTCTAACTTTACTGTATTCCAAACCTCTTAAATGATAGAATTTTGTGGCCCCCTCAAAATGATAAATGAATTTGTACAATTCCTTACTCTTCCCCCCCACAAATAAAACTAATGATTTCATTCAGGTTAGAGTTTGGTAAAAAATAAATATACCTCTCCTAATAATCAAACTGTAATTTATATTTATATATCAAATAAAACAATGATAGAACACAATAGCTTTATAAAATAAAACTGTTACATTTGAAGTAAAAAAAAAAAAAAAAAAGAAACAAACAAAATTCACACCCTATGCTCCAGATTATCAGTGTTTGTTTTTATTTCATTTTAAATATTGTTACTGCTAAGTTATTTATCCCTTTTGTTTTTACTTTATTTTCCTTTCACTCTATCTTTCAAACTTAAAATTAAAACTTTTTATTAAAAAATTTAAATCTTTTATTTTTGTTTTAAATTAACTTTTTTTTTTTTTTTTTAAATAGGTGGTGATGACAGGAGAGTATTGTTATGGAATGTTGAAAAAGCATTGACTAGTAAGGTTTTTCCAAGTTCAATGAAAGGGGAACATAATAGCAACATTTTCTGCCTCGGATTTGACTCAAGGCATAAAAAATTACTTTCTGCAGGTAAATAAAACTAATTAAAATGACATTAGGCTTAAAATTTTTTATTCTATATTTATATTGAACATTATGATAACCTAATTACTAGGCATGAAGTTTTACTTATGTGGAGCTTTTTATAGTGCTTTTCCATTCTTTGGAAGGGTAATAATTTTTTTGTCATCATTTTCATCTTGTTTTAAATATCATTTTTTTTTATCTTGCAGAACAGCCATACCAATCTTTGAAGTGTAAAGTGTACAGAACTAACACATTATTTAATACCTTTTATTGTCTCTGACTTTTGTTAAGAAACCAGCATAAATTGGTGTTGGCAGTAAAAGCTCATGGTCCATAATAGTATAGTAAATGGAACCAGTGAACATCAGTCTTTTTTGATATTAATGAGCATAGTTGCTAACACACTCTCTATCTGTATTTCAGTTTCATTGTAAATGAAATTATTATTATGACTTATTGAATCCATGCCAGCCGTTCATCACTTACTCCAACTCACCATGTTTGCTGTCCAGTTTGTCATGGTATTAGTCATCACATGGTGGTTCTGACAAGTACCATCATAAATAATACACAGACCTCAAACTAACTGATTTTACTTCTTGTAAAAAGATAGAATATTTTGTTCCTCTTGCCCTCAGGTCATAAAATGCAATTGAAGTAGATAAGCAGGGATAAACAAATTGAGGTCTTTCCTTTTTTATAAGAAAGCATGCAGCATTGACTGTCGAGATTTTCTCTTTCTTTCTTTATTTCTTTGAGAATCTCAGAATATGGGCTGATGGATACAGTTACGCTCCTTTTCATTTTGCACTTCGCTCCCAATCATAGTCAATCTCACAGAGCTCATCAGAGAGGGTCTTGATGGCTGAAAGGATGTGCTGTAGATTGCTTGTATTCATAGATTTTAGAGGAGGCTCTTCATCTTTTTTCTTTTTCCTCCTTCTGTTGGCTTAGTTCTTTAGCCAATTCTTCCAAGTCTTCATTAGAAAGCTGCTGTCCATGGCTATCCAACAGCTCTGTTATATCTTCAGCTACAATCTCGTCCAATCCCACCTCTTGCCTTGCTAACGTCTTTAACAGTGTTCTCCATTGGCTCTAATTCTGTGAGGTCGTGCATAAATTGTGCGAGAAGTTTGCACCACACTCTGTTCAAACAGTTCACTGAGACTTCCTCCTGAACTGCATTGATGTTATTAATGCCTTTCAAAATATTGAATGAGTGCCAATAATCCTTGATAATTTTGTCTGACCTGTCCAAAATTCTTACCATTTTCATGAAAGTTTGGCGAAGGGAATAGTCTTTAAAGGTTGCTATTAGTCCCTGCTCAATTGGTTGCAAAACTGAAGTGGTATTTGGTGGCATGTAAACAGCATTTTAGGAGCATCAGCAACTAAGGCCATATTGCTCCATGTGTATTGTCTGTAAATTGAGTGTTCTGAGGTCGATTTTCTGTTTGCTGCAAGAAAAACCCAAGTTTCAGGGAGAGGCAACATTATAAATTTCATGTACCAGAGGCAACGTTAGAAAAAGACCTAATGATGGATATATATTTTAAAAACTTCAGTAGCATAATGACAATAGATGAATTTGCTGCTGAATTCCTTCTAAAAAGATGAACCAAAAGCAAAAGAAATGAATTATTTAACATAATAGCAGAAATTACATCTAAAATATGGAAGGCACTGCAGGAACAACATAGAATCTATGCTGGCTGGACCAGCCATAGATTCAGGGAACATTTCCCCCATACAGAAATGTTTTAAATGTCATTAGGTATGGTCATACTGCCAGGGATTGCAATCAAAAAGAATCTGTCTGTGGTCAATGTGCAGTCACTGGCCACGATTACAAAAGTTGCAAAAATAAGTCTCAGCAGCCAAAATGTGCTATCTGCAAGGCAGCACGGCTGACTGACTATGCACGCAGCATCAGGGATGACAAATGCTCCTTCTATAAAAAAATAGTAAAACTTAGTAAAAAATTAATTAGTAAAAAATTAAATAGTAAAACTTAGTAAAAAAAGTAAAAATAGTAAAATAGTAAAACTATAATCTAGGACCAGTTATGGGCCGGCTTGAAAATATAAACGTGACTAGGGCTCTAAATCTTATCTGATTGAATGCTCAAAGAGCAAGAGCTGTTGTAGATCAGATCAAGCTCAAATTAGAAGAAAATGACATAGACATCTTGGTACTCCACACGCACATATGAGTAGGGTTCAAGGATACTGAAGAAACTACAAAATTATAGAATACACCTCGGCTGTCCCCTCTACAGCAATGTAGTTAAAAACACTGACCTTAGTCACAAAGGTGGGTCACTTCTGCTCCCCAATGGCAGTGTGTGTGTGTGTGTGTGTGTGTGTGTGTGTGGGGTGTGTGTGTGTGTGTGTGTGTGTGTGTGTGTGTGTGTGTGTGTGTGTGTGTGTGTGTGTGTGTGTGTGTGTGTGTGTGTGTGTGCTGATATCACTAGTGCTGTGGGAGAGTTCTTTGTTATCTCACTTTATTCCAGACCTGGTGAAGATATAAATCCTACAATAGAATATTTACAAGCAGTCACAGACGTGCTACCTACAGCAAATATCATAATGTGTGCTGATATCAACTGCCGGTCAGTCTTATGGCATAGCCATAAGGCTGAATAGCCACAATGGCTAGATATTATCAAATTTTATAGCCACCTCACCCTTTCAAGTGCTAAACCAACCAAATAATCTCCCATATTTTAGCAGTACCATGTGGGAGAGTGACATTGATGTTAGTCTTGACACCAATTCAATAGCTTATAAAATTACAGACTGGTGTATCCAGCCAGTCTCGACCACATCAGATCATAGAGCCATCACCTTCAAACTAAACAGGCAATTACAAAAATTCCAACACTTCTGTTGGATATCAAAAATTACAACATTAAAAAGGCAAACTAGCAGATTTTCACAGTACATACAGCAGCTGAGCTGCAAAAATAGGAAAATGAGTGGTCTAGATCTGGCAACTGTAGCCCGGATGAGCAAGCACTGACTATGACAAATATTTTAATAAAAACAGCATACATGTTTAGCTCACGGAAGAAACCAAGGAAACAGGTAGTCCCCTGGTGGTGCCCTGAACTGACTATACTCAGAAGGGTGCACCAGACGAGGAGGAATTTTCAAAGAGCTAGAACATCTTGGCCACAAAATGAGGTGGATGCACTGTGAGATTCTTATAGAACCCTCAGGAATCAGTATACAGCCATCATAAGAGACATCATCACTATCCTAACACCTACTTGTACCTGCACTTCCTGAGAAATAAACTCGTCCATGCTTTATTCCTCTATCCTATCAATTTTAATCTTTGATCCTTAGTCATATCCTCTGTGTGATAAATCAAACATTGTGGATATGTTACTGCCCCTGCCCCAAAGAGGTAGATCTCCACTATCTAGAATTCAATTAAACTTTAAACTTCAAAGGCAAACTTCTATAAACTTTGATTCTTGTTCCAGCCAAATTAAAAACTCTAAACATAAAAATCATCAATATATTTTTGTATTTTATACTTTTTACAATATTTTCTTTTTATACAACTATAAACTCTAAAATCAGTATAAAACTCTAAAGAATAAAATTCATCAATACATTTTTGTATTTTGTATTTTATACTTTTTGCAACATTTCCTTTTTATATAATTTTAAACAATAAAATCAATAAATTCCAATTTCAACTATATGTCAACTCCATAAAACACTGTTTACATATATACAACTTTTTACAATGGCCTAATCCTGCTTACCTCTATAGCAAACTCAGCAAAAGCTGCAGTCCATTCTCTATTCTTAAACAAGTTACTCCAGTTGTATAAGTCTGGAGCCGATCTGCCTAATTAACATATTCATTGGTATATCATATCTTACACTTTGCTGTCAAATATGCTGGTGTATCCAGCCAGCCCGGACCGCATCAGATCATAGAACCATCACCTTCAAACTAAACAGGCAGTTACAAATTAACCAACATTCCTTGTTGGATATCAAAAGGTATAACCTTAAAAAGGCAAACTGGAAGATTTTTGCAGAACATACAGCAGCTGAGCTGCAAAACAGCAAAACGAGTGGTCTAGATCAGACAGCTGTAGCCCAGACAAACAAGCACTGACTATGACACATTTTAACAAAAACAGCAAACCTGTCTATCCCGTGGAAAAAACCGAGGAAGCAGGCAGTCCGCTGGTGGTGCCCTGAACTGACTATACTAAGGAGAAGGGTGTACCAGGCAAGGAGACATTTTCAAAGAGGCTGAAAATCTTGAACACAAAATGAGGTAGGTGCACTGAGAGATTCTTATAGAACTTTCAGGTATCAATATACAGCCCTCAAAAGAGACAAGAAAAAGGAATGTGGAGGCACTTGGTGGGAACTACTGGAAACAATGACCCTTGGGGAGTTGTCTACAGAATAGTGACCAACAAGCTGCCAAGAGGAGAGATGTCTTGGAAACTACTGTCAAACCAGATGAAACCGGTGTTGGGCAGATTCTGTAAATAAAATCCTAGACAGTATTATTCAGACTGAAACCAGCTATCATTCCCCCACCCATCTAGACATAAAAGAAAACACTGAACATGTCAATGCCAATATTGAACCTTTGTTTACTATACAAGACTTAGAAATAGCACCACAATAAAATTAAAAACAATAAATGCCCAGGTTTTGACCTCTTAGAGGTTGAAATTATCAAAAAATTAGCAGAAATAACACCAGACAAATTAATAGCACTGTATAATAACAGTATGACAGAAGGTCATCATCAGCCATTTTCAATCCACTGCAGGATGAAGGCCTCTCCAGCAACTTTCCAGTTCCTTCTGTTTTGTGCAATGGCCATCCATTTACTACCCACAAACTCATGAATTACATCTCCGTCTCCGTTGTTGTCTTCCAGGTCTTCTTCTAGCTCCTCTTGGGTACCATTCTGTTATTTTCTTCGTCCATCTGTCATCATGCCTTCGAGCTGTGTCCTGCCCAAGACCATTTTAGTTCTTTAGTCTGATCTATCAGACTAAATTATCTATCTATCAGTCGATTCCCAATATAATTTGTTCCATTCTTCGCTGTGTAGTTCTCAGCTTCTCTTCCATTCTTTTGGTGAGTGCCCAAGTTTCACTTCCATAAGTCATGGTGGGGAGTATACATTGGTTCATTATTTTACGTTTCAGACAAAACAAATTGGGGATATTGCTCCTCAGTATGTGACTATATTTCCTGAATTCTATCTGTCCAAAATTTATTCTTCTCTTGACTTCCAGCCATTTATCATAATTACAGCTAAAGACTTGTCCCAGATAAGTATATGACTCCACCTTTTCAATTACTGCTCCTTCAATCATTATATCCCTTTCCGTGGCATACTTGTTCATCATTACTTTTGTTTTAGCCATATTCATCTTTAGTCCAAAATCCTTACTAACTGTGCATAACTGATTAAGATTTTCCTCTAATTCTTTGGGATCGTGGCTTATGGCCAAAATTTAATCTGCAAATCGTAAATGGTTCAGGTACTCTCCATTCACATTGACTCTTTTCTGCAACCAGTCTAATCTTCTGAAAGCTTCCTCAAGGGCAGCAGTAAACAACTTTGGAGATGTTGTGTCTTCTTGTCGAACTTCTTTCTCAATTTTAAATTTATTACTGTCTTTGTCTAGTCTAATAAAGGAGGTAGCATTTTCATATATTTTCTTCAAAATCATAATATATAGGGTATTTGTGCCTTGTCTTTCCAGTGCCCTGAAATTGCTTTATGCTGTATGGAGTCAAATGCCTTTTCATAATCCACAAATGCCAGGCATAATGGTGTTTTATATTCATTTGCTTTCTCCATTAGCTGTGACATTATGTGAAGGTGATCCATAGTTGAGAATCCTGTCCTAAAGCCAGCTTGCTCTTTCGGTTGATTCTCATCAAGTATTCTTTCTAATCTGTTAGTAATGACCCTTGTGAACAACTTGTAGATGTGGGATAACAAGCTAATTGGTTTATAATTTCCAATTTCTTATTTATCTCCTTTCTTATGCAGCAAAACTATGATTGCATTATTCCATTCCTTAGGCCTCACACCTTTTCTAATGCATTTTGTGAAGAGTCTTGCCAGTTTTTGTGTCATGTCTCTTCCTCCCAATTTTAACAACTCTACAGTAACTTCATCTTCCCCTGGGACTTTCTGATTCTTCATTTTCTTCAACACATGTTCTACTTCATCAGGAAGGATATCAGATATGTTGTATGTGTTGCCAATTTGCGATCCATCTTCCCCACTGCTGGCATCATTCCCCTCACTCCTTGTATAACTCTTTATAGTAGTCTTCTGCTATTTATTCACAAGTACACCATCACTATTCTTCAGTTTCAGTATCATTTGTTTTTCTGTATTACTGCTCATGGCTGCTGATTTAAATCCTTTGTTTTCCCTTAATGCTTGTTCTACTTTTCTTGTGTTAAATTTTCTTATGTCTTCTCTAAGTCTCTTTCTAATGGCTTTGCATAACTCAATATACTCAATTTTCTCCCTGTCAGTGTTTTTCTTGCTCTTCATATGTCATCTTCGGTTCATCATGAAAGTGTTTCTTGACTGATTTTTTTTTTCTTTGGATTTCTTTTTCCCTATAGGTTTCTTGGGCTTTATCACTTTCAGAAAGTTGTAATATCCCTCATCAATATCTTGGTCCTGAACAGTCTGCAGAAGCTCAAACTTGTTCTTAAGTTCCAGTACATACTGCTTTTTCTCCTCTTCTGCTATCTCAAAGACCTTTGTATTATTTACTCGAGTCAGTTTTTTCGTTTCTTTTCTTACATCTACATCAAGTGTGCATCTTACCATCATTCTGTGATCACTTCCAACATTTACCTTGTTCAGGACAGTAACATCATTCACAATATATCTTCTGTTAGTGAGAATGAAGTCTATTTCATTAGTTGTTAATCCATTTGGGTTCTTCCATATCCACTTTCTGTTCACCCTTTTCTTGAAAAAAAGTGTTCATTACTGACAATGTATTATAATATTACTGACAATGTATACTCTAGATTCTGCAAATTCCACAAGTCTTTCACCTCTTTCATTTTTTTCACCAATTCCAAAATTTTCTATAGTTCCCCTTTCTGCGCTGTTTTGTCTCTTTCCAACCTTAGCATTGAAGTCACCTATAATGATATTGTAGTGAGTTTTCTATTCATCTAGAAGACTCTCAATTTCGGTTTACATTTCTTCAACCTCTTCATCATCATGGCTCGATGTTGGTGCATAAATCATTAAAACCTTTAGCTTATACCTCTTAGAAATCCTGAGTAGTAGTCTTTGACACCCTTGGTGATGTACTTTTGAATTTCAAAATGTTGTTTTTTTATGTCTTTATGAACCAGAAAGCCAACTTCACCTTCACTCCTTTCACTGTTTCCATTGCTGTATAGCAGATTTCCACTTGATAAACTTATAAGTGATTCACTTCTTCTTGTTTCAGCCAAACCGATTATATTCCAATTTACATTTTCTAATTCTTTTTCCAGCTCTAGTATCCTGTCTTCATGCTGAGCGATCTTACGTTGTAACAGGACAAGTTCAGTTTCCGTGCGTGGCAGCTTGATCGTACCCAGAGATTCTTACCACCCTCTGCTTCCACTCTGATCCTCTCACTGCCATAAGAGGGGGAATGAAAGCCGCTGGGGACTGAGGGCCATTTGTTTTGTCTTACTGTCATGTGCTGGAGGGTTTGATCTTTTCCTCTTCATGCTGACCAGGCGTCTTGAAGAGAACCACTCTACACGTTCGTTGCCACCTAAGTGATGTAACAGGGCTTACCATCAAGAAGGTGTGCATGAGTGGATTTTAGGGAGGCAGGACAACCGGACTTCTCCTAAATCTTCTGAAATAGAAAGATATTGGATCCATCAGTGTTTTAGACTGAGTGTCTGATAACACACAGAATGCCTGTTCCCAGAAGGTATATTCCCAAAAATATGGAAAAAAGCTGTGTTAAGATTAATTCTCAAAAACCCCAAGAAACCACCTACTTATCCAAAATCATATAGACCAATAGCCCTACTCCCTGTACTAGGGAAAATATATGAAAGACTAATATATAGTAGATTAGCTCAATACTACATGGAAGCAGGTTTATATTGCAACAATCAGTATGGTTTTAAGCAGGGCAACTCTACTGAAGATGCCATTCACCACCTACTGACAACAGTTAAAAACTCAGGGGAGAAATATATGCTGGCAATGTCTATTGACTTTGCTGGGGCATTTGACTCACTCTGTTGGCCTAGTTTCCTTAGGAGACTCTGCCAGGCAAAAGCCCCACAAAACCAATATAACGTAATAAACAGCTACCTTACAGACAGGAGTGTCTCAGTATGCACAAGTTTCCAGGAATTGATACACCCTGTGAATAAACGTTGCTCGCAGGGTTCAATCCTTGGCCCTTTCTTCTGGAACATTGTGAGTTAGGAAAAGTCTGGAAAAGTCGCGAGTTAGGGTTGAATGTGAGAGTGCAATTCTGCCTAGACACGATAGGAGAGAGTATGTGATGAGAGCCTTGTCGATCAGTTCAGCCCTGGAGAGATTGTGCAAGGCTGAAGGGGTAGAATTTTTTCCAGCCTAGTCTGTGCTTGTTGACAGGAGAGACTGCTTCTAAGGGGATGGGTGCAAGAAAGGGTGCAAGAATATTTGCTGATGCTATCGAGGCAGTGTTAGGTGGGTCAGAAAACTGCTAGTTTGGGGGATACACAGACTAAAAGGTTAACAGTGGCTGCAGGCAGAGGCAAAAGTGATTCTTGCACTGCTTCTATTAGAATGAGCAGCAGCCTGGAAAGCAAGGCAGTGGAGATTTCCAGGACTACTGGGAGTCATAGTGGGATAAATAAATACATGGGCTGTATTAGGGTAACTAAGAGTAGAAACAGGTGCATGTATACTTGCATGTACACCAATGCTAGGAGTATAGTTAATAATATTGATGAGCTTGAAGTGCTAGTCAAGACATCAAAGGCAGATATTGTTGGGATATCAGAGACGTGGTGCCACACAGACATAAGCAGTACAGAATTTGAATTTGGGGAGTACAATGTGTACAGAAAGGATAGACAGGACAGGAAGGGAGGAGGGGTTATGCTTTTAGTTAAGAAACACACAAAATCTAAGGAAATGCATCCAGTTGATGTTGGTGGACAATGCAATGTTGAGTCTGTTTGGTGTGACATAAGCACTGGAAAAGGAAAAATGAGAGTAGGTGTGTGTTATAGGCCTAATGAATCTGATGAGTATAATGAGCAATTGTGCAGAGAAATAGAGTGGGCCAGAATCAGAATGTCTTATAATGGGGGATTTAACTTTCCAGATATTGACTGGAACTTGTGGATTGGTCACTCGCACAGTAGCAAGATTTTGGATGATATTTTTTCTACAGCAACATGTTCTAGAGGCAACCAGAGGGAGTAATACTCTTGATCTGATTATCAGCAGTGATTATTCACGCATTAAGAATTTATAGATAAAGGAACCACTGGGTGGCAGTGATCACAATTGTACTGATGTGGGAATTTCTTAAAGATGTAACTACCATCAAGGCTAAAGGGAAGGACTTTTGCTTTCGTAAAGCTGACTACAGGGTTCTCAGACAGTTTTTAAATTCTGTACAGTGGGATCAACCAATGATGCTACCAACATTCAATTCTAAATGGGAAACCTTCAGGGACTTAATTTTAGAGACTACTAGGCTTTTCATTTCAACTAAAAAATACTGTTCAAAGTTTAGGCCTAAATGGATGTCAGATGAACTAATGAGGCTCGTGGCAGAGAAGAAAAATGTATGGGATGCATATAAATTATCAGGCGACACAGAACCCTATTTCAGATATAAACTAGTCTGTAATCAAGTCACAAAGTGGGTTAGGCAGACGAAGGCAGAATATGAGAAATCTTTGGCAAAGGATGCAAAGAAAAACAGCAAAGAGTTCATTACTTATGTAAACTCTAGAAGGAAAGGGATAATCAGATTGGACCACTTAACATAGATGGGTTGAATATTAATGATCATGCTCGGGTAGCTGATGAATGAATGAGTATTTTGCATCAACATTCACACATCAGGAGTTTTCAGTGGGAAGAGTATCGGAAGTTTATCAAACTTTACAGGGAGCTAAGTGATTTTGTAATAACTGAGAGTAAAGTGGAGGAGAAATTGTTGAAGTTAGACATAAAGAAGGCACCTTGGGTGGATGGGAACTATCCAGTTATATTAAAGGAGGCAATATAAGAAGTAAGCAAACCCTTAGCCTTAATTCTGAGAGCTTCTTTGGACTCAGGGGGAGGTCCCCATGGACTGGAGGTGTGCAAATGCACCACCAATTCACAAAGGGGATTCAAAAGCTGACACAGGTAACTATAGACCTGTTAGTTTAACTTGTGTTCCGGGGAAAATAATGGAATCACTGGTTAAAGAAGCATTGCAGGATCATCTAGACAAGGCTGCAGTAATAGTTAAGACACAGCATGGGTTTGTGAAAGGGAGGTCTTGTCTGACAAATTTGATTGGATACTATGATGTGGTCACAAAGGAACTGAATGCCAAAAATTATTTTGATATCATATACTTGGATTTCGGGAAAACTTTTGATGCTGTTGCACATGGAAGACTGCTGTACAAATTGGAGAGGTATGGCCTTAAGGGTAAGTTGCTACAATGGATAAAGGGATGGTTGAGTGGGAGCCGACAGAGAGAGGTAATCAGTGGACACTGCTCTGTGTGGACTAATGTTATTAGAGGAGTTTGCCACGGTTCATTGTTGGGCCTATTGTTGTTTTGTATATTTATCAATGATATTGATGAAGGTATATATCAGGTTTAATGTCCAAGTTTGCACAGATGATATAAAGGTTGGAAAGGCTGATAACGACAGTAAAGACAGTATGTTACTCCAACTGGATCTAGATAAGTTGGGCAAATGGGCTGAGAAGTGCTAACTGAAGTTGAACATTGACAAATGCAAATTACATGATTTTCCATGTAAAAGGTAACAAGTGAGTGGTTGTAGAGAAAAGATCAAATCCTGCCCTCTTGCAGCTGCAGGAGGGGGCACAAATGTACATGCTCAAAATATCTCCTGAAAAACCAAACAGATACTTTCAAAATGCAATTTTGACATAAGATGTCCACAAATCAAAATTAACACAACCACTATAAAAATGGTAACAGAGCTAAAATACCTTGTTGTGGTCTTTGTTTATAAATTAACTTTTTATCCCCATTTGTTCTACTTGGCGAAGAAAGTGAGAAATTATACAGTATGATTGCCAGGATCAGTCGAGCAGACTGGGGGCTCAAAAGAAAGACCCTGGCAATCATATACCATGTGATATTCCTACCTGTTATCACCTATGGAGCCAGTGCATGGTTCACCTGCTCTGCCATAGTAAGAAATAGGAATAATTTAGAATCAATACAAAGGACAATACTACTCACTAATACAAGAGCGTGTATCACAGTAAGCATACCTGCACTTTAGTTGGTGGCTGAAGCTCTTCCACTTTACCTGGAAGTAGCCAAAGGGTCACAGAATTTTTGGTGATAGCCTTTTAAACAGCCAACACCTTCAATGCTGAAAGAAAAAGAATAGCCACAAAGCTCCATGAGCTATGGCAAACAAAGTGGGAGCTGAAAACCAGAGGTCTGGTTACCAAAAGGTTTCTGCTACAGGTGGCAATGGTTAGCCCAAAGCCACCTAAGTGGTATGCCTCCTGGACTTTTTACAACATTTATGTTGACAAACAAAACAATCTAGAAAATCTGGCTAGAAAAGCAATCTAGAAAATCTGGCTAGAAAAACAATCTAGATCCACCCATGATTGTTGGATAAAATATTTTATCCTTTTTGATTGTTGAGTCATTTCTGAGGGGGAAGCTACCAACATGTAACAGGTTTGTAGTGAACACGACTATGGGACAACTTGTCTGTCAAAATAGCAGATATGCTATTTTGACACTGTGATGGTTACAGAGCACTGTAACAGGCCAGAAATGTGTGTAATATTATGTTCGCGCAGTGTGCATGTTGTTGTGTTGTTTCTGGCCGTTTTGTCACCATGCAGGTGATCACCTGGAAATCCTGCCCAGTGTCCGTCTACACCACGAGGATGTAGGCCACAACTACGCATGAACCATGGCCAACCTCAACAGTCATGCGCTGAATGTCCAAAGCAGGTTTGGAGCCATTCAAAAGAACCCCATGCCAGCAAGCCGACAACAGCATGCGCCCACACACACACACACACACACACACACACACACACACACACACACACACACACACACACACACACACACACACACACACACACAGTTATTCCCAGGAGACAGGACAGCAGAAGACGAAGAAGTAAAGAGAAAATAAAATCTTTATCCATGTCTTTGCCCACATCTTTATGCAGTGCTGCCCAAAGTAGTCCACAAGGCATATTGTCAAACAAAAGTTGTAATGTCATCCAAAAACAAGATCAATCAGCAGGAACAAGTTCTAGATAGAATTCTGTTAATCTGGAGTGGTATCAGAAGTCACTGGTTGATGACGATGTCACTGTGCAGGAACGATTGAGTTGTGGAGAGTCTTGATAAAGAATGAACCAGAAAAATGCAGCATCTGTTAAAACCTTTGTGTGTTCTTGAAAACCAGCAAAATTTTGGATATTACATCTTCAGGATGGCAAACAGGGCAACAGGTTGTATTTTCATTTATGAAGTGTTTTCAGTTTGATTGCTTCCATTAACATTGAAAGACTTCCTTCGATTAAAAGCAGCATTGCAGATGGTTTGAAGAGCCTGGAAGTTGTTGACAGAAATCAGTATCTTCTCACATCCGGGACACAGGTTTGGTACTGTTGGCTTAAGAGCCAATCTTAGGCCCTTGTAAATGGAGCATTCAAAAAGTACTTGAGGAGAGTCTTCCTGTAGCCCACATCGACAGCAGACTGTATTGGAAAGCCTGAATTGGTAGAGTTCTGCGTTAAGCGAACCATGTCCAATTAGTATGCAGGAGGTAAACAGAGAGGGTGAAAACCATTTTCTGGTGGATGATGAAAGTAGTGCAGTTACATTGGGAACGGATTTTTTGGTAATAGCTCCTTTTTTTCGGTAGAATTCCAATTCTGCCAGGTGTTCACTAACAAATTCCAGCATTGGGTTCATTCAGTTTTGGGATCAGCCTGGGGGTTAACAATGATTCCCTGAAATTGTGTAGAAATGCCTCTGCAGATGTAAAACCAAAGCCCTCTAAACACAACGTGCAGGTCAAGTGGTATAGTGCCCACAAGAGTCTGTAGAGCTGGAGTTGATACTGTTCGGCAAACGTGAAGTAGGTTAAGGAGAAAACAATGTTGAATAGTGGATAACTTAGTTTGTACAGTTTTAAGTGCAGTACGTCTAAACCAAAGGCTGGCAGCATAGGTTGTAATTGGGATTATGGCAGCATAGGTTGTAATTGGGATTATGGCAGCATTATAAATTAGATGTAGGGTTTTAGTGTTTAATCCTCAGTCTTGTCTGGTAATTTGGAGCAGCATTGCGGTAAAACTCTTAACTTTGACAGGCAGATATTGAATATGTGCAGTAAAGGAAAAGGTCATCAATGATGACTTCTAAAAATTTGGTGCTTCGGACAAGTGGAAGTGATTTCTTGTCAAGTTGTACAACTGGTGGTCTGCCCTAGTCTAATTTGTGTTTAAAAATCATAATCTTCTATTTGGTTGGGGATAATTTCAATTTGTTCTTAGAGGACCAAGATGATATTTAGAACTCTATGCCTATTGGCATAGAGTTCTAAATCAGATCTTGAGTTTCCCTTCACCAAAATGACAAGGTCATCTGCATACGCAAGTTGTTGCACATTTTGAAATTAAGTCGTCCTAAGCAGCCAATCATCAAGAACTAGGTTCCAAATCAAAGGACCCAAAATTAATCCTTGGGGGCAATCATGGGAGACAGATCTGTGAATCTTCTTGCTTTTAGTGATGATGGTGATGGTGCGATCAGCAAAGTAGTTTCTAACAAGTTTATAAAGCTGAAGAGAGCAATGATTGGAACGGAGTCTACTGAGGGTGCTCACCCACCACAAAGTATCAAAAGCGCCTTCAAAATCGATAAAGATCGCCATGACGTACTTGGAAGTGGAGCTATCATTGAGGTGGTGAAGTTCTAATAAGGCATCTTCGCATCCAAGCCCTTGCCTAAAACTGTATTGAAGAAAGGATGTGGAGCTTGTAGCTCCTTGCAGTGTGGTAATTTTATTAGCGATTAGTCTCTCTAACATTTTCCCAGGTGAGAGAGCAAGGCTATGGGGCGGTAGGATCTGGCATTGTCTAGTGGCTTACCAGGTTTATGTAAAATCTTAAGAATGGTGTGTTTCCATGGTTTGGAAACGTTCCTGTATATAAGCAGTTGAATAATTTAAGTAAAACTTTGGGCTTTAGGTCATAAAAATGTTTGATAAATATATTATCAATCAGGTCATTGCCAGGACATTTGTTCGACTGAATTTTATTCAGGATTGAAGTAAGTTCCTCTGCAGTGAATGGACTTGTTTCTTCTAAAGGAAGGTATTTTTGGTTTAAATCTCTAATAGATAGATGGTATGAAATGTCAATAGTGAGATCATCATTAGGAAGCAGTTGGTCCAAGACGGCATTTATGGAGTCTGTTAATATAAGAGTTGCCATACTGTTGGCGGTAATGGAGTTAAAAATGTCACCCAGGATCATTTTATTTTTAGCAATTTTATAAATGACACCCCAAGGATTATTATTCCCAGATGTATGGACAAAATTGTGCCAGAATTGCAATTTGTATTCATAAATCAATTTTACATATTTTCTTTTGAGAGTTTTGTATTCTTCATATAATCTGTTAACTTCTTCTTGAAGCCAAGTACACCGTTTGTGCTGAAAATTTCTTCTGGCTTTGTGTACAAGTTTCCAAGTAGAAGAAAGTTCGTTATTCCACCAAGGTGTGCAGTTAGTTTTTAGCTTATTTTTATGCGTAGATTTCTGAATTGCAGTAATGATAATGTTTTGAATCTGCAGTGCTAGTTGTGGCCAGAGAAATGTCTATATTTGATTCACACAGGGAATTAGAAAAGGTACATGGCTGGTTTGGTTGATTCAAGGCAGTAAGCTGATGGGAGAAGATGGTATCCTCAAGCAGTAATCCCCGAGCATCTGTGAAAGAACTATGCCACAATGCAGACTTGGAGTTTGAGTCAAGTAAAATTAACAGAGGAATAGGGCCTAATAAACTGAATACGGAATCGATATAGTGCAAGTGAGGAATTATATCGGATGACGGAGGGCAATACATTGAGATAACATAAGTCGAGTGATTAGGGCTCAAGACTTGAATGCAAATAGCATGCTGTGATGTTAAACAGGACAAAAGTAAAACGTCAACATTTTTATTAAATATTACGATGGCTACCTTGGGATCTGGATGGGTTGGCTGTAAAATCTGCGAAGAGCAAGGATATTTGTCCTTTACTATGATATGGTTCTCGAAGAATAATAATGTCAATGAGTTTCTTCTCAGACACACAACGTAGCTCATCTGCCACGTTGCGTGAATGGTGAGCATTGGCTTGCAGAAATTTTGTTGACAGTCAGGATATTTGGTTGGGAAGCGCTTGAACTCAATAAAACTGTGATATTAGAAGGGAATTGTTCGTTGCCTTACTGTGTCTTGAGCCTTTATGTATTCAGGACAGTTGATATCACTGACTGAATGATTAGCATCACGTTTGTGCCTCTTGCAATTAATGCAGACAGGCAGTTGATCCTTGCTGGGGCACTCAGCAAAGATATGGCCTTGTTTGCCACAATGTCCACAAGAAGGTCTTCTTGTTTACACGTACTTGAAATGTGTCCGAAAGCAAGACAACAATAGCACTTCGTCACAACAATGAAAGGCTTGAATCGGTGAGTGGTCCACCCAATAAATAACCTGTCTAAAGTAGAAATAGCTGAAAAAATATGTGGGGTAAAATCAAACACCCAGTTAGAAGTGTTCTTTGATTTGGAGCTAATTTTAAATCGGAAAGTGATCTCTTGGGAGATTTCTTCACGTGTGAAATTAAATTCTTTCAGGTTTTTGAAGTAGAAATCAAGTATTTCCTCTTTGGTTAAATCAAAACAGTATGTCACGAGTTGACTTAAAGCTTAATACCAATCATATTGATTTTAAGGAAATAAAGTAATTTAAGGAGAGTGCACCCGTATATAAAGTAGAGTAATTGAAAGAAAGAGGTAGTTCTTTCAGAAAAAGTTATCACAAATAAAGTCTACAAAATGACAAAGAAATTTCAGAAGTGAAAAACTCTGGAAAGCCATTGTGACAGTGTCTTTTTTACTTGTCTAGAGCCATCACAAGCTGAAATGAATTCAGAGAAAAAAATGACTGAAATTAAATGAATTTAGTCCGCCCAATGAAATAAGGTTTGATGGTTGTGCATCAAATATTAGAATAAATTGAAAATACCTGGGATTGTAAAGAAAGAGAAATTTGGCTGTGAGTGCTTCATCTGTTCAGGGGAAAGCTAAAAGGCATTTTAGCTTTCCCAAAGGGCAAAGAGAGAGAATGTAATGCTTCAGTAAACCCTCATCCCAGGAAGGTCAAGTTGCAAGACTGCACTATGGCAGCTAGTAAACAAACACATTCCTGACCAATGAAGCACCCAAAGCTGTAAAAAATGAACTAAAAATGCACACACAAGAATATAAAGGCCCCAAACTGTACCACTAGTGAGGATAGAGTAACAATCATTTTATTTCATACTTCAGCTGTATTGTAGATATAATTTAAAGGAAGGAACCAAAAGATGTAAATTTTGAAATGTGATGAAAAGGGAGACAAGGAATCAAGATAGAGAGTGCAAGGAAACAGCCAAGTATTGAACATGTGATCATGCATTGACAGAAAAATATATGAGACTGGAATAGACTAGACAAGATCTGAGTTGAGCTGGAGGATCTGAGCTATAGCCTCTCATCTCAGATCTTCCTGGGATGAGAATGTTATCTGAACACTATTCTTTCTTTGCTTGCTGGAGTGCTTTGCAGCTTTTCCTTGAAGAGATGGAGAATCATTGGCCAAATTTCTTTGTCATCCTTATTATTTTGTATTTTATGCATCACTCTCCTTGCTTGTTGATGGCTTTAGATTATATATTTCCAGTAAAAGAAATACATGAGGGATGTTCAATAAATTATCTACCTACCTACTTATGAAAGAAATGAGATAGAGGCAAAAATCTGTTTTTATTTTTCAGTGTAACTCCCCTGAATTTCAATATACTTGTCCATTTTGTTGGCAATGAGGAAATACCAGACAAATAAAATTCTTTGCCCTGTCCATCAAAGAATGCAGAAACAACAGATTTCAGTTTATTATCATCAGCAAAGCAATGTCCACGTACATTTTTCTTGAGGTGTCAAAACAGGAAATAGTCACTTGGGGCCAGAACCGGACTGTGAGGTGGACGGGTGAGTTCTGTAAAGTCACAGTCTCTCAATGCAGCAGCAACAGCATGTGACTTATGCACTGGTGCATTGTCCTGAAGAAGCAGCACACCCCTGGAAAGTTTTCCACAGCGTTTTTCCTTTATGACATCCTTTAGGTTGTACAGTAGGGATGCATATGACTCCCCAGTGACTGTCTGCTTGTGTTCCAAATAGTGAATGTACAACATTCCCTCAGCATCCCAAAAAATGGTGGCCATAATCTTTCCAGCTGAAGGTTGTGCCCAAAATTTTTTGGGTTGGGGGGAGAACCCTTCAGCATCCATTGCATTGATCCTTGCTTAGTCTCAGGACTCCATGTTTCATTGCCTGTAACAATTCTGGAGATGAAAGTTTCAGGATCCCTTCCATAAAGCTCTAAATTCTCCTCACAACATCATGCTCTGAATTGCTTTTGCACAGGGCAGAGCCAATTTCCCATTAGGCACCGTAGGCACAGTGCCTAGGACCTACAAAATTTTTAGGGCCTATAAAAGAAGGCAAAAAAAAAAAAAACCAAAAAAACTGCAGTTCACTCTTTCCACTATGTGTAATGAAAAATGAGCTGAGAAAATGAGCGCAATTGGCTCTAGGAGCTTCAATTCAATATGTATATGCTATCTAGTGACTGTTCTCGAAACTAGAAAAATCGAAGTGATGGTCGCTCCATCAATTGAGGTGGTTTATCATTTATTATAGTTGAAACTTGAGTTGCGTTAATTGACGTGATAGTCAGTGTTAAAATAGAAGAAAATATTTAACCCCCCCATCTTTTAGCACATTTTGGAATAAAAGTGCCTAGGGCCTACGGACACCAAAATCTAGCACAGGAATCAGAAATCTGGGGATCCATCTTGCACTGACCTTAAAAAAAAAAACTGTAGCCATTATCAACCCACTGTAGAATGGAAGCCTCCTCAACAATTCATGCTAAGTGAAATGGACCATAATCTACCACGCTGGTTCAGTGTGAGTTCGCAGATCGACCGTATTTAACAGTCAGAAGCTTGAACCCTGGTCTACTCAAAGAGCATGTGCTATTGCACTCCCGCTCCTGACCACTTGGCTACTGAGGCACTGACCTTACTCATCCCCAAATGTTCATGGAGGACGGTTATAACTGTTTCCTCAGATATGTCACATTAGAGATTTAGGACATATTTAAACATCTGCATTCAGCACAGTGGTTTTGATAGCTTGTCACATTTTCGGAGTGGTCGCTGTTACAGGCCATCTTGGATGTGGATCATCTTCGATGGACTCTCTACCTCACTTGAATTGTTTTGACCACAATTGCACTTGGTACTGTGAAGGTGCACTGTTGCCATACACAGCCACCATCCTTTCATGAATGGCCTTTGACCCATTCATTTCCTTCTTTGGTGAGAAACTGGATGACTGAACAATACTCCAATTTCAGCAAATCCATAATTTGATACTGATGTCTTCCTTCTTTCTGTTACAGCGGCACAACCTAAACATTTAGTGGGATCAAAATTAGTATGATTCAAGTTGAGAACATGAAAAATCATGAATCATTGAAATATAACTATGAAAAGTACCTTAGGTAGATAATTTATCGAATGCCCCTCATATTCTCTTGCCAGCATAATGGAGTTTTTCACTTATGAAATTTCTTTCACTTATGAAAATCACTTATGACATTTCTTTCATTTTGTTTATTTTACTTGTAATAACTTTTGCCCGAAAGGAGACCTATCATCGCACAAGCAGTTTGGAGTTTGTTTACTCTTCTTTTACTTACTCTGTATATGGGTAGACTTTTATTTATTTATTTAAAATTTGATACAATTGGTGTTGAACTTTAAGTGTCCATTATTGTCAAAATCCACTAAATTGAAACACTGAAATAAAGTTAGTATTAGAAACACTGAAATAAAGTTAAACTATATAAAAAACTGTTTTTTTTACCTTGACTTTTATTGGTTGATAAAAAGCATATAGTTAATAAAAGATAACTTACTGTGACTATATAGGAGTGCCTGGAAGAACTTATTCACACTTTTTTTTTTTTTTTTTATGTGAACCCCAAACACGAGAGGTATTAGAACCTATAGTACTTAGTACCATGCTTAGGTTGGAGGTTGAGAAGACGAAAGAAGATATTTGTTGACATTGGACTTGAACTTCTGTAGATTGTAATTTTCAGGAAATACATATGAAGGAAGGTTGTTCCAGAATACGGCAGTTGAATGAATAAATGAGGAAGATGAAAAGTTGGTTCTGTGGGTTTGAAGTTGGACAGTAAATGGATGTTGGCTGGTGGCGGCACGTGTTCGGATTGTTTTGAAAGAGAGATCGAGAATTATAGAAGCCAATTCAGAAGAACAGTGCCCATGGAAGTATCTGTAGAAGAGGCATGCAGCAGAAACAGTGCATCTATGAGAAAGCGAGTGGAGAGACTCTGTTAGAGAGGAATCATTAATTAACCTAACTGCCCTCTTCTGAATGGAATCAAGAAGCCTGAGAGATGTTTTGGGGGCACCACCCCAGATGTGGGAACAATATTCCATGGCAGGGCGGATTTGCGATTTATACAGAGTGAGCAGCTGTTTGGAAGAAAAGTAACGCCGAGAGTGAAAGAGAAAACCAAGTTTTTTTAGATGCAGAGGAAGCAATATTTGTAATGTGCTTGTGCCAAGAGAGATTAGAAGTAAGGGCAATCCCCAAAAGAGATATATCATTTTGCCTAGAAATCAGAGTGTCACTAAAGATAAGCATAGGAGCAGAAGAATCCTTTTTGCGAGATATAAGACAAGACTGAGTTTTAGAAGGGTTGAAATCAACTAAGTTGTCTTTGCCCCACTGGAGAATTACCTGAAGATCGGCATTTAAGGAATTGGTAGCAGATTTTCGAGAAGTTGAAGCTGATTGAGCAGGACAAGGTTTCCCAAAATGGAAAGTTGAATGCAATGTGCTATCATCGGCAAAACTATGGATAGGATTTCCAGTCAATGAAAGAAGGTCATTGATATACAAGAGGAAAAGAGTGGGGGAAAGAACTGAACCTTGGGGGACACCGGCATTAGTGGAGTAGTTAGAAGACAGAGAGCCATTTACCATCACCCTCAGTGAGCGATCAGAGAGAAAACTGGATAACCAATTACTAAAAACAGTTGGCAAACCATAAGATGGAAGCTTGTTTAGAAGACCTTTATACCAAACACGATCAAAAGCCTTTGAGATGTGAAGAGCAACTATTTGTGTTTCACCGAACCTTTCCATTGAATTAGTCCATAAATGGGTAACATAAGCCAGAATATCACCAGTGGATCGACACTGACGGAATCCATACTGGCGATCGTTGATCAGACGGAAGGTTTATAGGTAGTTTAAGAGTTGGCGGTTAATTGATTTCTCCATTACTTTAGAAAGAGTAGAAGTAATTGCAATGGGACGATAATTGGATGGAAGGGATTTGTTACCCTTTTTAGGAACTGGCTGGATATGAGCAAATTTCCAAGCAGAAGGGAAAACACCTTTGGAATAAGAAAGTGAGAAAAGGCGGCAAAGAATAGGAGTAAGTTCAGGAGCACAGGTTTTGAGAACAAGTGGAGAAATACCATCAGGACCTGGAGCTTTCTTAGCATCAAGATTCATTAAAATCCTTCTGATATCCTTTTGACGGAAGACCACAGGAGGCATTGAATGGAGCGTGTTGGGAATGGTGGGAGGTGTTTTGCCAAGATCATTAATACATGAGCTGGAAGAAAAATGGGTTGCTATCAGGTCAGCTTTATCCTTGGCTGAAGTGACAACAGAACCATCTGGTTTGGACAGAGGTTGGAGCAGAGATGGGCAAAAGTTGCGGCCAATAGCTTTGGCAACAGACCAGAATGCTCGGCTACCATTAGGGCAAGAAGCAAGTTTTCTACTCTTAGCCTGTTCAAACTCTAGTTTGGACTGATTAATAACTGCTTTACAATTGTTGCGAGCTTTGGTGTAGGCAGAAAATTAAACTGAAGAATTAGAAACAAGCCAATTACGATATGCAACATTCTTCTCTTGGACAGCCTTAGCACATTTATTGGAAAACCAAGGTTTAGATAAAGGACGAGATTTTAAAGTGGAGTGTGGGATAAAGGATTCCATTCCTGCAAGAATAATTTCACTGACACGATCTGAGCAAACGTTGATATCAGAAGTTTTGAAACAGTAATCCGACCTAGGAAAAGATGAAAAGAAGTCTCGCAGGTCATCCCATTTTGCATTCTAGTAATGCCAAACAATACAAGGTTCGGAATAGCCATGAGATAAAGGTTCCATTGGAGAAGAGACAATCACAAGTTGTGATCTGAAGTGCTTAAAGGACCTCTCACTTCGACCGTGTACTTAGAAAGGTTGTTTGTGAGAAAAAGATCAAGCGTATTGGCTGTATGATTAGGGTTGTCCGGTATTCTTGTAGGTAAATGAACAACCTGTGCTCGGTCATTAGTAATTGTAAAAGCCTCAGCATCTCGACCTGCTGGGTCGGTGTGACTAGAAAACGGAAGCCAGCTGGAGTTCTGAATATTAAAATCACCAAGGAAAATTACCTCACTGTTAGGAAAGTTGGACTGGTGAAAGTCAAGTTGCAAAGAGAGGAAGTCAAAGAGCTCCAAATGATTAGTGGAGTTGGGAGAACGGTAGAGACAACAGATGAATTTAACACAATGAGGTAGAGAGATTTTAAGCCAGAGAAGATCAAAGAGAGGAGATTCCAAATTGCCAAGTCTCTGACAGGGAATACCAGAAGGGACATATGCACAAGTACCACCTTTGAGGAAAAAGGAATCATACAGCGAATAATTTGGGCATCTGAGATGAGCAGTAGTTGAATCAACCGATAACTGAGATTCTGTCAGAAAAAGTACATGGGGTTTGGCAGACTGCAAGTGGAAATGGACATCGTTGAGATTAGAATTGAGACCACATATATTTGTGAAATGAATTAGGAAGTCCTTGGGAGGTTTAGATCTTTTCACAGATAAGCTTACTCTATTAGTTTGACAATTCATGGTGTATTCAATAGTAAGAAAAAGTGGGTGGGACATGCTGTATGAAGTAATGAAATTTTTGGATATGGCGTACATGTGGTAAGAATATACCCAGATCCTTGACATAACGTGACCTCGACAATGCTCCCCGCATACACACTACTCGGACTCCCTCCAGTCACCATCTGGCAGAGTAGAGGTAGCAGGATTATACACTAGCTGATCCGGAAGCCTCCTAGAGAGTTACCAATAGGTTCGGTCTGGTGTACTAACTAGTGGCCGGCCTGCGAACACCGTTTTAGAGCCGTACCCTCGAAATGTAAGGAATATTGGATCTCTCCACGACGTTCATCATAACCTCAAATGTCATCAATCATACTGCATGATGGAAGAGATAGGAAAGGGTTGACCGGAACTTAGCTCTAGAGACTAAACATGGGTTCCACCACTTCAAGCCTCCAGTAAGCAAAGTGGTGGTATTTCACCAGTTGATGAGAGTCATCTACCACCTAGTACTGCCTGGTAACATAGAGGGGTGGTGTTCCTCCATGTGGTGTGGGCGCCACACCTCAACCCCTGCTTACGTTGGTTCACACTGGGTGGTCACCCACCATGTACTTGCGCATGGAGGTTATACCCAGGATTACTAACAGTCCCACCATCGTGAAGGTGCAAGCAGACCGTCCGGACTTCGCCGAAATTATGTCCACTTACTTGAGTGTCACCCGAATATCAGTTCCATCAGCGTTTTAGACTCCCAGGTAGCAAGTACAGCTTGTCTGGCATATCTGAGAGAATGTCTGTGACAACTTCAAGGACACTTGGATTTAAAAATAATTACTTTTAGCCTTGCTTTTTACATTGTCTGACACAGTTCACCCTTTTCTGACAGTGTTAATTTCTGTGCCACACTCAGATGCATACTTTCTATTTTCACTAGTTTTCTTAGGGAGCTGTTATGATATTTATGATTTAAATTCTGTACAGTTTCACCAACTGATGATGTTACCAACAGCAAATTCTAAGTGGGAAGCATTCAAGGAATTAATCGTGTAAGCTGCTAAACGTTTCATACCTATTAAGAAATATTGTTCAAGGTTTAGGCCTAAATGGTTGTCAAATGAACTAATGAGACTCGTGGCAGAGAAGGAAAAAAATGCATAGGATGCATATAAATTATCAGGTGACACAGAAGCCTATAGCAGATATAAGCTAGTCTGTAATCAAGTCACAAGGAGATTAGGCAGGCGAAGGCAGATTACAAGAAATGTTTGAAAAAGGATGCTAAGAAAAACAGCAAGGATTTCTTTACTTATATAAACTCTAAAAGGAAGGGGATGAATCTGATTGGTCCACTTGATATCGATGGTTTTACTGTTGATCTTGCTCATATAGCAAACAAACTAAATGAATATTTTGCATCTACATTTACACATGAGGAGTTAGGATGCCAGAAGGTTATCAAATTGTAGCAGAGTGCTTAATGATTTTGTAATAACTGAGAGCAAAGTGGAGGAGAAATTATTGCAGTTAAACATAAGAAAGGCACCTGGGATGGATGGATCTATCCCGTTATATTAAAGGAGGTGGCAAAGGAACTAAGCAAACCATTAGCAATAATTATGAGAGAATCCTTGGACTAAGGGAAGGTCCCCACGAACTGGAGATGTGCAAATTGTATTCCCAATTCACAAAGGGGGGATCGAAGGGTGACACGAGTAATTACAGACCAGTTAGTTTAGCTTCTGTTCCGGGTAAAATAATGGAATCACTGGTTAAAGATGCATTGCAGGATCATCTAGACAAGACTGCAGCAATAATTCAGACAGCATGGGTTTGTTAAGGGAAAGTCTTGTCTGACAAATTTGATTGGATTATGATGTGGTTACAAAGGAACTTGATACAAAAAATAATTTTGATATCATATACTTGGATTTCAGGAAAGCTTTTGACACTGTTGCACGTAGAAGACTACTGTACAAATTGGAGCAGAATGGTATTAAGGGTAAGTTGCTACAATGGACAAAAGGAAGGTTGAGAGGGAGAAGACAAAGGGTGGTAATCAGTGGGCGCTGCTTTTCGTGGACTAATATTATTAGTGGAGTCCCACAGCGTTCGGTGTTAGGTCCACTGTTGTTTTGTATATTTATCGATGATATTGATGAAGGCATATCAGGCTTAGTGTCGAAGTTTGCAGATGATACAAAGGTTGGCAGTGTTGTTAATGACAGTAATGGCACTGTGCTACTGCAACAGGATCTAGAAAATTTGGGAAGATAGGCTGAAAAGTGGCAACTGAGGTTTAACACTGACACGGTTCCATGAAACAACGAAGCATGATATAACAGAACGTGAAAAAACGGAATATGACAAAAACAGATCATGAAAAAACAGAACGGTGAAGAAACAAAACTATGACAAAACAGAACAGGGGAAAAATAAAATATTTATTTTTGTCGTATCTATTTATTTATGAAATATCTATATAAAAGAAATATATATATAAAAAAAAATTTAATCACTGCAGGTTCGCCATGCGGCATAAAAACCTCAATTTATCTTCTTGATTTTGATATTTCTGCACAACTATTGCCACTTGATTACTAAGGGTCTCATCCCTCTTTTTTCTGACTTCTGGGTGACCTGTATGGGCATTGGCTAATAATAATAATATATCTCTTTTTTTTTTTTTTTTTTGATTTGGTAGTTGTTGGCGCATCAGCTTCTGTGGCCATATTGCACCTCCCAAGGTTTTTGCAGTACTTTGATCCAAGCCCGAGGCGGGAATCGAACCCGCGACCTTTGGGTTGCCGGGCAGGTACTTTACCCACTCGGCTAGCCCGGTCGGCATATATCTCTTCTTAATCCATCTAATAGGTTACAAATGCCTGGGTGACTACAATGAAACAATGAGTTTAAGGCGTTGTGAAAACCTTCACAACAATTTATATTCTTAGGACATCTCTCAGCAGCAGCCTCAAAATGATTCCATATTCTAATTGGAAAGAGGGGTGACCTTCCTGCAACTCCTTCATTGTAGTTATCCTCATCTGGAAATGTGGCAGCTAGTTGGTCAAAGACAGTTCTTACACCTGGTATTGCCACAAAGGAAAGAGCAGGTAGGGACTTCAGTTTCAACTTCATGTCAATATCAGACTCGTACACTTCCTTTAAGCCAACACTGTTGATCTTCCTAATAACACTCTGGCAAAGGTGAAAGTAGCACCCTTTTACTTCTGCTTGTGGAAAGGCAACTTGAGCAGCAGGCATACATGCTTTTTCAAAGTCCAGCAGAATCTTTTGGGGTGTGATATATTGGGCACCAATTGTTGCAATATGGTAAACATTCTGTTGTGTGTGTCCATATTCTTTTTTTGCAAAAGAAAATAAATACATGGAGGATTGAATTGCCAATTTTAGCATGCTATGTATACAGCTGATAAAACATGCTAGGTGCTTTTTCAAATATTCCGTCTCCATAAATGACATCCTTGTTTAATTCTGAGAGCAGATCATCATTCCCAATTGCCAATATTCTTTCTGGGTCATCAGCTCCCGTATCATACAAAATGAGGCTAGCATACTTCTCTGGGATAGTAAAATCAGTTGTAGCTGGATTGGGAATATAAGTAGTTTCTGTATGTTTAAAAAGACCGCGTGAGTGAGGATTGCTTTGGTAAGTGTTCCAAAACATCCCTATTCACTTCTGATAAAATATTTCCCATAACATTCCTCGGAGTTGCACCAACTGCCTTCATGTCTTGCTTCATCCTAGCCTTTAAAATGTTTGCCTATGCTTTTTGAGGATTAGAATCATGGCAGTGTTGTGGATCTATTTATTTATGAAATATCTGTATATTTTGTTTTATATAGATATTTCATAAATAAATAGATATGACATATCGAGATACGACAAAAATAAATGTTTTATTTTCCCCCTGTTCTGTTTTGTCATAGTCCTGTTTTGTCACTGTTCTGTTTCTTCATGTTCTGTTTCTTTCGGTTACCCAATAACACATGCAAAGTACTGCATATGGGTAGAAGTAACCTCAGAGGAATGTACCAACTGTGTGGTAACTACACTTAGGGTGGTAGAAAATGAAAAAGACCTGGGAGTAATTGTGCAGTCAGATATGAAGTTTTCTGAACAATGCAGACAGGCTGCAAGAGCAGCTCATCGGGTTTTGTCAATGATATATAGGAATTTTGCTAGCAGGGAAAAGGAGGTGATTGTTCCTCTGTATAAGGCAGTGGTCAGGCCACGTCTTGAGTACTGCGTGCAGGTCTGGAGACCTCATTTTAGGAAGGATGTAGATTTGCTTGAGTGTGTACAGAGAAGGGAAACAAGATTGGTGAGGGGGATGAAGGGATCCTCTTACCAAGAGAGGCTTAAGTTCTGCAAATTGAAGTGGCTGGAGACTAGGCACCTGTGAGGTGATCTGATTGAGGTGTACAAGGCTTTGAATGTGTTGAGCATGCTGAATTCTGATGGGATTCTTCCACTTTTTCAAATTACAAATCTAAAGGGGTATAAATTCAAATTGAGGAAAGACAGCTGTAGAATAGATGTGTGGAAATTTCCCTTTAGCCAATGGGTGGTTAATTGCTGGAACAAACTTCCATCTGTTATTGTGGAAGTTGATAGGATAAATAAATTTAAGGAGGAACTGGACAAAGATTTAGAGGGAATGGTTGTGTGAATTTTTATTTTTTTTTTTTGGCTGATGCTACATAAGCTCATATGCTTGCTTTCTTGCATTACATGCCACGATTACTACTACTATATACTGTGAGGTTATAAGAAACGGTATAGATGAGCATTTGATATGATAGTGAGCAAAACCATAAACTCAATGGGATTGCTTGCTGGCATCTGCACATGTCTCACTAGTTTCTAATTTTCCTTATGTCATGGGCACACTCAGAATAACACTCTTATGGAGCAATATGGCCTTAGTTGCTAATGCTCCTAAAAACCAAATAACAAGCTAACAATAACACTCTGATGCTGGTATCAAAATTTTTTTCATCCATTAAATCGAAAGTCTTAAATTGAAGTCCATAAAACTGAGGGTTCACTGTATATGATTTTCATATATAAGCTCTCTACAGCATATACACTCACTCACTCACTCACTCACTCCCTCCCTCCCTCCCTCCCTCCCTCCCCTCCCTCCCTCACACACACACACACACACACACACACACACACACACACACACACACACACACTCTCTCTCTCTCTCTCTCTCTCTCTCTCTCTCTCCTCTCTCTCTCTCTCTCTCTCTCTCTCTCTCTCTCTCTCTCTCTCTCTCTCTCTACTTCAAACATTGCCTAGTACAAGTGATTCTATTGTGCTGCTATTTCACTTTATAAAAAATATTTTTTGTATAATATATAGAAAAGAAATATTTAGATTACTTATTTTAAATGAAAATAGCTACTTCAGGGAAATAAAGATTAATTTTACAAAAAAAAAACACTTTTATTAAATAACTATATTTAGCTCCAAAATTCACAAGAAATAAAACAATACATACATTTTAAGAACTAAATAAAATTTATTTTTTTGAGCCTTTGGTCCATCAAAATGCATTACAGTTGACGTCTTGTCAAGCTTATTAGCAATCTCACTAGCCCTCCAATGATGAGAGCCTCACCTCTCCTCTCATTGTGGACCAAAGGTAGGTTTTAGTTATCTTGAAAACCTTCTTTCAGCATGGTCAACTGTTACTGGTATGATCAGTAAAATACATAGTACCACACATAATTGGCAAGGTATTGCTTATAGTAAAGCAGTATTGCTAATATTGCTTTACTATAAGAAGCTCTTCAATTCGTGGATGAATTGAAGGGCTTCTTATAGTAAATCTTTCTCAGTAGATTCTATCTACTTTCTCAGTAGATAGAATGAAAACAAAGATATTTTTCAGCTCAGCACAGAGGTCCAGTACATTTATATCAGAAAGATCACTATCTGTGAAGATGGAAATCATTGTGATATAAATGGAGCAGACTTGTAAATTCATATGACCTCCTAAAGTCTTCTGGTAGTTTTCTATGTTTATATAAAAATCCCCATAGTTTATGATTTTTCAATCTGTTCAAAGCTCTTTCAGCAAAACATAATGTTTGAATATTTTCTCTTGTTTTGTCTTACTGATTCATCTAGTTCCTCATCAGACATGTTTTGTGTCAGACATGTTTATGCAGGTTTCTTAATTAAAGGAAGTCAATATCTCTTTTGCAGTAGTAACAGAAGCTTCAAACCCACTATTTCTGCATTAAGACAAATATTCTAAGCTGATCTTAAGAAGAAGAGACTGTCAGATTTTACATCATCTAACTTTTATGAATATTTAATTAAAATAAAATGTACTATACAGTAACTATTAAAAATTCTAAGTCCATTAACTGATTTGCTATATGCTGTGCTTCTCCTAATACGTAACAATTTTATTAAAAAAATTATTAGGGTTTATGGCACATTAATCACTTAGTGTCTGTCACTCTGCCCTAAACCCAACATGTGAGGGAGGTTGAAAAGTTTCTAGCCTCTCATAGAAGAAATGCCTGAAAGTTGTGAAAACCCATTTATTTTTATCTCTTCTTAAATAAACATGCTTTCTGAGATGAAACACTAGCTTTTGTAGCCCACTCAAATAACATTCAGAAGACTTTGACTTGAACAAGCTGTTCATTGCATCCATCACAGCATTGTCACTGTTTGAATTTCTGTTCTTTCAAGTACTTTTTGAGATTTGGAGATAGAAAATAGTCTAACGGAGCGAAATCCTGTGAGTAGGATGGATGCTGTAATAGTCTGAACCCACAGTCAATGCAGTGTTGCCTGTCACATACATTGTGTGTGCCAGTGCATTGTCTTGATGCAAAATGACTTCTTTGGCCAATTTCCTGCACTTCTTGAACTTCAGTTCCTTGCTAATCCTCAGTAGGCTAGAATAATACTCAGTATTGATAGTGGCACCTCATTCCAATAAATGTACCATGATTATCCCTTCTGCTTCCTAGCTGACTTCTGTGCTCAAAACTTTTTAGGAGAGGGAGAAGATGGAATCTTCCACTGTTTTGATTGTTCTTTTGTCTATAGCGACATACTATCCCCAAAACGCTCCGATTTATGAATTCTGGAGTGTTAACAGGACTCCACAACTATTGGAGGAGATGAAGAGTGACAGCACTCTTATACCTTTTGCCCTGTGGCTACTACATTTTTATCCTCCCCCAAAGAAAGCACTCAAGGATTTTCACTTTCGCTGTGAAAATCCTTGAGTGAAGTGAAGAAGACTATCACACATTAGTTTCATCAGCAGTAAGTAGAATTCGTCACTTTATGATATGTTTTGTTTGGACACAATGAGACCATTATCTCAGTGCCATGTCTTTTTACTTTTAACCAGGTTCATATCTGAACTGTTCATTGTAATATTTGTGTTTATTTTGAATAACACTTGTACATCTTAATCAGTGTAATGCATTTTATCTTTGTTAATCATTTGTTACATCCTGCTTTTCAAATTAGGATTTATATTAAGTATTTGTGCTTTATTTTATTTCAGTGTCTCACTTTGCAGTGAGATACTTTTGGAATAAAATAGTGAATGAATAAATTAATGGTGAAGTAGAAATTTAAGAAAGAAATAGTAGCTTTCAGTTTTATGAAGTAATTAAATTAACAGCTACAGTTTTTCATAGTATTAAAAATGTATAAAGATTAAAGGAAACTATGTGTGTACCCTATATGCACGAATGATGTTTTATTTTATGTGAAAACATCTTTGACGAAAATCAAAACCTTTAAAATTTTTAAAATAGAACAGCTAGAACCGAAGTTATGAACAATGTAATGTCTTATGCTCACACCTGCTACTTACACTGAGTGGACAGAAATCATGGGATACCTACCTAGTAACGGGTAGGTCCACCTTTTGCCCGGATAAGGGCAACACACAGTGAGGCATTGAGTCCACTAGTTCATGAAAGCGTTCCACAGGTATTTCCATCCTTGCTTGCTGCACTGCTGTTTATAATTCTGTTGCATTCCTGGGTGGAGGATCCAAAGCTCGAATAGACCTTTCCATTGCATCCCAAAGATGCTCCACAGGGTTCAAGTCCGGTGAATGAGAAGGCTATCCCATTGTGGTAAAACCTGCAGAATGCTCTTCAAACCATGTTTTAGTCACCACAGCTCTGTGGAGAGGTGCATTGTCTTTCTAGAAGAGTCCATTGCCCTGTAGGTGCACGATGATCATGAAGGGATGCAGATGGTCTACAAGCATGGACACATAACCCGGACGATTCAAAGATGCATCTAGACATATCAGAGGTCCCAACCTGTGCCAGTTGAACCTGCCCCAGACCATCACCCACGTTCCACGTACCTGAACTGCTCCTTGTTGACATGACTGATGCATAGCTTCATGCGGTTTCTACCAGATACACACCCTCCCGTCAACTCAAAATAACTGGAAATGGGACTCATAGGACCTACTCCAATCATTCAAGGACCAGTGCCGATGTTCTTTCGCCCAGTTGAGGCGTAGAGTCCTGTGTTGTGGTGTTAGCAATGGGACTCTGTTGGGTCGGCGGCTCCCATAATCTATTGCCGCTAATTATCGCCTGATGGTCTTGGTGGAGATGTTTCTAGCACCTCCCTCGTTGAAGTCGATGGTGATTTGTGCCACCATCGCTCTCCAATTAGCTGAAACAATGTGAGACAAATGTCAACGGACATGTTCATCCACCACCTTTAGGTTTAGGCCTAAATGGTTATCAAATGAACTAATGAGACTCATGACAGAGAAGAAAAATGCATGGGATGCATATAAATTTTCAAGCGACTCAGAAGCCAATGGCAGATATAAGCTAGTCTGTAATCAGGTCACAAAGGAGGTTAAGCAGGCGAAGGCAGATTACGAGAAATCTTTGGCAAAGGATGCTAAGAAAAACAGCAAGGATTTCTTTACTTATATAAACCCTAAAAGGAAGGAGATGAATCTGATTGGTCCACTTGATATCGATGGTTCGACTGTTGATGATCCTGCTCAGATAGCAAAGAAACTGAATGAGTATTTTGCCTCTACATTCACACATGAGGAGTTATTAAGGTTTGAAATGGCAGAAGGTTATCAAATTGTAGCAGGGCGCTTGATATCGATGCTTGGTCCACTTGATATCGATGGTTTGACTGTTGATGATCCTGCTCAGATAGCAAACAAACTGAATGAGTATTTTGCATCTACATTTACACATGAGGAGTTATTAAGTGTGAAAATGGCAGAAGGTTATCAAATTGTAGCAGGGTGCTTAATGATTTTGTAATAACTAAGAGCAAAGTGGAGGAGAAATTGTTGAAGTTAAACATAAGAAAGGCACCTGGGGCGGATGGGATCTATCCAGTTATATTAAAGGAGCCAGCAAAGGAAGTAAGCAAACCCTTAGCCATAATTATGAGAGCATCCTTGGACTCAGGGGAGGTCCCCACGGACTGGAGATGTGCAAATGCATCCCCAATTCACAAAGGGGAATCGAAGAGTGACACGAGTAATTACAGACCAGTTAGTTTAGCTTCTGTTCCGGGTAAAATAATGGAGCTACTGGTTAAAGATGCATTGCAGGATCATCTAGACAAGACTGCAGCAATAATTCAGACACAGCATGGGTTTGTTAAGGGAAAGTCTTGTTTGATAAATTTGATTTAATATTATGATGTGGTTACAAAGGAACTGGATGCAAAAAATAATTTTGATATCATATATTTGGATTTCAGGAAAGCTTTTGACACTGTTGTGCATGGAAGACTATTGTACAAATTGGAGCAGAATGGTATTAAGGGTAAGTTCTACAATGGATAAAAGGATGGTTGAGTGGGAAAAGACAGAGGGTGGTAATCAGTGGGTGCTGCTCTTCGTGGACTAATGTTATTAGTGAAGTCTCACAGGGTTCGGTGTTGGGTCCACTGTTGTTTTGTTCTGATATACCTTCATCAATGATATTGATGAAGGTATATCAGATTAGTGTCGTAGTTTGCAGATGATATACAAAGGTTGGCAGGGTTGTTAATGACAGTAATGGCAGTGTGCTACTTCAACAGGATATAGAAAATTTGGGCAGGTGGGCTAAGCAGTGGCAACTGAAGTTTAACCTTGACAAATGCAAAGTACTGCATATAGGTAGAAGTAACCTATATGCAGTACTTTGAGAAACGTACCAACTGTGTGGTACTACACTTAAGGTAGTAGAAAATGAAAAATACCTAAGAGTAATTGTGCAGTTAGATATGAAGTTTTCTGAGCAATGCAAACAGGCTGCCAGGGCAGGTCATGGGGTTTTGTCAGTGATATATAGGAAGTTTGCTAGCAGGGAAAAGCAGGTGATTGTCCCTCTGTATAAGGCAATAGTCAGGCCACGCCTTGAGTACTGCATACAGGTCTTGAGGTCTCATTTTAGGAAGGATGTAGATTTGCTTGAGCATGTACAGAGAAGGGCAACAAGATTGGTGAGGGGAATGAAGGGAACCTCTTACCAAGAGAGGCTTAAGTTCTGCAAATTGCAGTGGCTGGAGACTAGACACCTGCATGGTGATCTGATTGAGGTGTATAAGGTCTTGAAGGTGTTGAGCACACTGAATTCTGATGGGATCCTTCCACTTGTTCAGATTATGGACCTAAGGGGGCATAAATTCAAATTAAGAAAAGACAGATGTAGAATAGATGTGCGGAAATTTGCCTTTAGCCAACAGGTGGTTAATTGCTGGAACAAACTTCCATCTGTTGTTGTGGAAGTTGATAGGTTAAATAAATTTAAGGAGGAACTGGACAGGCATTTGTAGGAAATGGTGTGATTTTTTTTTTTGGCTGATGCTGCATAAGCTCATACACTTGCTTTCTTGCATCACATGTCACCTACTACTACTACTACTACTTTTCTCTGCCCACAGCTGTGTCCACAATGAGTTGTCATTCTGGAAATAGTGTATTCCTGATACACTCTTGATACTGTCAGACGAAGATAGTGCAATTTTTGTAACACCTCCACGATAGGGTGACCCATGCATCAGGCACCCACTATCATCCCTATTTCAAACTCGATTAACTCACAATGTTTATTCATACTGACATTGAATTACCATCTACATGAATGCAGTGATGCAGCATACCTATATTCCTGCCAAGCAGTGGGTCATCCACTAGTAAGAGAGTAACAGCATTGCATTTCCCAGGTATTCCATGAATTCTGTCCTTTCAGTGTACTCTACTGAATCAACATTAGTGACTAAGGTAGCATCATTTAAGAAGTGACGTCGCTTCTGTCTCACATTTTCATTACCAATTGGTTTTACTTCAGTCCAAAATATTTAGTAGGTGCTGCTGAAGATGTTTTCACATCAAAAAAGTTCTTTAATTTATGTATTCAATAATCATTTGGTTCTTTCCCTTTTAGGAAATGATGAACAGGTCATTCTTCATGATGTTGAAACGTAGGTATACTCTTATTTTTGTTAACATTTTATATTTGGAGAAAAAAAAGGGGGATTTTTCATATCTGAAATTCAAAAATGAATTTTTTGTTATGTTTTCTTACTTTATAACTTCTTCTTCGTCTTATTTACGAGGATAGTAAATTGTTAGTATCCAGTGCTCACAATTTATTACCTTTACTTTATACGCAGGGTTGGATTAAGGATGAAATAGGCCCCCTTGCCATATTTAAATTTGAAGCCCCTTATATATTATTAATATATTTTATATATATGTATATTATGTATTTACTGATGCATGGTAAGTCACCTGGAATCGTTGAAATCCCAGCGGAATTGATTAAAGCTACAGGTATGAAGGCTCTGAGTTTTTTCATTAAATAATTGTAAAAATTGGGGAAATGGGAAAGTGGCCATCAGATTGGAAGAAATCAATTTTCATTCTCTTACCAACAAAAGGAGATCTGAAAATTTGCTCAAATTACAGGACTATTATCCTAATTTCTCACACTAGCAAGATTCTTCTTAAAATCGTATTAAACAGAATCATTTGAAGAAGAAATGCCAGAAGGGCAAGCAGGTTTCAGAAGGGGGCAGAAGAACCAGAGATCAGATCTTAAGTCTACTTCTGATTATTGAAAAATGCAAAGAATTCAATGTTCCAGTTGTTTTGTGTTTTATAGATTATGCAAAAGCATTTAATGGTTCAACATGAGAAACTATGGGAAACGATGAGTAATATGGGTTTCCCAATCCACATACTTCAGCTGATTAAGCTACTGTACCAGGAACAGGAAGGAACTTTGAGAACCAACATGAGAAATGCGGACCTTTTTCACAATAGGTAATGGTGTAAGGCAGAGCTGTATTTTGTCACCTCACCTTTTTAATCTTTATGCCAAAGATATCATGCATGAAGCTTTGGAAGATTTAGAGACTGGTATCAAAACTGGGGGACTGAAGTTATAACAACAACAAAAAAAAATTTCTTGTTTATACTGTGGCACGACCACCAGGTCAGTGGAGTTTACAATAAATCAATCGATTCATACAAATGTTAATCGTATTTAGCAGTCACGGGCTTGAACCCCTATCCATTCAAAGAGCATGTGCTACTGCACTTGCACTCCTGACCATTTGGCTATGTCAACCTTCGTTATGCAGATGATACTTTGGTAATTTGAAATTCTAAAGATCATCTTAAAGAAACTCTGAGGAGAGTATGTGAAGCAAGTAAGAAAAAAAAAAAAGGATTGTTTCTGAATGTGTGTAAAACTAAAATTATGGTGATTGGTGATAATCTGGGTTCCGGTAAAGTGGAGGTTAATGGGCAAGATATTGAAGAAGTCGATGAATTTGATTACTTAGGGTCAAGAATAAATAAAAATAGTGACTGCTCAAACGATGTAAAGAGATGACAGGCAATTGTTAAAACATTGAGAACTGATATGCCAAAATTAAGGAATGGTCAAGATCTCCTCCTAAAGACGAAACTGAGAATCATTGATTCATTAATTTTTCCAGTTGCCGCTTATGGATGTGAAGGATGGAATCTGAAAAGAGTTGAGTTGACAGGAAGAAAATTGTGGTGTTACAGGAGAATACTGCGTATTTCTTACTTGGATCGAAGAACAAATGAGTGGGTATTGAATAAAATTGGCAGGCCTAAAATCCTTCTTCATAGCATCAACAAAAGAAAACTCAAGTTTTTTGGTCATATAGTAAGAAGGGAAAACTTTCTGTTGAAGAATATAATGAAAGGAAAAATCGAGGGGAAGAAGTGCGGAGGAAGACCTACAACTAGGTGGAAGGATGGGATCAGTGAACTTCTGGATATGACACTTTGCGATGCCGCTCGTAGAGCACATGATTGATGCAGTTGGCGGAATTTGTTGGTGGCCAGCCACAACAGCTTCTCAGGGAGCTATGTGACTGGAAGAAGAAGAAGGTATATATATATATATATATATATATATATATATAATGTATTAATAATAAGAGGGTGTAGTGAATAGTTACTGCTTACAAAGGAATGATATATTAAAATATTGGGATGGATTATGGACAAGGGGCACTGCTAGAATAGCAGAAATACCCAACGACCATAATGGAATGTAGATAAGTAGATTAGAGTATGTGTGGAGAAATGCTGACCAAGTCAGATGTAGCAGCAATGGAAAAAATTAAAAAGATACCCATAAAATAAAGTTAAAATGAAATAAAATAATACAAATAGTACTTGATCCTATAGATACTGTGATTTTAACTTCTTCATCAAGGGTCAGCAGCCCAAACCAAAGGAAATACAGCAAGAAGTAAGTCCTCTGTTTCTGATATGAAATATATGTAGCAAGAGGTAAAAAGTGAGCTGATGTATATTTCATAGCCAACCAGACAGAGACTGAAATGGAAAGGAATAAAATATCAGATCAAATCTAAAATAAAAATACAAGTAAAAGACAATATAAAACCAAATAAGATTAAATTAATAGCATGCAATGTAGGAGGAAATTTAAACAAAAATAATATAAAATGAAAGGAAATAGAACAAAGGACAACTTACTGTGGTGTCAAACAGGAGCCGGCAATACTACTCCCCCTCAGTCCATATCACCAGCTCCTGCTTAGCACCACAGTTGGTTGTCCTCCTTTGTCACAGGATCTATAGCATCAAGTACTGTTTGTATTATTTTATTTTACAGCTACCTTTTTAATTTTCTCCACTCATACTCAAATCTATTTATATATATACAGTAAACCCTCAATTTAACGGACTAATAGGGGAGAAGGGGGTGTCCTTTAATGCCAAAAGTCCGTTAAATTGAATGTAACCTGGGGGGGGGGGCATTTTTTTTTTATTATTCTTAATGTAAAAAAAAAAAAGCTTTAATACAATATACAGTACTGCACAATATAAAATTATTAAATTATAATAAAGAATATGTAATATTTACTCACCTTTTTGACAGTGTAGTTGAGTATTTTGCCATGACCATAGTGGTAGTAGTACAGTAGTCATTATTCAGTATCTGAAGGCAGGGGTGAAGGGGAATCCTCAGCTTCAGATTCTTCTGAAATGTTCACAAATGGAGGCACTGGTGTTATTTGTTTGCTTGTAGACAGTTGAGATGTACAAGCAGTTGGAGGTGAAATAGGGGTGGGAGTCGGTGAAGTTTGCTTAAAGAAAGCATCCAGCTTCAGTTGTTCGCCACTCTGATGTTGTTTCTTAATAATGATCGCACTGAACTGCCGAAAATGTTCACAGTAAGGGACACTTTCAGGGTCAGAGGATGTCCCTATGTAGTGGATGGCAATGTCCATGAGATTTCTCATTTCAGACAGTGTAGGCCATGCTGGTGTAATAGTTCTCGGAGACTTCAGCCTGCCCCTACCAGCTGCATTGAAGCTCCTCGATCAGTTAATTTCTGATCTGTCTAGTCTCAACGTCCATGGCAACTGTGTCTGCTCCCTCTTGTGGAGAAGGCACGTTACAGAGAATCTTTTCCAGCCATGGGAGTGTTGAAGCGGTAATCAGTTCTAATTCGGCATTTCCCTCTGACCACAGGCCAATTGAAGCATTCTCTCATCCTGTTGAAAGAATGCTATAACAAACCAAACCAATCAAACGCGATTGAAAAGATCAGGAAGGCTGTATATGATCCAAAATACCTAAAACTTGAAACAGCAATGGATCTTTTTAGGCTCTACCCCTGGCAAACTCTCAGTGAAATCGATATAGAGGAAGCTGTGTTTTTGCTTCAGAAATGGTTGTCTTTCATTGCTAGAGTGGCCATGTCAAGAGTATGCGTCATCTGCCCACACTCGAAGCCGTGGCGATCCAGCATCCTTATGCACCAGTTTAAAGAAAAACAACAACTACATGCCCAATTCAAGAGATCACCCACAGAAAGATCATACTCAGCGTACTCAATAGCCAGATGCAGTTTCCAGAAATCCAAGGAGCAGGCCATTGACTTGTTCATGGAGAAGAGGATAGCGTGTGGCCAGTGATCCTGGTTGGACAATCACATCCGGTGTTAGACCTGGCCGAATGGTGCAATCATGTAACCCGGTTCTTCGAAACAGACAGTGCAGCTGCGGATTTCCCCTGTAACAGTGCCCACTATGACAACTAATCTCACTAACGTGACGACTGGCAAAGAGGAGCTAATCAAGGCGATCAATACCCTGTCCAATAAGAAAACAATGGGAAGTGACTCTATTCCCACCTTTTGCCTAAAAGTTGCCTCCTACTTCATCAGCGATGAGCTGACGAAGTTGTTTAACAGAATTTTACAACAGGGAGTCGTCCCAAATGCTTGGCTAAATTATAGAGTCATTCCAGTTCCAAAGGTGCAGAATCTGACCTCAACTGCTGACTATAGGCCTATTTCCATCTCCTCTCCTTTTCTCAAATGCCTGGAGAAGTGCATGCTTAAAGTGGTTGCCAATCATATTCTTTTCCAGAGACCTCAGCATACACATTACGCACTCTCACAAAGATCACCGATAACATGCATACAGGCTCTGAATTTGAAAATCCTTCAAGCCTATGAGCAAGGCTATGTTGCTCATGCTGTTTTTCTGGATCTGAAAGCGGCCTTTGAAGTGCAAGTTAAGCCACTTATGTGTGCCTCCTGGAGAACTACTATGGTTTCACAGGTAATGTCTCAAAGCTCCTCAGGAATCTGCTAACAAAGAGGTGCCTTGCCTTCCAGCAAGGGAATAACTGCATCACAAAACAGGTGGAAGTCGGTATACCCCTATGTGGATCGTTGTCGGCACTGCTTTTTTTCAGTGATATTTATTCTGCTAATGAATGAGATACCTGCGTTTATGGCCTACGCCAACGATATTGTATGTTACATCTCAAACCCGACAACACTTCACCAGACCCAGGAAGAGGAATTATCGAAATCTGTCATCCTGAACAAATATCTGTCCTCTTTATGCAAATATGCTACTTATTTTGAGCTTAAAATAAACCCGGAAAAATCCAAATATATCATCTTCTCACCTAGAGCACAAGCAGACCTCAATCCAGCAACCTCTCTGCAGCCCTCCATTGCAGGATATGTTCTCTCAAAGATGGCTTTCTAAAGGAAACTGTCTAACACGATTTGTAAACCTTTTTCCGTAAAATTCCTAGGAGTGGTAATGGACGAAAACCTAACATATAAGGAACAAATCCAGCAACTGCGTTCAAGAGCATTACGGGCTTTCTGGGGTATGCAACTTGATCTCTCTAGAGTGCACAACAAGGAAACAATCAGAAAATTTCTCCTCTACTATTTTAGTTCTATAATCGGTTATGGTATTGAAGTTTGGTCGGCTGCTCCTATGTCCAGTCTGAAGATGCTCTGGGGTCTGGAATTCTGGGTCCTAAAGTGGGCCAACAATTGGACTCACCTACCCTATACAACATCAGAATCACAGTTCTGCATAAATCTGAGATACACTCTAGCCTAGCACCTGGCATATGCGAGGAAGCTCACAATGGCGCTTAATTTGTGCTCCGCTGCTCTCAACTTCGTTAATATCTATATAATGCAACATAAGCTCTGTATAATCTATTATAATAACTATAAAATATATATAATACAATATAAGCTGTGTATAATCTATTAGCACTTGCTATGTATTTGCTGTGTACCCACGTAGTTTTGTATATACTGAACGTAATGTTTCCAGTTAATTGCGAGATTCCTCTGGTTGCCTGTAGTGGGAATCGTGTCCTACACTTCTATGAATAAAGAATTTTGTTATTATTATTATAATGGAAATAGGTAATTATTATTAATTTTTAATTAATAATAACGCTGAAGTTTTGTTATTACATAAAAAAAAAATAATATGGTCAAGATTAATATGTACATTACTGTATTATTATTTGTCCTGTCCGTGAAATCCGTTATATCGGGGTCCATTAAATCGATGTTTTACTGTATATATATATGTATATACAGGCAGTTCCCTGGTTTACGAGTTTTTTTCCCCAAGTAAAAAAGTAAAAGTAAATTGCAGCCATTATCAACCCACTGTAGGATGGAAGCCTCCTCAACAATTCATGCTGAGGGAAACGGACCATAATCTGCCACGCTGGTCCAGTGCGAGTTGGCAGATCGATCGTATTTAGCAGTCAGGGGCTTGAACCCCAGTCTACTCAAAGAGCGTGTGCCACTGCACTCTCGCTCCTGACCACTTGGCTACGGAGGCCATTTTTCCCCAAGTATCAGGTATCAACAAAATCGAAAAGATGAACATTAATTAAAAAAAAAAAAAATGAATGTTAAACATTCATAAATACCGCATTCCAAACCACGTACATAGCTATACAATGCAGTGTACTCCGCTTTACGATATTAATCAGTTCCAGAGACACCATCGTATTGTAAAAATATTGTAATGTGAACCCAATAACACATTGTTTTTTGGTAATTTGTTTCAAGATCTCGGAAGTTGAAATTTTCGCTGTATAACTAAGCTATTTATCTCTCTAAAATGTCATTTTTAAAGTCATGAACGTGACTTAAGGCCATATAAAAGGTCGTGAGCGTGGTTTGTAAATTAGTTACCAATTCAAATCATTAAAACGCACTACACTTTCATCGTTATCATATATTCCCATTATAAGAATCAATTTTAAATGCCTTTGTGATATTTTTCTAAAGCACATTTCTGGAGATCACGACCATAAAACAATAAAAACAATTTGCACTTTCTGGTTTATTGGTCTTTTCTGTTACTGCAAGCAATTATAAATGGGTAGTGAACTCGATCTTCTTGCACTTGAAAATACTGATAGCTGGAATTGTGTGATTTTTTTACGTTATTATGGTGAAATGTGTTTCCCCTGTACTGAAATATTCAATTGTTTAAAAAACATAAATAAATTTTTAGAATCTTCTCTTCATTCCTTTTATTTTAAGCTTCGTAAACTTGTTACTCCATGCAAATCGTGTTAGTTGCAATTTATAATTAAAAGAGAAGATTATCTTGAAAGCAAACGTCTCTTGAAGCATTTCTGAAGAAGGCGATGACCCGTGCAACAAACCAACGAGTGCCAAGCCAATAATGAGTGGTCAACGAGTGTGCATTTAGTCGATGATGATGAAGAATAAACATTCTTTGACATTTGTAAATCATAAATAATCTCTCTATTATTATAATTTGCTTATTTTACAGGCTACGTTTTCATTTATTTGGATAAATCAATCATTGTTTAAACATAAACTAATTAGCTAACTAATTTCATTGTTGAGAACGTAACCCCCATTTTTAACCTTATGTCTATAGCAAATAAATTCCCGCTTTACGAGTGTGCACTAGGAACGAATTAACTCGTAAAGTCGAGAACTACCTGTATATATATATATATATATATACCAAGGATTCTCAATGGGGGCAATATTATCCCCAAGGTGGTGAAAATTGGTTTTTGGGGGGGTAAAAAAATTATGGGTATTACAACAGTTTGCGGCCTTCCAAAGTTCAACCCTACCCGATGATATCTTATTCCTTAATATTTAATTTCTCTTATTGGGTTTTCTTTTCCCTTGAGACAACTGATTTTTAACATGTAGGTATATTATATTAAGAGTGAGAGAGAAATTTTGATAAAAGGAAGATAGAGGGCGTGATTTAATTCAATAACCTTTGCTTTTCATAGGTATTAAATGCCTAAGTGCTTTCAGAGGTAATTCTTTGCAATCCTTAGCATTTGTGCAACTTTGGCGGTGGCGTGGTGGGTGAGGTTTATTTATTTATTTTTTTTTGTTTCATTGGTGGGCGAATATGAGGCTTGGATGGGATGAGGAAATGTTTCAGTCTATTGTTTCTACTTTCTAAGCGACAATTAGTATTGATTTATTGTTTTCTTGTGGGAGTTGTTTATTTTTGATCCACAGTGCTTTTGTGAGTGACACGGACTATGAGAGTTAAATAAAAATAGTTTATATTTTATTTTTTAATTCTTTGTAGTTATTCAACCCATCACAATCATGTCAAGTGCTGAATATAAAAAGTGTCGACACAATCTGGATGAATATCTAGCTTATGGTGTTATTGAAAGCCCATTTGACTCAAATAGCCTATGTATCTTATGTGTAATAGTTCCTTTTCAAATGGGGTTATGAAATCATCACGATTTTTAGATCACTTAAAATGGAAACATCTTGATAAAGTTGGTAAACATATCGAATATTTTAAAACAGAATTTTGAGCAATGTAACACTGTTACTTCCTTATTTAAGAAGAACACACAATGACAATGAAATGATTGCGCCTTATGAAATTGCAGAAATCATTGCAAAAAACTTGGTAGTGCTCATACGGTTGCTGAGACTGTTATATGACCCGCATTAGAGACTGTAATTTCAACAGCGATGCATGAAAATCCTTCCAGTGTTTTAAAAGCATTGCCATTGAGCAATGATTCAATTCGAAAACGAAACGATGAAATGTCAGTTAACATTGAAGAGCAGCCAATTACAAACTAAAAACGAGAAAATTTTCTATTCAGATTGATGAATCCACAGTTACTGATGGCATATATTCATTACTTTGATGATGATTGTAAATTGCAAGAAAAGATGTTTATAAAATCTATAGAAACTGATTGTACTGGAGCATCCACTTTTGCTTCTGTAAAAATGTGGTTTGGTGAAGGACAAGTACCATTGGAAAATTTGGTATCCTGTGCCACTGATGGTGCTACCTCCATGGTTGGAAGACATAAAGATTTTATAGCCCACCTAAAGGAAGTATGTTCCGAAGTTCTTGCGATACATCACGTTGCGCACCGACATCTGGTTGCAAAAAATTAGTCCAGTTCTTTATCAGTCTCTGAGTATAGTTATTAAAACCATGAATAAAATAGTAACATAGCAAATATGATTGCCTTTTCAGAAAATGTTGTGTTGATAATGAAGAACAGTATGTGAGGCTTCTTTTACATACAGAAGTCAGGATGGCTTTCTAAAGGAAACTGTCTAACAAGATTTGTAAATCTTTTTGATAAGATAATTAGTTTTCCAGTTCCAACGCTTCCAGTTGGTTGGGCTGAGTGGTCTTGCCCTTTAGTTGTGGTAGCCATATAGGGTACAGCGCCACTTGCTGCACTGTCATCTTTGGGAGACTGTCTCAGACTTTTCGAACTAACCCCTCTACCTAAGGCCTGAATGTGAGTGACTCCATCCTGTGCCACAGTCAGTGCAGTATATTGAAATATTTCTACTTCTAATCTTCATCCAGCAATGGAAGTAGACATGTTTAGCTTTGGCTTTTGCATCCAGTGGTGGATGGTAGTTATTGGGAGTGACATAGATGGCACCACTCTGCCTCAGGCATCCCTTCAGTCTTGAGAGAGGTTTTCACAACGAAGCGACTTTCCTGATTTATATTTTCTCCTTTGTAATTATTATTATAAAAAAACATTTTCCCCTTTATGGGATTTTTTATTCCCCGTTATCGGTACTGGTACCACGTGCACTGGGGTGGTTGGTTATGTCCAGTTACTATTATTGTTATTCACCGTCAAGGAACTCTCTTACTGCCTTACAGGTGTTGAGGATTATGGCTTTCTGGAGTTCCATGGAAGTGTTCTTTGGGAGGTCTATTGTTGCTAGGTTCTTATAGAGGGTCTTTAGCACCATGCTGGTGGTTGCCACAATGATCGGGATGGTAATTTTTTGTTACATAGCCACATATCTTTGATTTCCCATCTTAGTTATATGTACTTCCTGATTTTTTCCTCATAGGTTTTCTAGAAGTTGCTAGTGTAGGGCACCACTATATCAATCAGGTAGCTAGTCATTTTCTTCTTGTCGAAGAGTGTTATGTGTGTTCTGTTGTGCAGCATTGTCTTGTGTGCTATTATGGCACAGTCCCAGTATAGTCTGTGAGTAGGGAGCTCTAGTATGGCCCGAGGCTCGTACAAATAATACGGTAAACTTTCTTTGATCAGTTGGTATTTTTGTGCTAGCTTCTGATGTATTATCCGGTCGTGTTTGTGAGTGCACTCCATCTGGATGATAACCCTGCATCCTGTGGTGATGTGCTGGATTTTTTCTGAGGCCAGGTAGCATTGGTGATGTGTTATCTGTTACTCCGAGGTCATTGGCAATGTATTTCCTGTAGTTCCTGGTGTTGATTACCTGATCTTGGATGGTGAGCATGAATTCTTCGGTCTTCGGGGAAGAGCTTTCCTTTTGTGAACCAAGCGTTGTAAGCCATTTTATCTATGTAGTTTTGATGGAGATCGTTGTAGTGTCTTCCTCACCTGTCTTTCTGTCTTTGTTTCTTCTCTTTATGTGAGTGGGGGTCATCCTTGTTAAGGATGAGTGTTGTGTGCCGTTTGTCTGTCTTTATGACTTGGCAGATTGGTGCTGTGTTTTCCTGAAATAAACCTGCAGGTTCTTAATTGCCTTCTTTCTCATGAGGTCAGTCAACTCCCCTCCCTCCTTCTTTATGGGCTGTGGTCAAATCTCTCGATGGCCAACTTCAAGTGGTGTTGGCAGCTCTTGGTCATCAGTATCCTGGTCAATCTCATAATCTCCTCCTGCTCAGTGTTGATCCAAGCTACGATCCCAAAGGAGTACATTAATACTGGGACTGCTGCTGTTGTTTTGGTTTTTAGGAGCATTAGCAACTAAGGCCATATTGCTCCGGGGATATGCGGTGGTCATTCCCTGACCTCTCCGTATTTGGTGGTCACGGGCTCGAACTCCGGTCTAATCAAGAAGCGTGTGCTACGTACGCACTGCTGCCCCTACCCATCTGGCTATGGAGATCCCCCTACTGGGACTGCATAAGTGTTTGTCTGTGACCACGTTCCCTCCATTCAGCTTTGATTTTAGCAGGCTTCTCAGTCAGGCAGGTCTTTATCTCCTTGTGTTCTAACTGGTGGGCCTGCATCATTCCCAGATGGCTCTCCTCTGTCATGACTTGAATCTCTTCACAAATCTTCAGCTGTTAGTTTTGTCCGACTAGATATTCTTGGTGTAATCCATTTGTCTAAGCCAAATTGCATCCTGATGTTAGTTCCGAACTGTTCAGTTGGAGTTGATTCTCAGTTGCAGCATACAGTTTGATGTCATCCATGTACATCAGGTCAGAGAGGGTGTATATGTTCTTCCTTCCTTCAGGGTATATCCATAATTGCTGTTATTGAGCATGGGTACAGTGGTTTGAATGCTAGCCATAATGAGCTCAAGGAATCTCCCTGGAAGATTGCTCTTCTGATGGTTATCAGTCTAGTCATGATGTTCTTGACCTCGATGGTAGTCCTCTGTTTCACCATGGTTGCTTTTAGCAAGCATCAATGTCAGGTTGACTTTGTGGTTCTTCACTGTCTCCGTTTGCTAGCTATGGGCCACATAGTTGAAGGCTTTGCAGTAGTCAATGTAGGCCATGTACAGGTTTTGGCACTTCTTGTAGGCTTCCTCCATAACTGCAATGTCAGTGGTCAGTTGCTCCTTGCATCATCTGCTCACCCGTGATATCCTGGTTTTCCAAGTGGTCTGATACCTTCTTAGTTATGCAGCTTGTCTGTATCTTGTACATTATTGGGAGACAGGTGATTGGTTTGTATGTTGCTGGGTTTGTGGTGTCACTGTCTTTTGCCTTAGGGCATGTGATTCCTTGAGGCAGAGACTCTGGAATTGTGTTAGGGTGCCTTATTATTTGGGTGAACTGGCCACTATGTGCCTGTATGTGTGCAGCTAATACTTCCTTGTACCAGTAGTCATTAATGTTATCTTTTCCTAGGTTTGCCAGCTGTGGGACTTCCTGATTGACTGTTTTACTTCTTACTCCCAAATCTCCCATTTTGTCATCTCTTGTATGTTCTTGGTTTTCTTCCTTTCTAGATCTATCCAGAGGGCATGGCTGTTATGGCTAACTTTACTGCTCCACAGGTTATCCCAGAACTCCTCGAATGCCTTCTGGTTGGGGGTCCATTGCCTTCCTCCTCTCTCATTTTTTTTTTTTTTTTTTGATATGAAAACATCTTTCGGACTGAAGTAAAACCAATTTGTCACGAAAATGTGATGTGGAAATGATGCAAATTATGTCACTTCCTAAATGATGCTGTGGCTCTCAGTCACTAACATTGATTTGATAGAGTAAGTAGCGGACTGAAGTAATGTGGTAATGAAAATGCAAGATGGAAATTACTCAAATGACGTCATTTCCATAAAGGTTACTAACCTTCGCGTTTCTTTTAGATATTTTGATTTGTATATATGACTACGAATTAAAAGAGCTTTTGTATTGTAAATATTTTATTGATCATTCGCAACCATAATTTCAACTGGAAGACAAGAAGATAGAATGGATTTATGATAACTAAAATATGAGACGATACTTGTGATAGACCCATATCTAAATGTCTCTGGAAAACAGTGTCGATTGACGTACCCGATCTTGTAGTTGAAATTGAGAGATTAGTGTTGAGAGTTAGATCAAATGTTTTTTGCAGGAAAGTAATTAATGGTTTAGTTTCTTCCAATCCAAAGTTAATGTTGAAATCGCTACTCATGATCATGGGTATGTGGCATGCCAGTATGATATGCAGCTCATTATCATGGGTATGCTGGTATGAGTATGGCAGCAAAAAGAAATGAACGAAGTCAATTATATCCTGTATGGCACTGTTAGGAGAAATAGAGACAACTATTGTGAGTATCACTTGGCCATTGGGTAACAAGCACTCCGTTGTACATAGGGCACCAATAGGCCAAACACTGACTGTCAGATTAGTTGTTTGTTAATAGATGACAACTAAGAATGGTATTAAGTAAGGAATTATTAAGGTTTGAAAATGGCAGAAGGTTATCAAATTGTAGCAGGATACTTAATGATTTTGTAATAACTGAAAGCAAAGTGGAGGAGAAATTGTTGAAGTTAAACATAAGAAAAAGCACCTGGGGTGGATGGGATCTATCCAGTTATATTAAAGGAGGCGGCAAAGCAACTAAGCAAACCCTTAGCCATAATTATGAGAGTGTCCTTGGACTCAGGGGAGGTTCCCACGGACTGGAGATGTGCAAATGTATCCCCAGTTCACAAAGGGGGATCGAAGGGTGACACGAGTAATTACAGACCAGTTAGTTTAACTTCTGTTCCGGGTAAAATAATGGAGTCACTGGTTAAAGATGCATTGCAGGATCATCTAGACAAGACTGCAGCAATAATTCAGACACAGCATGGATTTGTTAAGGGAAAGTCTTGTCTGACAAATTTGATAGGATATTATGGTGTGGTTACAAAGGAACTGGATGCAAAAAATAATTTTGATATCATATATTTGGATTTCAGGAAAGCTTTTGACACTGTTGTGCATGGAAGACTATTGTACAAATTGGAGCAGAATGGTATTAAGGGTAAGTTGCTACAATGAATAAAAGGATGGCTAAGTGGGAAAAGACAGAGAGTGGTAATCAATGGGTGCTGCTTTTCTTGGACTAATGTTATTAGTGGAGTCCCACAGGGTTCGGTGTTAGGTCCACTGTTGTTTTGTATATTTATCAATGATATTGATGAAGGTATATCAGGCTTAATTTCGAAGTTTGCAGATGATACAAAGGTTGGCAAGGTTGTTAATGACAGTAATGGCAGTGTGCTACTGCAACAGGATCTAGATAATTTGGGCAGATGGGCTAAGAAGTGGCAACTGAAGTTTAACCTTGACAAATGCAAAGTACTACATATGGGTAGAAGTAACCCCAGAGAAACGTACCAACTGTGTGGTACTACACTTAAGGTGGTAGAAAATGAAAAAGACCTAGGAGTAATTGTGCAGTCAGATATGAAGTTTTCTGAGCAGTGCAGACAGGCTGCCAGGGCAGGTCATGGGGTTTTGTTAATGATATATAGGAATTTTGCTAGCAGGGAAATGGAGGTGATTATCCCTCTGTATAAGGCAATGGTCAGGTAATGCCTTGAGTACTGTGTACAGGTTTGGAGGCCTCATTTTAGGAAGGATGTAGATTTACTTGAGCGTGTACAGAGAAGGGCAACAAGATTGGTGAGGGGAATGAAGGGATCCTCTTACCAAGAGAGGCTTGAGTTCTGCAAATTGCAGTGGCTGGAGACTAGGCACCTGCATGGTGATCTGATTGAGGTATATAAGTCCTTGAATGGGTTGAGCACGCTGAATTCTGATGGGATCCTTCCACTTGTTCAGATTACGAACCTAAGGGGGCATAAATTCAAATTAAGAAAAGACAGATGTAGAATAGATGTGCGGAAATTTTCCTTTAGCCAACGGGTGGTTAATTTCTGGAACAAACTTCCATCTGTCGTTGTGGAAGTTGATAGGTTGAATAAATTTAAGGAGGAACTGGACAGGCATTTGGAGGGAATGGTGTGATTTTTTTTTTTTTGGCTGATGCTGCATAAGCTCCAAACACTTGCTTTCTTGCATCACATGCCACTACTACTACTACCTCGTCCATCTTGTGATATTTTGCAACTTCAGCTGTCTGTTTGGTTTCAAGCTTGAATTGAACCATGCAATCGAAGTTCAAGATGCTGATTTTCCTGTTATTGTCTAACCAAGTCTCAGATAGCAGCAAGATTTGGCATTGCTGTGTAACATTGTCAGTGAGGTCGGCATGGTGCACCTGTAGGCTTTGGCAGTCAAGTGTGAGAACCGAGAGTTCCTTCCTATCATGGATGAATTCAAGCAAGCTGTCCTGTCTTGTTGATATGAAAACATCATTGGCAGCACCTACTGAATTTCTGACTGAAGTAAAACCAGTTTGTCACAAAAATGTGACGCTAACTCAGTAATGACGCTAACTCAGTCTCATGTTGATTAGGTAGAGTAAGTAGTGGGCATGAGCATAAAACTTTACGTTGTTCATACCTTTGATTTTAGCTGTTCAATTTTAAAACAGTTCTTTAAAAATGCATATATAAAAATTGTGTGTGCCTGTGTGATTTTCATTAAAGATGTTTTCACATAAAACATCTTTCATGCTTACAGGGTACACATGTTTTGTTTTAATTACTATTGTTATATAGGCATCCCTGTACTGTTTCTAGCAGACTGGATATCTGTAAATGTTTCTTCAGTTTACTAAAGTAGAAATGATAATTTTGGATGTGCTTGCAGATCACCTGGACAGAAATGGATTTACACAAGAAATATGGTTTGTTAGGGAAATTGTGTCTAACTAATTTAATAAGCTGTTATCAGGTTCACAAAAGAACTGGCTGTGGAGAATAATTTTGATGTAGTATATTTAAGTAAGGATTTTGTTATCTGCCACAAAAGTCTTTTGCATAAATAAGAACTGTATGACATTGGTGGAAAAAATGTTGGTTAGATGATAGCAGAGAAAGGCTGTTGTAAGTGACTACTGCTCTTAATGAGTCAGGTCTCAAGTGGAGTTCTACAAGGTCCAGTACATGTGGGTGCCATGTTGTTTCTGATATCTGTTAATGAGTTGGTGAAAGCATAACAGGCTTAATATCAAAATTTGCTGTTGATACAAAGGCTGGGAGGATAGTAAACAATATCAGCTGGCAAAGTTGGCTACTTCCTTATGACTTAGATAAATTATTTAGTTTTCCAGAAAAATAGTAGTAACTATAAAAAGTAAGGTTCTTCATTTCGGCAATAGCAAGCCCAGGTTGTCTTGGGAAGTAACAAACAATGAAAAATGCTTAGGGATAATTGGTAATCCTACATGAAGTTCTTCCATCAGTGTAGACAGGCCTCTAAAATAGCTCACGATGTACAGGATTGCTAGTAAGGACAAAGAGGTAATTATCCATTGTATAATGTCTTGTTAGGACTTGCACAAGCACAGTCACCATGTCATTTAAGAAATCTGGCTTAACAACTAGTATTTTACCACTCACTCTAGTGGCTATGAGTTTGAATTACCAGTACTTCACTTTACAATTTCTGTAGTTTGTATTTTGCAGGGATTGGCACAACATCTGACAAAGGTACATCACGATGGAAATAGTATGGACATTAAACTATTGGGAACATTATTTTACAGAACAAATCTTATTGGTTGAATACAAGTGAAGAATAATAGAACAACTAATCATATCACCAGTATTTTCACCTCATCACATGCACTTGAGTTCATTGTATAATAGCTGTTCCAGAAGGCTTTTTGGTCTTCTTCCAGAAAGGTTCCAGAAGACCTACAACTTGAGTATTGTGTGCAGGTCGAACCATTTTGGGGATGGTGTGTATCCACTGCAAAAGATGCAGTGAAGAGCAGCAGGGTTAGTTTTTGATATAGAGGCATTCCTATAGAGAATGAGTCTTCATATGGTGAAAGAGGCCCTATGCGCTCCAGATTCATATTATTGAAATGAAAAAATTATAATTCCTCATCAATAGTTGGCTCAAACAGGGGAAGATAACACAGTCAACCCGTAATCACCTCCGTGCCTCCGGGTGTCAGATCCCACGGTTTTACGGCCTGCCGAAGGTACACAAAGAAGACACACCACTAAGACCAATTGTATCCTGTGGATCACCGACTTACGAGTTGTCTAAGTTTGTCTCGAGGCTTCTTTCTCCTCTAGTTGGAAAGACCTCCTACACCGTCTCCAACAGTATTGCGTTCATAGAAAGGATCCGCACTATATCCATCTCACAAGATCAAGTCATGGCATCGTTCGATGTAATATCACTCTTTACCTCCATCCCAGTGGAACTTGCCATCTCTTGTGCAAAACAACTCTTGGACAATGATGAAACCCTTAACGACAGAACCAGACTGACACCTGATGACATTTCCACCGCCCTCAGACTGTGCTTAACAGGGGGTGCAATCATGTTTAGCGACTCAATTTACCAGCAGGTGCATGGCACAGCCATGGGTTCCCCTGTCAGTTCGGTCACGGCAAACATCGTGATGGAGGAGTTAGAGGGACGTGTGTTTACACACGCACCAGATCACATTGCCTTTTGGTGTCGCTATGTAGACGATGTGTTCGTAGTTATCCCTAGAGACTCAGGTCAGCGAATTCTAACCCACCTCAACTCACTATCGCCCTTCATAAAATTCACGATTGAGCTGGAGTCGAACAACACCATACCATACCTAGATACCCTCGTCCGGCGCGAAGACACATGCTTGAAGATGACAGTTTATCGTAAACCTATGTGTGCTGGCCAATTTACCAACTTCCGGTCAGCACACGCACGGGGTCACCTCCTCACCACTGCCCGAACCTTGCTAACTCGCGTCTGGACATACTCTAGCGCTGCAGATGAAAGACACACAGAGATCACCAGGGTCAAAGTGGACCTTGCGAGGTGTGGCTATCCCATCGACATCCTTGACAGGTGTGACCTACAGGCACGCGATAACGTGGCGACCAACAGTAACGTCAACAGTGGTGAGTCATCCACGAGGGCATTTATCCCATACTACCCCAACCTGTCACAACAGATCGGTAGAATCCTAAAATCACATGGGATAAAGTGCATCCAACTCCCAGGCAAGAAACTGCGTTCTCTCATTTCCAACGTGAAAACACCTGTCCCCACCCTTCTGCAGAGCGGTTTGGTCTGTCGCATCTCTTGCCATGACTGCACTAGCTGCTACTTTGGAGAGACTGGACGTCGGCTCGAGAAACGTCTCTCAGAACATAAAAGGGCGATCCGTTTGGCAGATGTGGAACACTCAGCTATTGCCGAGCATGTCTGGACAACCCACCACGATATTGACCCACACCACGATGTCGTGGTTGTGGACAGGTCCCACCATTACCTACGGCGCACCTGGTTGGAATCGTTAAACATAAAATGCTCGGATACCTCTTTGAACAGGAACAGTGGTTGTCAAGTTAACCCCATCACAGAAGCAATAATTCTGTCCGTAGACAAACGCTGGCCGCGTCACCACCATACGTCACAGCCACAAACTTCAACCTCAAACAATTAGCCACGCACCTCACGCACCAACTTGGCAGTGCACATCTCCATTCTAACTGTCATTTAATGTTTAACTGAAGAAGGCTGTCTACCCAGCCGAAAGCTCTTTTGTATACTAACCGTTTTCTCTATATGTATATTCTAGTATTAACCGCTCTGAGGAATTATAATTTTTTCATTCCAATAATGAGTCTTCAATTTTGTGGGATGCAGTCTTAAGGCTGTACTTTATCTTTTTGTTGAGATATTTAAGGCTTTGAAAGAACAACTAATCATAGTAAACTGAATAATTGTTGGAATATATATCCTTTTTTTTTTTTTTTTTCCCTTCTATCACAGTTGTCTCACATGGCATACACTTAAGGAAGGATATATAGTTGTAGACTGGATATAAAGATAATATTTTTTAACCAAAGGATTATTTAACTGCTAGGATAATCATCACCTAGTTTTGTTGAACTGGAGTGCTTATATAAATTTAAAGGTTTGAACAGGGAACTTCTTTTAATACTAATATTAAAACTTAGTTCAAACTTATTGAACTTTTATTCATTTAGCACTTCTGTTTCTGTTCTTTGGGGTACGACTTTCCTTTATGTGTATTATTGTGAATAGGATTACATAATTACCCCTAAAGTATAACAAAAATTCAAGTCCAATATCAACACACATCTTATGTCTTTTCTCAACCTTCACTACGCACGTGGTACTAGAGTGCAATAGCTTTCAATTTCATGTTTGTAATTACCATTAAAAAAAAAAAAAACTGTGCACTCTCTAAGTCTTTTGAAACAAATAGGGCAACTAATTCTTGTTTGTAGTGAATTAAAATTTATGAACACTGTAACATTTTTTTTAATGTGTGTTTAACAGTTTTGTCAGTCATATATAAATGAATAAAATAAATAAAATTATTAAATCATTACAAATATAATTTGATTTGATAATTTCATTACCCACTTGAAAAATTGATGATGTAACTGATTTTTTTTAGATATATACAATTTGAATATTCATATTTTTCTGTTTTTTCTTTGAAAACAGCTAAAATTTACTCAGTTTAACAAAAAAAAAAACTGTTGCAACAATATAAACTACTTTGTTTCCAGTAAAAAACTTTACTAACCCGTGCCTGGACCCACTCTAGTTCTGTAGATGGGAGCTGCACTAAGATTTCAAAAATCAGGTGGATCTTGCGAGGTGTGGCTATCCCACTTTTCTAATCAAGTAGTGACCACATAGTGACCAACAGAAACATCCAAGGTAATGACTCAACCAAGAGCACCTTTATCTCATACTACCCAAACCTATCACAATAGGTTTCTAGGATCCTAAAATCACATGTGATAAAATGCATACAACTCCCAGGCAGAAAGTTATGATCCCTCATCTCTAAAGTGAAAATACTGGTTCCCACCTTACTACAAGGTGCCTCCATAGCCAGTTGGGCAGGAGCAGCAGTGCACAGCATACACTTCTTGATTAGACCGGGGTTTGAGCCCATGACCACCAAATACGGAGGATGCGGAAAGGTCAGGGAATGACCACTGCATATCTCTGGAGCAATATGGCTTTAGTTGCTAATGCTCCTAAAAATCAAATAAAAAACAAACAAACCTTACTACAAAGTGGTCTAGTCTACTGCATCTCTTGCTGTGACTGCACTAGCTGCTACATTGGGGAAACTGGGAGATGACTCGGGAAAACGTCTTTCAGAACACGAAAGAGCCATCCGCTTAGCAGACATAGGATACTCTGCCATTGCCGAACACTTATGGTCAACCCACCATGACATTTACCCACACTGAAATGTCATGATTGTAGATAGGTCCCGCCACTACCGGCGATGTGCCTGGTTGGAGTTGTTGAACATCACATGCTCTAATATCTCAGTCAACAGGAGCAGTGGATGTTGTGTCCACCCTATCATTGAAGCAACCATTTTGATTAATGAAATACGTTGGGAATGTTCACATGCATCACAGCCACAGGCTTCAATGTCCAACAGTTAACCATCACATCACGCAGTTGATATACATGATTGGCAGTACACACCCTCATGTTCCATACTCCTGTCAGTTTGACTGATGAAGGTTAGCAAACTAACCGAAAGCTTTTGTATGTATCTAATTTAATATATGTGTGTTTTCCAATTAATATCAAACTTGTCATTATTTATTCTGTCTCCATTTCGCTCTGTGTCCGCAATAATCCATAATAGTAATAATGAATCCAGAGCACACAGGCCTCTTTAATCATAATCAACTTTACTTAAGTTTTCCTTTGTAATGTTTTTCGTTTTTTTTTTCATTTCTAACCTGCAAGTTATGCTATTTAATAGTATCATCACATTCGGAGAAAATTTCTCCCTTCTGTGCAAAATAATGAGTAACTTTATTATTATGCTTTGGCTTGGCCTTTCTGAGAACTACAGCTTGTTATTGTGTAATTTCTAAGCTGAAACAGGATATTTCTGTTCTTTTAATTTTTTTTATTTTTTTAAAAATCTGAATTGCAAATTTTCTACCTCTGAAAATTCCCTTCTTTGGGAGTTTTCTATACTGGATATTATTATAATGTATATTCTTAATTTGCAGAGATTTTTGTTCCTAAAAGCTTTCATGGCGTGGTGTTTATCTACCTAATAAATACACTCCTGAACCATAATGACTAACTATGTGTTGCTATAAATCTTCTAGATTATTATTAATTTTTATTGTATCACAAGCACTCTTCCTTTTGGATTTAATTACATATCTCCGCATTTTTCTTTTAGGGGTGAACCATTAGATGTCTTTCTACATGATGAAGCTGTGTATGGGCTTTCTGTTGATCCTTGGAATGATAATGTATTTGCTAGTGCCTGTGATGATGGACGGATTCTAATATGGGATATTCGAGAACCAAATACATATGGTATGTTGCTTTAATTTCAAAATATTCCAAAGAAGGCAGGTTCAAATCTAGAATATTAAAGTTAGTAATTTCTCAATACACATTAACAGTAGTAATAGAAAAATAGGGAAAATATCATACACCATTCCTTAAGCTTTAGTTTCGAGCCATTTTATGGTTGTGAATATTTTGGGTAATCTTTTACTTTCAGGTACTTATTAGGGCAGAACTTATTTATGCTTAAAAATGACTGATACACAATTTGATGATGTCATGTGTATTTCTCTCGCTTGAACTGATTATGAATACCACTGATCTATGCTTCTATGTGAATGTCCCCCTCCTGCTCTATGAAGATTAGTATAAGTAAATCAGCTTTAAAGAAATATTATTACAAACTTGAATCTTAAACTAAAAGTATTTACTACATATTATATTTTAAAGAATAGTTCATTTTTGGCATTAAAATATACTTAACTAAAATAATTTATTTAATTTTATTGTGCTTCCCATATTCCTCTAGAATCTGCATTTCTTCATTTGAACTTATTGTCTTAAAAAAGCAATTATGGATTATTACCAACATTTCAGTTGGTACATGGATCACCTGCACATGGAACTGTACAAATTGGAGCAGTATGGCATTAAGGAAAAGTTGCTACAATGGATAAAAGGATTGACTGGGAGAAGACAGAGTTGTAATCAATGGACACTGCTCATCATGGACTAACGTTATTAGTGGTGTCCCCCAGGGTTTGGTGTTGGGCGCATTGTTGGTTTCTATATTTATTTATAATGTTGGTTAAGATATATCAGGCATAATGTCCAAGTTTGCACACGATACGAAGGTTGGCAGGGTTGTTAATGACAGTATGCTGCCGCAACAGGAACTGGAGAGGTTCAGCAGATGGGCTGAGAGGTGGAAACTGAAGTTTTAACATCAATAAATGCAAAATACTGCATATGGGTAGCAGTAACACCAGAGAAATGTACCAACTGTGTGATACTACAGTTGCTTTATACAAAGGAATAATCACCTCCTTATCCCTGCTAGCAAAATTCCTGTATATCATCAATAAGACCACATGAGCTGCTCTGATAGCCTGTCTGCATTGCTCAGAAAACTTCATATCTGACTGCACAAATACCCGTAGGTCTTTTTCATTCTCCACTACCCTGACACCGCACAGTTGGTATGTTACTCTGGGGTTACTGCTGCTTATATTCAATACTTTGCATTTGTCAATGTTAAACTTTAGTTGCCACCTTTCAGCCCATCTGCCTAAATTTTCCAGATCCTATTGCAGTAGCATACTGCCATTACTGTCATTACACTCAGGGTGGTGGAGAATGAAAAAGATCTGGGGGTAATTGTGTAGTCAGATATGAAGTTTTCTGAGCAGTGCAGACAGGCTGCCAGAGCGGGTTATGGGGGTCTTGTCAGTGGTATACAGGAATTTTGCTAGCATGAATAAAAGGAGGTGATTATCCTTTTGTATAAGGCAATAGTCAGGCCAGGCCTTGAGTACTGTGTATAGGTCTCATTTTAGGGAGGATGTAGAGTTGCTAGAACAAGTACAGAGGAGGGCAATGAAGGAGTCCTCTTGCCAAGTAATGCTTAAGTTCTGCAAATTGCAGCCTCCGGAGATTAGGCACCTGTGAGGTTTATAAGCCCTTGAATGGTTTGAGCAAGATCAATGCTGATGGGATCCTTCATCTTGCTCAGATTATGAACCTAAGGGGTATAGCCAGTGGGTAGTTGATTGCTGGAACAAACTTCCATCTGTCGTTTAGGAAGTTGATAGCTTAAATAAATTCAAGAACTGAACAGACTTTGGAGTGAATGGATTGGTGAAGTGGGAAGTTTTGTTTTTTTGGCTGATGCTGTAAAAGCTTGCTTTCTTATCAAATTTCTATGCTAATGCTAATTTCAGAGATATTTATTCATGGAAGAAGCTGTGTTCAGAACCAATTCCATGCAACATCATATCGAAAACAATTTCAACCATGCCGTGAAAGCTCCTATAACATTTTCTTGAATGATCCTTGTTGCACGAGTTGATCATCTAGCTAAATCATACTTAAATTGTAATTCCAAGGTGTCATCAGTTCCTACAACATGATGTCTGAAGGTGAGCTGTTTCATTTGTTGATCATTAGATTACAGCAAGGTGGTTCCTTGTGCCACCTAGCTGTGTGATGTGGTTCCAGATACTGCAGGCATGAGCTTTGGCACCTGCTAGATAATCACTAATGATTCAAGAGGACTATTATAGGCCAGACAAACATCCCTAGTTAGCCCACATTTAATCACTGAGTGCACTTTCAAGGCAGAGTATTCGAGGACAGGTGGTTCCCTGAGTGATATTTCAAGTCTGAGTACACGAGGATAGGTGATTCAGATTGTGCATTTCATCACTGATTGGTGTTTTAAGTCAGTGTACTGTATGAGTCGGTTAGAAACATCAATTTCTAACTAAACATATTTCAACGCTTATGAAGATGATGCATATGCAATAGATCTGTGTTCATCTTCTGACTACCATTTACTTTGGAGAATACTTCCATGGTGTGGAATTCAGCTTTCCGTGTAATATTTCTTTTATTAAAAAGACTTTTCTTTCTCAGATTGGACACATTGAAATTGTCACTGATGGCATTATTAGCTACTTTCTTTAGCAGGGACTCCAAATTCATTTTATATGAACTGCAGCTCTTCAATGTCTTATTCTTGTGCAGGAACATGGAGTGTGGAACTTCAGTATCTTGTGATGGAGGAGGAATTAGTGATGTAAGTCTATAAATATTTGTACGGCATTGTGATTAGTGGCAGGGTTGCCAGGAAAGCTGGCTGTGACCACCTGGTACAATAAATAAAAAAAAAAAGTTGTGACTCATTATTAGTAAAAGCAGTGAATCATCACAGTAAGAATTATATGAAACAATCATAGATTTTTGGCATTTTTTAATCAGGGCATGCTACTGCAACAAGATCTAGGCAAATTAGGCAGATGGACTGAGAAATGGCAATCGAAGTATAATAATGAGAAATGCAGAGTACTTCATTCGGAGAGCAATAATCCGGGATTAATGTACCAGCTGTGTGGTACCACAGTCATGGTAGCTGAGAATGAAAAATACCTGGGAATAATTGTACGGTCAAATATGAAGTTCTCTGAGCAGTGCATATAGGCAGCCTGGTCAGCTCATGGGATTTTGTCAATGATATACAGGAATTTTGCTAGAAGGGATAAGGAGGCAATTATCCCATTGTATAAGACAGTAGTCAGGCCACATCTTGAGTACTGCATTTTGGAAGTCTCATTTTAGGAAGGATGTAGAGCTGTTGGAAGGTGCAGAGAAGGGAAAAGAGATTGATGATGGGAATGGATGGGTGGTCTTACCAAGGAACGCTTCAGGTCTGCAAATTACAGCATCTGGAGACTAGGCACTTGCAAGGTGATCTGTTTAAGGCTTTGAATGGGTTGAACAAGCCTAATGCTGATGAGATTCTTCCACTTGCTCAGACTACACATGAGGAAACATATATTCGAATTGAGGAAGGTTGTTTGCTGGATAGATGTGTAAATGTTTGCCTTAAGCCAGAAGGTGGTTGATTGTTTGAACAAACTTTCATCCGTTGTCGTGGAAGTGGGTAGTTCGAATAAATTCAAGGAAAAACTAGATAGATTATTGGAGTAGATGGGTGGGTGATGTGAGAAGTTTTTTGTTTATTTTGGTTGATGCTTTATAAGCTTCCTTTCTTGTATCATATGCTACTACTAATAACTCCAAAGTTAGAATTATCTCAGTTAGTGTTAGCCATGTGGTGCAAGGTACCCCAGGCTTTTGTTGCACTTGTTGTTGTTGTTGGTGCAAGGGCTACTAAGGCCATAATGTACCTATAACAATATTCGTTGGAACAGGTTTGATATATTAAACACGCAGGTTCAGATAAAATGTTATTTTTTTATCATTTTCAGGAAGGCAAAAAGGTCATTTACATCTTGTCGGTCTCTGAGAATTAGCTGTAAAATAAATTCATTAGAGGAACAGAGATGTGAAGAGAAAGCTATTTTTTTGTTCTTTCAGGTATAATGGGCATTTTAGTATAAGGTGTTTTACTGTGAGTTGAGTTTGACAGTTACTGTATAGTGGAGGATCATCTCATGTGAGTAGGTAACTATGAGTTAGGTTGGTATGCCCAATCTGTAATCTAGAAAGCACAACTTCTTCCTTTCTATTTATTCCCATTTAGGCTTGATGCCCACTGCTTGTGATCATTCTTAATCTGGAACAGTTTTTAATCTGGTTTTGTTCTCCTGCCAAATGGATAGCCATTTTTTCCTTCCAGTGCATTGTATGACATGTTTGTAATCGGTGTAAGGTATCTGATGTTATGAGACTCACATTCTTAGCAGAAATATCTGTTTGTTGATTGCCTGTGGTTCCAGCATGTCCAGGTATCCAACAGAAGATTATTTTTTTCCTGTTTGTAAGAAGCTGTGCTAAATGAAATTGAATTTGTTGTAAAAAGTGATGACTGGAAGGAAGGGTGGATCCACTGGATTCACTTTAGTAGTATCCATTGAAGAGTGGATACTGCACTTAAGGTGTTGGTATATATAATGGTTTCAGGATATGAAGACTGTTTTACATTCTCTAAAGCCATCAGCATAGCACACAGTTCTGTGGTGTAAATGCTGCACTCCAAAGGGAGCTGATGAGATATTATAAAATTTGATAGAACTGCAACTGCACCAACTTCATTCTCCATTTTGGAGCCATCGGTGTAAATTTGAGTGTAACTAGTGAATTGAAAGGAGTGAGCTGCATGAATCTGCTTAATATCGAAATTTGGAAGGGCATTCTTTCCCCATTGTTGGAAGTGTTTATCTACATGTGCCAAGGATATTTGTCATGGTGGTGTAGCCGTGTTTTCATCTGGAATTATGTTTTCCATATTTAGTCCCCAACATGTGTTTAGGCTTTGTAGCTGAATACCACATGGTTTATTTTTATACAAATTATCCCATTTTGGTGTGAACAAATATTGCCATATAGGATGATGTCGGAAACTCCTGACCTTAGCTGCATAATTTAAAAGCAGAGCATGCCGACAAAGGAATAGAGGTGGTTTGTGTGCTTCTTATAGACTCTGAACTGGTGATGTACGAAAAGCTCCTAGGACAATTTGGAGAGCATTGTGATGTACTGGGTCAAGCCATTTTAATACACTTTGTTTGGCTGAGGCATAGACAGGAGACCCATAGTCTAGTCTAGATCTAATTAGTGAACACTAGGTGCAGTAGCATGTACCGATCTGCACCCCACGACAGAAATTGCCCTAAGTAGATTCAGTTTCCTTAGACAGGTTGTACAGATAAGCTTAATGTGCTCCAAAAAACTTAATTTTTTATCCAGAATTAGTCCAAGAAATCTTACTATGTTGAAAAGTAATTGGATGAGAGTCAAGTTGTAAGTCTGGATCAGGATATAAATTTTGTTTATGGCAAAAATGAATTGCTGTTGTCTTTTGCTTTGAGAGTCAATAACATTATTTTTTGTCCACTGAACAAGCTTGTTAATTGTGCCTCAAAGCTGTCTTTCAATGACATGCATATTTTGAGAGTGGCATGAGATTGCGAGATCGTCAGCGTACGGATATGTTTCAACTGTGTCAGGAATGCAGTTGGTTATTGAATTAATCATGATGAAGAAGAGTGTGGCACTAAGCACGGAACCCTGGGAGACCCCTTCTTCTTGCACATAAGTTTGTGAGACAGCAGAGTGAAAACATACCTGAAATGATCTATTGCTCAAAAAGATCCAAATAAATTTAGGAAGATGACCTCGAAGACCTGGATTCATAGAGATCGTGAAGAATCTCATATCACCAGGTTGTGTCGAAAGCTTTTTGGACGTCAAAGCATATCATCACTAAGTGTTCGTTCCTGAGAAATGCATTTCGAATGTTACCTTCAGCTTTGAAAATGAGATCAAGTGTTGATCTACTTTTTTTAAAGGCCATATTGACTTCAACTTAGGATGTTTTCTGCCTCCAGGAACCATGCCAACTTGCCATTAATTATTTTTTCTAATGTCTTTCCTAAACAGCTAGTTAAAGCAATAGGTCCTTTCCTGGTTTTGGGAAAGCTAGTACAATGAAATGACACCACTAGTAGGGTAGTAATCCTCGAGAAATATTCTATTATATAGTTTTAGAAGAGCAGACTGGGACTCTTCACTCAAATGACATAACATGGTATAATTGATCCCATCTGGGCCAGCAGCACTATTTTTTGATCGTAAGAGTGCACTGTGTAACTCGGTTACTGTAAGGGGTATGTTATATGGAAGCTGGTGTGTAGTATTAAAATTCAGGTTATATTTTTTTGCTTGTACTTTATGTGACTGAAAAGTTGGCTCATAAGCCTTTCAAGTGCTCTTACAGCTGAGAGCACTTGAAAGGTTTCACCTAATGAATTTGCAATTTCAGGGTTCAGGATTTCTTTCCCTTTTAGAAGTAATATTGGAGTGGTTACAGCAGGGTATTTCCCATTAATTCTTCTGACTTTAGTCCATACTGCTTTGATATCTGTGGTTCTGTTTATAGTGGAGGCATATCAGGATCATGTCTCTTTTTTACTCATTCGTTGTATATGACTAGCTTTAGCTCCTCCTTTCTTAAACTGTATGAAATTAACTGTGGTTGGGTGTTTTCGAAATAAATTCCTTCTCTTTTTTTTGGCATTGATACAGGCTTTATTCCATCATATTTTTGGGTGTGTGCTGGTTTTCATAGATGATTTGGGTATGGCAGTTTCTGCAGCTGCTATTATTTGCTGAGTGATGTAACTACAGAGTCAATGGTAAGAGCCTCAGTGGTCTGATTTTGTTGCACTGGCCAAAAAAATAATTAAAATAATAATAATATTAAGTAAAAAGAATAATAATCAACAATAATAACAAAGGAATAAAATAAATAAATCAAAAACTAATAAAAATATAATGGAAGATATAAAATATATATATATATATATATTAATTATAATTAACTAACAATTTTTTAGTTAATTATAAACTAGATAAATTGGAGAATTTAACATAAAAGTATTAGGGGTGAAAACTATACTCATTAGTTCAAAGGGCCAAGTATTTAGGTAACCTAAATTCGACTTCTTTGTTGTACCCTATAAATAAACACATAGAGTATAATAAAATAAAAATTAAACAAAATAGTATTCACAGTAAATTCTCAGTATATTTGAACATAGAAAAACTGGCAAATGGCAAACAGAAACAGATAGCCTCAGCTAATTATTGATGGGATATATTGAGTGGAGCTAGTCCTAGTTAACATTCCATTCAATGTATCCATATATATCTATAATTAGCTATATTATCATTTTAATTTTTCTTTTTTTATTTTATTATATTCTGTGTTTATTTATAGGGTACAACAAAGAAGTTCAACTTAGGTTACCTAAATACTTGGTCCTTTGAACTAATGAGTGTAGTTTTCACCCATAATACTTTTATGTTAAATTCTCCAATTTATCTAGTTGGTATTATAATTAACTAAAAAATTGTTATATACAGAGAGATGTAATGTACAATCACAAATTTGATGGCATTAATCTGTTCTGCCACTCTCTCTTTTTCTATTTCTTATATTCTTCTACATAACTTCATATATATATAGTTAAGAAAATGGACTAATTATGTGCTTTCCTCTTCACATGGGTAATCATCCATTGACCTTTGAACTCTGTAACTGTCATCCTCAACTACCAGGGGAGACAACTTGTTCCATTAACCAACAACTCACTAGCTAAAAGGAAACTTCCTGTGATTGACTCTAAACCTCTTAGTAATTTTAACTTATGGGCCCTATTTCTGAAATCCCTTATAACAGTGAAAATTTTTCCTTTGTTCAAATGGTAATTGAGCATTTTGATTGCTTGCCAAAGCTATTGGCTGCAACTTTTGCCCATCTCATTTCCCACCTCTGTCAAAACCAGATGATTTTATTGCCACTCAGCTAAAGATAAAGCTAACCTGCTAGCATCCTACTTTTCTAGTAACACATGTATTGATTATCTTGGTAAACCACCTCCTACCATTCCCAGTACACTCCATTAAATGCCTCCTGTGGTCTTCTATCAAAAGGATGTTAGAAGGATTTTGAACAGTTAGGATGCTAAGAAAGCTCCAGTCCTGATGATATTTCTTCACTTGTTATCAAAACCTGTGCTCCCGAGCTTAGTTCTGTACCGTGTCGCCGTTTTTCACTTTCTTATTCCAAAGGTGTTCTCCCTTCTGCTTGGAAATTTTCTCCTGTTCAGCCAGTTCCTAAAAAAGGGTGACAAATCCCTGCCCTCTAATTATCATCCCATTGCACTTACTTCTATCTTTCTAAAGAAATGGAGAAATCAATTAACTGCCAGCTCATAAACTACCTAGAAACCCATCTGATCAGTGATCGCCAGTATTAATTTCATCAGTTACGATCCACTGGGGATATTCTAGCTTATGTTACCCATTTATGGACAAATTCGGTGAAAGAGTTTGGTGAAACCCAAGCAGTTGCTCTTGGCATAAAGTTCTTCTAAATAAGCTTCTATGTTATGGTTTGCCAACTGTATTTTGTAATTGTGTATCCTGTGTTCTCTCTGTCTGCTCACTGCAAGTGATGGTAGATGGTGCTCTGTCTTCTAACTGGCCTGAGCACTGGGCGGTTGCCTGGGGCGCAGAATTTTGGTGAGTGCCATAAGACTATTTGATTGGTTGTTGAAAAATTTTAAAAAATTTTATGCCGTTTAATGAAAAAAAAATTTCATTAAATGATATTAAATTACTGAATGTGTTGTTCTGATTTTTGCAACCCTTTAATAGTTTCTGCTACTATAACAACTTATTTAAGACTTATGTTTACTTGACAAAAAATGTTTCTTTTGGTACCATCTATTACCTGTTCAAGTTTGTCGGTAGAGTTTCTCTTCACCCTGTATATAGAGGGTGTTTCAATTAGAAGACATTGGGATCTATCTCACTTATTTTTAGGTGTAGGCTATTTGTGGTCTGAGCATTTTTTGTTGTATTTCAGATGTATTTTCTGAATTTTATGTTAAAATTTTATTAAGTATTATATTTAGATCTTACAGTTTTTAAATCTAAATTTTTCCCAATCAATTGAATTTTTTGCAATGGGAAAGGCCGACCGAGCTAGCCGGGTGGGTAAAGTGCCTGTCTGGCAACCTAAAGGTCACGGGTTCGATTCCCACCTCGGGCTTGGATCAAAGTACTGCAAAAACTTTGGGAGGTGCATTATGGCCACAGAAGCACCAACAACTACCAAAAAAAAAAAAAAGCAATGGGAAAGTTGTTCCCCATCCTCATTTCAGTTGAAAAATGTCACTGGTATATTTTTGAAACAAAAGTAAACTGATTTTATTTGAATAATAAAAAAAAGTTGTAGAATAAGCAGACACAACAGACAGGCTTCATACAGGCCACGGCTTTCCACAACTAAATGCACAAACATTATATACAGTCTTGCTTGTGTTTCTTTTGTTTTTTTACTTTCAAATTATTTGTTTCAAAAGTACACCAAAAACAATTTTAGACTAAAGTGAGGTTGGGGGGCAACTTTCGTTTTTAGAAAAATGCACTTTATTAAGGTAAATTTTAATTTAGAAATCATAAAACCTAAACAATAACACTTAGTCCAATTTTCATGTTAAACACCTCAAATATGGCAAAAAGTCCAGACTACAAATTGCTTAAATGTAAAAATAAGTGAAAGACCCCCAGTGACTTTTAATTGAAACACCCTGTATATAATGCCATTTAAATTACAAATGCAAATTAAATTAAATTAAGAATAGGTTAGCAGAGTAGGTAAGTTGTATTTGTATCCTGTAAGATATGAATACAATGAAAACAGTTTTTTTATATATACAGTAAACCCCCGCTATTCGCGGGGGTTACGTTCCTGAGAAATGCCGCGAATACCAAAAACGCGAATACTGAATTATGGCTCCCATAGTAATAAAGGGGTTCCATTCCAAAGTATGAAATATATAAGAAAAACTAGTCTAAAATTTTGTCTATGTATGTATGTATGTATTATATGTATCTTCATAATATGACTATGTACATAGACAGTACATAGTGAAATGCAAGCATATGGCATCGAAATGAAAATAAGAAACAATTTAATATTAAATGTAATATTTATTAGAAATTTCAATCCAGCACCTTTGCTAAAGCTAAAAAACTTATCCCGCCAGTGCTATCACCAGTTTCGCTAAAGTGTTGATAAAAGAGTTTTGCCTTTTCACGAATGATGAGTGAACTTAACGGAATTTTATTTTGAGTTCGGTCTTCTATCCACAGATTTAAGGCTTTTTCCGTTTTTTTTCTAATTTAACATCACGAGTTACAGAGCAAATTTTTGAAACAATTAGCGCGTTTTCACGGACACTACGGCACATTTTTTCTTCCGATTTTTTGATTGGTCGTACCGTTGACTCATTGATTTTATAATGTTTTGCCACTGAGGAGACATTTTCACCATTAGAAATTTTGTCTAATAACTCAGTTTTATTTGCTAATGTCATCACCTTCTTTGATCTTTTCAAATTTCCCTTGTTATTCGTAGCCATATTTTTGTACGAGTTAGAAAGAACTTGTCCACAATAAAGTCACTTTCTTCCATTAACACACTCGAAAGTCTGTTTTACTGCAAAACGGTAGATTTATCACTTTTGTAAGCATATCAATTTATAAATTTATAAATTGATAAATTTCTTCAATTTATAAGCATATAAATTAAAAGCAAACGACGAAACCTTCCATGACAAGCACATAACACATACTGAACAAGGAGTAGTGAGAAACATCCACGCCGGGATTTTGTCACCCCCCCCACCCACTGAGCGCTGTTTTGACCGGGAAAGATAATTTTAGCCACGCCCATGTTTTTTATGCCGGAAAATGTTCACGGCGCTTTAAAATTCACATTTTTTAGGTTTAATTTTATATTAAATCAGCGACCACGAATATGCGAAACCGTGAATACAGATACCATGAATAGTGGGGGTTTACTGTATATATATTTACACACAAAAAAATGGGGCGGGGGGATATTAAAAATAAGGGTGTTGAAGAAGGAATATGTACCTAATAATTTAGAGTTCACTAAATAAAATAAGAGGCTGATACATCAAATTCAGAGTTAAATTTAGACCAGTGCCTGCAGATAATCGAAAACAAGCTAACATAAAATATCACTATAGCAGTACTGAAAATGAACCGCAGCAACATGTGCAATAGTGAACTCTAAATTATCAAGTGCATATTCCTTCTTCACCATCCTTATTTTTAATACCCCCCCCCCCATTGTTTTGTCTGCACTGCTCAGGAAACTTCATATCTGCCTGCACAATTACTCCCAGGTCCTTTTCATTCTCTACCACTGTCAATGTAGTACCACAGAGTTGATACGTTACTCAAGAGGTTACTGCTTCCCATTTGTAGTACTTTACATTTGCCACCTCTCAGCCCATGTGCTCAACTTTTCTAGATTCTGTTGCAGCAGCGTACTGCCATTAGTGTCCTTAACAATCCTACCAACCATCGTATCGTCTGCAAACTTGGACATTAAGCTTGATATACCATTATCAATATCATTTATAAATACAGAAAACAACAATGGACCCAACACACTGGTCCCTCAGGGTTCAGCGTTGGGTCCATTGTTGTTTTCTGTATTTATAAATGATATTGATAATGGTATATCAAGCTTAATGTCCAAGTTTGCAGACGATAAGAAGGTTGGTAGGATTGTTAAGGACACTAATGATTGTTAAGGACACTAATGGCAAATGAAGTTTAATGTTGACAAATGTAAAGTACTACATATGGGAAGTAGTAACCCCAGAGTAACATATAAACTCTGTGGTACTACACTGACAGTGGTAGAGAACGAAAAGAACCTGGGGGTGATTGTGCAGAAAGATATGAAATTTTCTGAGCAGTGCAGACAGTCTGCAAGAGTAGCTCATATAGTGTCTTGTCAATGATATACAGGAATTTTTCTAGCAGGGATAAGGAGAAGATTATTCCCGTGCATAAGGCAATGGTCAGGCCACACCTTGAGTATTGTGTACTGGTCTGGAGGCCTCATTTTAAGAAAGATGTAGAGCTGTTGGAACGAGTACAGGAAGGGCAGCAAGATTAGTGAATGAAACAAAGGGTTGCTCTTACGAAGAAAGGCTTAGTTTTGCAAATTACAGTGTCTGGAGACTAGGCACCTGTGAGGTGATCTGATTGAGTTGTATAAAGACTTGAATGGTTTGAGCATACTCAATGCTGATGGGATTCTTCCTCTTGCTCAGAATAATCACCTGGTAGGGCAGAAATTCAAATTGAGGAAAGATAGATGTAGGATAGATGTGTGGAAGTTTGCCTTTAGCCAGCGGGTAGTTGGTTGGTGGAACAGACTGCCATCCTTTGTTGTGGAAGTTGATAGCCTAAATAAATTTAAGCCTGAGCTGGACAGGTATTTGGAACGAATGAAGGGGTGAATTGGGAGTTTTTTTTTTTTTTTTTTTTTTTTTTGCTGCATAAGCTTGCTTTCTTGCATCATATGCCTCTACTAACTAGTGCTAATATATAAAAAATACTGTTTTCATTGTATTCTTATCTTGCAGGATACAAATATGACTTATCTACTCTTCTAACCTATTCTTAAGGTCTCTTTCATTTTCCATTACACTCAGGGTAGTGGAGAATGAAAGAGACCTGGAGGTAATTGTGCAGTCAGATATGAAGTTTTCTGAGCAGTGCAGACAGGCTGCCAGAGTAGGTCATGGAGTATTGTCAATGATATACAGGAATTTTGTGAGCAGGGATAAGGAGGTGAATATCCCCTTGTATAAGGCAGTGGTCAGGCCACACCTTGAGTACTGCATACAAGTCTGAAAGCCTCATTTTAAGAAGGATGTAGAGTTGCTAGAATGAGTACAGAGAAGGGCAACAAGACTGGGAAGGAAACAAAGGGGTGCTCTTATGAAGAAAGGCTTAAGTTCTGCAAATTGCAGCTTCTGAAGACTAGGCACTTGCGAGGCGGTCTGATTGAGGTGTATAAGGCCTTGAATGGATTGAGCAGGCTCAATGCTGATGGGATTCTTCCTCTTGCTCAGATTACAAATCTGAGAGGGCATAGATTCAAACTGAGGAAAGACAGTTGTAAAATAGAGGAAGTTTGCCTTTAACTAGTGGGTAGTTGATTGCTGGAACAAACTTCCGTCTGTTGTTGTGGAAGTTGATAGCATTAAATAAATTTAATGCAGAACTAGACAAACATTTAGAATGAATGGATCAGTGAAATGGGAAGGTTTTTTTTTTTTTTGGCTGATGCTGTATAAGCTTTCTTTCTTGCATTGTGCCTGTGCTAATATATGAAACAAAAATAACTGAAAACAGTGAAATAATTGAATCTTGTATTATTATATGGTCACAAGACAACAATAGTAGTTCGGATTTTATAAAATTTATATATAATACTTAGTGATCACTGAATTATGACCATCTCATTCATAATGGATTGCGCAGCATAGCCCATGGTATAAAATATTGATCAGCTTCCTATGCAGCGCAGTGGTAATTTGCACAAATCAAATCAAAGTGATAAAGTAGCAGTTATGGGATGTAGTAAAGATATCACGGGGTTTCAAACTGCATGATTGTCGGAGCTCATGCGTCAATTACTTCCATATTGGAAATGGCATGTTGTGTCAGTTGCTCATGGCCCACTGTGATTAAGGTGTACAAAGAATGGTGTTGAATGGGTCAGACCACCTCCCACTACCAGAACTAAATAATTATGCAAGGTGGATGTTTGTGGTGTGTGAAGGGTGCAGCATATTGTACAGTCTCAACAGCAGGTCACTGTGGGATAGGACATTACAGTACAATATGGGAAATGCAAGAACAATATCCCAAATGACGATGTGCCACACACTCAGATGTATGGGGTTCCACAGCAGATGATGCAAGAGACACCCTCTCTTCATTGATCATCACTGACAGCGAATGCTGCGATGTTAACAACACACTGATTGGACACTAGAAGACTGAAAATGAGTGTGCTGGTTGGATGAGTCCAAATACCTAGTGTAGCATGCCAATACTGTGCTTTGTGGTGCTTGTGCCTTTCTGTGTGGCACAAGCAACACAAGTCCATGGACCAATGCATGGTGCCCCTTATTCAGGCAGGTGGCAGTGGTTGCTTAATATGGAGCATTTTTGCCAGCGAGAATCAGAACCCTTGCTGCATATGGATCAACATTTGTATGCACCCTGCCATGCTGCATTTTTTCCTGGACAGAAATGGGATTCTTCCAAGACGATAATGCACAGTCGTCAGACCCTCGCTATGCGTGAGTGGCTCAAGGAATACAGTGAAGGTATCCCAACTTGATCAGCCTCCAAATTCACCTGATCTCAATCCAGCCGAACATCTGTGGTAGAATTTGGAACCAGAAATGAGGCATATGGATGTGCAACCATGATCTATTCTGATACTTGGAAAGCTTTGCAGGCAGCACGGAAGCAGAACCCTACGGACATCTTCAAACATCTAGTGAAGTCGATGCCTGGGCAAATAGCAGGTGTTATCCATGCAAATGGTGCCCCAACATGGTATTGGTTAGATGGCCTTGATTCATTGATCACTTGGTGTATATAAATTTATTTTTAATTTTCCATTAGTCTACTACTCATGCACACAGTTGTTTTCATTTTACCATTTTAACTTGACTTATAAATTGTATCAACTTGATATTGTATAAATAAATCCAATAATCTACTAAAATTGCTTTTAAGAACAATTCTGACTTAATATGTAATACAAGATTTTGCTGATGCTTTCAACAGTCAGAAACACACCAGTTTCTTTAATTTTTGAATGCTACATGACTAGTTATTCCTTAATAAAAGATAACATTTGGCAGTCATATCTTTAAATAGTTTTGAGTAAAAAATGGATTTCTGTTTCAATCATGAGTTACAAATTTTTTGGGAAATACTGGGTAAAGTGCTTTATCACTTTCCCACATGTAGAATTCTGCATTCAAATTTTTATATACAAATTTTCTTTTTGCTATACATGATAATGTTAACTTTATACACTGATGTATATATATCAAAATACATAAATAAACAATAGTAGGAATGTAAGGGAAGAGCAATAGTAACAGAATGCAGTACAGAGGGATAGGTATGTGATATTTACAAGCAGCACCGGCCACAAGCATGTTCAGCCAGTTCTGTTGAACAGGTCCCCATGCAAATGGTCTAATTAATAATATCATCTGCATCTTTTTCTCATGTCTGTCAAGGAGCTTACCTATTGATTATTGGTTCCTATTATTATTTATTCATGTTCCTATTTTTATGAGATGACTGCAATTGTTGATTAATGTATTAAATATTATTCATATTTAAAATATTTGTTCAGTATAATATAAAATTATTTAATTATTTCTGTTACTGTAAAATTTGAAAAAATAAAAAATTAAAAAACACTATTACAAAAACACTGTTTTTACATACATTCCAGAGGAGAATACTTACTTACTTTGAAACTTTCTAATATATAATTTTTTTTTTCATATTAATGCATTTTTTGAAAAACTTACTTTGAGGCAAATAATTTGGCAACTGAGATGAGCAGTAGTTGAATTAACCGATAACTGAGATTATGTCAGAAAAAGTACATGGGACATAAAAATAACTGAGACCACGTATATTTGTGAAATAAACTAGGAAGTGTTTGGGAGGTTTAGATCTTTTCGCAGATAAGCTTACTGTATTAGTTTGACAATTCATGGTGTATTCAATAGTAAAAATAGTGTGTGGAGGTGCTGTATAAAGTAATGAAATTTTTGGATATGGCGTACACATGGTAAGAATATACCCAGCTCCTTGACATAATGTGGCCTCTACAATGCCCCCTGCATACATACTACTTGGACTCCCTCCAGTCACTATCTGATAGAGTAGAGGTAGCCAGATTATACACTAGTTGATCCAGAAACCTCCTAGAGAGTTACCAATAGGTTCAGTCCGGTGTACTAACTAGCAGCCGGCCTGCGAACACCGTTTCAGAGCTGTGTCCTTGAAATGTAAGGAAGATTGGATCTCACCATGATGTCCATCATAACCTCAAAAGTCATCAGTCATACTGCATGAATGAAGAGATGGGAAGGGATCACCGGAAATTAGCGCTGGAGACTAAACATGGGTTCCACCACTTCAAGCATCCAATAAGCAGAGTGATGGTATTGCACCAGATGATGAGAGTCATCTACCACATAATATTGCCTGGTAACACAGAGGGGCGGCATTCATCTGTACAGTGTGGGTGACACACCTCGATCCCTGCTTACGTTGATTCACACCTGGGTGGTCACCACAGAGTGCTTGTGCATGGGGGTTAAACGCAGGATTACTTGGGATAACACCCAAGGAATGCCAATCTATTATTACATGAAGTGTTCTTCAAGCACTGAAAGACAGAGGTCACTGACGAGGACAGCTTACACTTGTTCTATCACAGATACTAAATAAAAGGGATAGAGGGTGCCGAAAACAATTATGTCCAAGTCCTCAAGGTGATCTACAGCTGACCATTGCAATCATAAGTTCACCTTAAGTTGCAAGTCATTATTCACCAATTCCATTTGGACCTCTACATCTTTATTGATCCCCTGCACAAAGTGATCAACCCATGGGGGTCCATATAGACCACTTTGAATCTCTTTTTTTTAAGATTAACAAATGAAAATTTGGGGTCTGTCAGACCAGCACTGTTATTGTTATAATTGGTGCAACTGCATGGTTATTGTGAGTAATCATTTTATCTCTCAAAAACTTCCAGTGCTGAGTAAAGGTATAAATCAGTTTACTTGGAAAATTTGTAATTTTTAACATTATTTTTGTTATAAACAAAAAATAGTGCACCATTAATTAAATATTTTTGCTTAGGAAATTTTTGATATCATTAATATGAATGTTATAAATGAATGAAGTAAAAATTCAAATGAAAAAAACAATGAATTTAGTGTGAAAATTTGTGATATTAATTAATGTTGATGCTATAAGTGATAAGGAGTAACATAAATTAAATGAAAGAGAGCTTCAATTTGATTCATTACTTAATTTTATGTTCAAATGTGGTAAAGTCCCATATGATGTCATCTGAATAATATTGCAACTTTGTTAAGGTAAATAACAGAGAGCTTTAAATCATGTGCTTGGAGTGATTGATTGAAAACTAATTGCCCCTGCAGTCGCATCATCACACACTGCTAACAGGAGAACAGCTAGTTTGGTGTTCAGGTTTCCCTTAAATCATTGTACATTTGGAAGAAAAATCAACAACTCAGCCTTCAAATGTGCATCTAACAGGTAGTAGTGGCATGTGATGCAAGAAAGCAAGTGTATGAGCTTATGCAGCATCAGCCAAAAAAAAAAAAAAAAAATTCACACAACCATTCCCTCTAAATGTTTGTCCAGTTTCTCCTTAAATTTATTTAACCTATCAGCTTCCACAACGACAGATGGAACTTTGTTCCAGCAATTAACTACCCGCTGGCTAAAGGCAAATTTCCGCACATCTATTCTATAGCTGTCTTTTCTCAATTTGAATTTATGCCCACTTAGGTTCGTAATCTGAACAAGTGGAAGAATCCCATCAGAATTCAGCATGCTTAAACCATTCAAGGCCTTATACACCTCAATCAGATCACCTTGCAGTTGCCTAGTCTCCAGCTGCTGCAATTTGCAGAACTGAAGCCTCTCCTGGTAAGAGGATCCCATCATTCTCCTCACCAATCTTGTTGCCCTTCTCTGTACACACTCAAGCAAATCTACATCCTTCCTAAAATGAGGCCTCCAGACCTGTATGCAGTATTCAAGGTGTGGCCTGACCATTGCCTTATACAGAGGGACAATCACCTCCTTTTCCCTGCTAGCAAAATTCCTATATATCATTGACAAAACCTCATGACCTGCTCTGGCAGCCTGTCTGCATTGCTCAGAAAACTTCATATCTGACTGCACAATTACTCCCAGGTCTTTTTCATTTTCTACCACCTTAAGTGTAGTACCACACAGTTGGTATGTTTCTCTGGGGTTACTTCTACCCATATGCAGTACTTTGCATTTGTCAAGGTTAAACTTCAGTTGCCACTTCTTAGCCCATCTGCCCAAATTTTCTAGAACCTGTTGCAGTAGCACACTGCCATTACTGTCATTAACAACCCTGCCAACCTTTGTATCATCTGCAAACTTCGACACTAAGCCTGATATACCTTCATCAATATCATTTATAAATATACAAAACATCAGTGGACCTAACACCGAACCCTGTGGGACTCCACTAATAACATTAGTCCACGAAGAGCAGCACCCATTGATTACCACCTTCTGTCTTCTCCCACTCAACCATCTTTTATCCATTGTAGCAACTTACCCTTTATACCATTTTGCTCCAATTTGTACAGTAGTCTTCCATGTGCAACAGTGTCAAAAGCTTTCCTGAAATCCAAGTATATGATATCAAAATTATTTTTTGCATCCAGTTCCTTTGTAACTACATCATAATATCCAATCAAATTTGTCAGACAAGACTTTCCCTTAACAAACCCATGCTGTGTCTGAATTATGGGTGATACATTTATTGCGCTGTTTGCTGAAGCTATGCTCAAACTGGAGCTATTGCATCTGAAATTAAGATTTAACTATTTTATGGAAGCCATTGAAAAAAAAAAAAAAAACAGTTTTAATATTTAACAAACTGAAAGAAGTACTTTTTCTAAATGTTGAATATCAATTCTGTAACCATAAGTGCCTTTGCTTTAGCAAATGAAAGCAAATCCATAGTGGCACAAAAATTGACATTGATTGACAACAGAAAATTGAGATCTGTTGATATTGTACCAACACCAGTGAGACAATCAATTATCTAGCAGAATTTCTTATCTCTGTGGAAGAATAATCTTAAGATTGATGCACTTGTCATGTTTCCTAAGAATCTAGATCCACCAACAGCAGCAGCAGCAGCAGTTGATTAGCTGCACACCAGGTCAGGTTTTTGTTTCACACTTTCCAATCATACCAAATGAACTGCCATTTCAGTTTAAGCAGGTCTAGTTACCTGAGATTTGCTTTGAGCATTATCAAGGCACAAGGACAAACATTCAAAGTTATTGACCTCAACCTGTTAACCTCATGTTTATTTCATGTTTGGCTCTATATTCACCTCTCTAGCATTGGTAATGGCAAAATCTTTTTCATAGTAACTCTAAATAGAAAAATATGCCCCTACAATATGGCTTTAGATGCTAATACATTATATAAATAATAATAACAGCAAAACACACACCAGTGTCTGTGTGAAAGGTCTTCATTAATAAAATATTGTCAAACACTAAAATAAAATGTAATGCAATAAATACTAAGTAGTTTGTTTTATCAGTACATTTAAACTTGCCGACCGGGCTAGCCAGGTGGGTAAAGTGCCTGCCTGGCAACCCAAAGGTCGCGGGTTCGAATCCCGCCTCGGGCTTGGATCAAACTACTGCAAAAACCTTGGGAGGTGCACTATGACCACAGAAGCCGATGCGCCAACAGCTACCAAAAAAAAAAAAAAAAACCATTTAAACTTTTATCTTTTGCCACTTTTTTTGGTTTAACCAGGAGCCTAAAATATGCCTGTGTGATATATCTCTGAATTATTCAAGTACTGTATATTAGAGTAATTATGAATGATAAACCTGCATATAATTTTGATTATTACAACATGTGAAAGCTGAGTGCTTTAATTAGCTAAGGATTAAAAAAAAAAAAAAAACTAATTCATTCAAAAATATTTTTTCCTTAAATAGTGCATATGCATACACATTAAAATTTTTTCATTGCTTTTTTAAGTGGGCACTACTTATGTTTTCATTATGATCAAATTTTTTAGGAATTGTTACTTCATAATTTTCTTTTACAGATCAGTTATTTAGTTGTCTAAACTTGCAGTAGAGTATATAATTAAAGGTCCTGATTTTGTTATTTTAGATCCTTTCATGCTAGCTGGTTACTCCTCAGCATTTCATGCAGTTATGTATAATCCTGTTGAGCCTCGTCTACTGGCAACTGCAAATGCCAAAGAAGGTGTTGGGTTGTGGGATGTACGAAAGCCTCGAAGGTAATTCTGTATTTTTTGCTAGTTATTAATCATATCTTTAGTAAAGGAATCAACCTGAAAACAAATATTTTCAGTGGTTAGCTAAGAGAACGGGTTAAAAACATTGTAAGTTGTTCAAAAAAGTGATCATACAAATTGAAATGCTTTTACAAAAAGCATTTCAATTTGTAAAGCCATTTTTGATTTGTAAACAATTGAACAAGGTTCTTATTTTTATCCGATAAAAACAGAAAAAAACTATACGTTTGAGGTAAAAAAGACGAAGCAACACTTTACCACTGGACAGCCACCTCACTTTCGTATATAAAAGAAGCACTTGCTGGCTTGACGTAGCCGAGTGGTCAGGAGTGAGAATGCATAGCATATGTTCCTTGAATGGACCAGGGTTCAAGCCCGTGACTACTAAATACAATAAATATTTGTATTGATGATTTATTATAAACTACTGACTTAGTTGTCGTACCGGAGTATAAACAGAAAATTTAATTTCATTACAAAGCATTGTGAAAAGTCTGCTATTTAAGCATCTACTTTTTTAATAAAGCCTATCACACTTATCGCACCTTTCAAAATTTCGTGCAAATCAGTTTGCATTTCCTTTGCTATTAATGCTTCCCTATGTATAATGCAATGATTCAAAACTATTTAGAGCAATTTCCTTTATTTTGCCTTTTAAACCTTTATTTTATCCTGTTAATACAGTTGCACCATCAGTACAAATCGCAAAGCAGTTATTCCATTCTAGATTTTTGTTTGAAAGAAAATATTTATAACATCAAAAATCTTCTTGCCCGTCGTTCTTCTTTCTTCTGTCGTTCTTCTAAAGCTTTGCAAAATAGAAAATCCTCCAAAGTATCTCCCTCATCTGACATATACAATAAGTCGAGCAAGGTTTTAAATATCTGTGAATCCATCTAGCTTCGTTGCAATAATTGGACTTTCTCTCAGTCGATTTAATAAACTGAATTTTATGTTGTCCGCGATAACTGTAATATGCTGTGAGACTGTGGTGGCTCTGGATAGAGGGATAGTATTTAAATCGTTGCTGTACTTTTCTCCATGCATAATTGAAATCATTTTTATAGCAGCAGGAAGAACAAGAGATTCAGCAATAGTATGTGATTTCAAATTTTTTCCTATTAAATATGAATCGCGTTGGTGTCTCTTTTGAAAAAGATTCAGTATTTTTCATTATCTCTGGATGTTTCGTGTCTGTCTTTTCTATTTAATAGGTTTCATGCTTTTGTTAACCAGTTTTTCTTAACATGTTATGCACACAAGACTGCTCATCATCAAAAACACTGTATTTCATAAATTCTTCTTGATATTTTCTACTCTTTTTTTGATTTGGAATATGATGGCCCTCTACCAGAAATTGGTGGTTGCATACACTTGAAATAACGTTAGTGTCCAAATTTTCACTTGATACATTTCTTACCCTTTCAGCTTTTGATGTATCTGTAGCAACATTATTGTGATCACTCCTCGACCGTTTTGTTCTGATTACCCAATTGTCCATGGTAAAATATAAAAATATAACACATCCAAGTTGACGTGAAAGCACTGAATATTCGCACCTCTGGCCTTTAGGAAATTCCTGTAGGAAGCACAAATTAAGAGCTAAAGGGATTACGATTTAGCAATTGAGTAGTACTGAGAAGTGTTAATACATACTCAGAAGTCACACTAGCCAGCTGCTTTCTGGGTGTCTATAGCCAATGAGCAAATTAAAGCATATTACTTATAAGGACAATAAGTAAGAAAGCCACTTGTATTGCACGTGAAACCACCCTAAAAATAGAGTGGCAATAGGGTTCATTCGTATCTCAGACTTCGTTCGAGTAGTAAGGTCTCTACACCTACGTATTGAAAAAATAATTTTAACAACAGGTTTTTTAGCCTTTATGTACACAATAATCAATTTTATTTAAAAATTGCTGCAACCCCTGTAATTTATCCTGCGACCCCCAGAGGGGTCGCACCCCATAGTTTGCACACCACTGCCCTAGGGTGAGGAAAAACAGTTGCTTTTGGGTTCCTTCAATTATGTGAGAAATTCCTTTCCTCATTGAGATCATCATAAATAATGTTTAGATTTTTTCAAGATTAAATTTAACTTCAGTTTTTGAACTGAATAAAGTATTTTATATTTAAACAAAAATTGCCTTCTCTTCTTATTCAGGTCATTCCAAATGTTTATTCCCATTAAAAGTCTCAAAATCCTGTTAATTAAGTTGTTTATTACCCTTATTTCAGTTATATTTGCTTGTGCCCATACATTTACTAAATAATTGAGTTGGGAATCCACTAATGCATAATATAAGGTAACTTTTGTTCTAAGATTTAACTTATTCTTAATGTAGTAAAAAAAGTTACACATAAAATCTAATTTTTTTGTACAGATTTGTTATGTGAATTGCCCAACTTAGACTAGTCAATCCACAACCTAAGTAACAGTGATTTAAAACTTCTACCACAGTTTGACATTTGCAATTCTGGAAATTCTGATTATGAAGGCATTCATGTTTATATAATTTAATAGAGGGATGACTATCTAAGATTTGATGAGGAGGTCTAATTACCAAAAATTTTGCTTTTCAAAGCTGAGTGCTAATTTATTATCATGTAGCCAGTTTGCAAATGTATTACATCCTCCTGTAAATCATAAGTCATTTTTGTTAAGTTATTTCCAACTGTATATAAGATTATATCATTTGCATAAATTTTTATAAAGGATTTCTTAATTACTTCAAATATTTCATTTATATAGATGTTGAACATTATTAGTCCTGCATGAGTGACCTGAGGTACTCCCCTCTTTACATTATATGATTTTCCTTTTGTATTTTCTACTACAACTGTTATTTTTCTTTTGGTTAAATAACATGCTAAAAGTTGATTCTTCCCCTAATACCATATTTCGGTAATTTTTGTTGCAATATTGGGATATCAATTAAGTCATATGCTTTGGTCAAATCTATAAATAAAATCATTATGAAGTTATTGTCCTTTAAATGTAAGTTAAATGAATCCACTAAGTTCTCTAATAAGGTCTGTGTGCTCTTACCCTTCTGAAATGAGAATAGAGATTTGTTTAGCAGTCAATATTGATGTAAGTATTTGCTAATACAAAAAAAATATATAATTTTCTATTATCTTATTTATAACTGACTGTATTGTTATTGGTCTATAATTGTAATAGTCATCTGATGATTTCTTTTAATATATTGGAATTACCTTAAATGAAAGTAAATTAATTGGATAGCTTCCTGATTCTAACATCTGTGCTATAAGCTCCACCAAGGGAACAGAGAACTGTTCTTTATTTCTCTTCACCTTGGTTGCTGTAATACAGTCCATTCCACAAGATTTCTTGTTCTTCAACTGTTCTATAATCTTAAGAATCTCAGTATATTGTGGAGTTAAGACTACACTAGAGTTCACTATTTGAGGAAGACTATCTTGTGGTTAAAAAAATTTTGGCAATCATAAATATAATTCCTACTGAGATCTAATATAGCCTTGGCAAACCTATTTGCAGCCTCATATTGTATGTTTGTACCAGAAATCTGTTCTAGTGTTTTAATTTTATTTTCCCCTTGATAATTTCTTCCTTGTATTTAACAGGTTATTTATAATGTTCCATTTATCCTTTGGCTTATTTGCTTATCCATAAAAAGTTGATTGTAATAATAATAATAATAATAACATCGATATCAGAAGTTAAGTTTATAGGAATTCAGGAATTCCTATAGGAATTATAGGAATATCAGAAGTTAAGTTTACTCATCCTGGAGGGAAAGATCGAAGGCAAGAAACGCCCAGGCAAACTGAAAATGGCATGGCTAGATAACATCAACACCTGGCTTCACATGACAACAGCACAAATTCTACACGCAGCGCTAGACAGAGAACAATATGAAAACGAAGTCGCAAACGCCATTCGGCAGCATTAAAGAAGAAGAAGAAGAAGAAGAAGAAGAAGTTTATAGGTCTGTAATTACTAATTCGCTCTTTAAACTTTGTGAATTGGATTTTCATAATCCGGCTTTTATTGACTTTCCCCTTGATCTGAGGATGCTCGTTATTATCACTAAAGCTTTCGTCACCTCTTTTGCTAATTTTTTTTAATATAATTTTTAGATTTCGTCAGTTGCAGGTGGCTTGTATAGTTACTTCCAATTTCCTTTCAATTATCATAAAAATCATTTAATTCCCAGTCAGTATTAGATAAACCACTGGTTATCCCTATTTTTAAAAACATCTTTCTGTGGGAATGTTGATGTAAAATTTAGCAGCCTGATTATTTAATTTGAATTAATTAAATGTGAATTATCAGATGAATTAATGAGACATGTGACAGAGAAGAAAAATGCATGGGATACATACAAATTAATGGGTGACATGGAAGCCTATGATAGATATAAGTTGGTCTGTAACCAAGTCACAAAGGAGATTAGGCAGGCAAAGGCAGACTACGAAAAATCCTTGGCAAAGGATGCAAAGAAAAACAGAAAAGAGTTCTTTACATATTTGAACTCGAGAAGGAAAGGGATGAATCAGATTGGTCCACTGGATATTGATGGTTCAACAGTTGAGGATCCTGCTCAGGTGGCTAACAATCTAAACGAGTATTTTGCATCTACATTCACGCATGAGGAGTTATTCAGGAAGGAGAATGATGTAGGTAAAGTAAACATTGGCAGTTAGCTGGATGATTTTGTAATAACTGAGAGGAAAGTGGAGGAGAGATTGTTGAGGATAAACATAAAAAAGGCACCTGGGGTGGATGGGATCTATCCAGTTATATTAAAGGAGGCAGCAAAGGAAGTATGCAAACCCCTAGCCATAATCATGAGAGCTTCTTTGGACTCAGGGGAGGTACCCATAGACTGGAGATGTGCAAATGTAACCCCAATTCACAAAGGAGGATCAAAGGCTGACACAAGTAATTATAGACCTGTTAGTTTAACTTCTGTTCCAGGTAAATTAATGGAGGCACTGGTTAAAGAAGCACTGCAGGATCATCTAGACAAGAATTCAGTTATAGCTCAGACGCAGTATGGTTTTGTTAAGGGCAGGTCTTGCCTGACCAATTTGATTGGATACTATGATGTAGTCACAAAAGAACTGGATGCAGGGAATAATTTTGATATTATATATTTGGATCTTAGAAAGGCTTTTGATACTGTTGCACATGGAAGACTGCTGCACAAATTGGAGCAGTGTGGCATTGGAGGCAAATTGCTGCTATGGATAAGGGGTTGGTTGAGTGGCAGAAGACAGAGAGTGGTAATCAATGGACACTGCTCAACGTGGACTAATGTTATTAGTGGAGTTCCTCAAGGTTCAGTGTTGGGTCCGTTGTTGTTTTCGGTGTTTATGAATGATATTGATGATGGGATATCAAGTTTAATGTCCAAGTTTGCAGATGATACAAAGGTTGGCAGGGTCGTTAAGGACACTACTGACGCTATGCTGCTGCAACAGGATCTGGAAAGGTTGAACAGATGGGCTGAGAGGTGGCAAATGAAGTTTAACATTGACAAATGTAAAGTACTACATATGGGAAACAGTAACCCCAGAGCAACGTATCAACTCTGCAGTACTACACTGACAGTGGTGGAGAATGAAAAGGACCTGGGGGTAATTGTGCAGGCAGATATGAAGTTCTCTGAGCAGTGCAGACGAGCTGCAAGAGTAGCTCATGGTGTCTTGTCAATGATATACAGGAATTTTTCTATTAGTAAATTAATAAGAGGAGTTTACCTCAATATAGTACGTGGAACACTTCCGTATGATACCCTCCAGAAATTAAAATGGAAAAAACGAAAAAATCGACAACTTACCGGTACATTTCTGGAGGGTATCATACGGAAATGTTCCACGTACTATATTGAGGTAAACTCCTCTTATTAATTTACTAATATTATTATCAACGTAGAACATATTGAGTATTACAGCTCTGATTCATACTATCTAAGGAATTTTTCTAGCAGGGATAAGGAGGTGATTATTCCCTTGTATAAGGCAATGGTTAGGCCACATCTTGAGTACTGTATACAGGTCTGGAGGCCTCATTTCAAGAAGGATGTAGAACTGCTGGAACGGGTACAGAGAAGGGCAACAAGATTAGTGAATGGAACAAAGGGTTGCTCTTACGAAGAAAGGCTTAAGTTTTGCAAATTACAGAGTCTGGAGACTAGGCACCGGCGAGGTGATCTGATAGAGGTGTATAAGGCTTTGAATGGTTTGAGCATGCTCAGTGCCAATGGGATTCTTCATCTTGCCCAGAATAATCACCTCAGAGGGCATAAATTCAAATTGAGAAAGGACGGATGTCGGATAGATGTGCGGAAATTTGCCTTTAGCCAGCGGGCAGTTGGTTTGTGGAATAGACTCCCATCGCTTGTTGTTGAAGTTGATAGCCTAAACAAATTTAAGGCTCAGCTGGACAGGTATTTCGAACAAACGGAGGGGTGAAATGGGAGTAGTGGTTTTTTTTTTTTTTTTGGCTGATGCTGAATAAGCTTGCTTTCTTGCATCATATGCCTCTACTAATGCTAATGCTAATGCCAAACCATGATTTGTTTAAATTATATTATTGTATAAAAAATATTACATAAAATAAGTTAAGACTCTGGCTCAATAGAATTATTTAATTATTGGTGGAATTTCTGTATTCCTCTTTGAATCCTGTCATCAGGCCAAAGAATTAAAATAGTTAATTGAAACCAAAATTACCCTGTTAATTTTAAATTTGAAAATTGAAGTGAACTGAAAAAAAATCGGGAGAAGAGAAGGATGCAGTACAGTAATACCCCGAAGTTACGCGATAGGTGGGTCCGACGAAAATCGCTTAAGTCGAATTTGCGTAAGTCGGGGTACAACTTTGAATACAAATACATATAAATTTTGTTTAATTGGGACCAAGGACTAACAAAAACACTAGTTTAAAAGAAAAATATTTAATAAAATTGCAGTTATTTATACATATTAATACAAATTATGTATTAAAAAATAAATGAGTTACGTAAAAAAGTTATTTCGATGTCGATGGCTTCATAAAATCTAAAAAATTCATCTGACGACACAGCGCCTTCTTTTTTTCACGCAGAATTTCTTCGTAGCGAGCTAATAATTTTTTATTCCTTGCTTTGTAGCTATAACGCGTTCTTCGTTGGAGTCTATGTTTTCTAAAATTTTTAAGCCCTTTTCAATTGAGCTGAGACCTTCTGTCAAGCTTGCAATTGTCATGTGCTTTTCTGGTGGAACTGGGTCTGAAGTGTCGGATAATTCAGTGACGTTTTGCTCACACATCTCTATGAGCTCATTCATTGTCAGCTCCTCACTATGTGAATCCAAAAGCTCGTTGACATCATCACCATTGACTTCCAAACCTAATTGCCTGGCAAGATTAACAACTTCTATCATATGAGCGACATGATCAGTTTCTGGCGTTGTTTTCATCTCGTTTTTGAAAAAATATGGACAAAGTTTCTTCCAGACACCATTCAATGTTTTTTTGTGAATTTCATCCCAAGATTCTTCAATGATTCTTACGGGATCTAAAACATTGAATTGTTTCCAAAAGTCTTTCACAGATATCTCACTATTTTGTCTCATAGCTTCATTCAGACGTGCAAACGAACGCCTCGTGTAGTAGGCCTTGAAGGTTTTGATGACTCCCTGGTCCATTGGTTGAAGCAAGCTGGTTGTGTTTGGAGGCAGAAACACAACTTTCATGCGTCGGTCGAAATTAATTAGGGTGGCAGGAGGGTGACCGGGTGCATTGTTAATAAGAAGGATCAGTTTAAATGGAATCTGTTTAGACTTGCAATAATGTTCGACTTCAGGTATGAAGTGGTGACCAAACCAGTCCTCAAAAACGGAAGCTGTCACCCAAGCTTTATGATTTGACTTCTAAATCACTGGTAAGCTAATTTTAGATATATTTTTTAAAACTCTTGGGTTTTTGGAGCAATAAATTAAGAGAGGTTTTAACTTGCAGGCACCAGCTGCATTCCCGCCGACCATCATTGTCAATCGGTCTTTGGAAACCTTAAAGCCTGGAAAGTTTTTTTTATTCATGAAAATGATGTAATTTCCGACAAAAGTTGAGCGTGAATTCGAATGCACACATATAAATATGACAGTTGGAACAAATTCTTGTATATGTGTGCAGCTCATGCGGCAGCAAAGTTGAATTTTGTTCATCTTTCGCTCTCACTCTCCGCCATCGCACCGTATATCGACAGCATATGAAAAACGACCTTGAAGATAGTGGGCGGCAGTGTTGCCAAACGAAAAAATTAAGAACCGCGTAACTCTGAGTTCCGTAAGTCGGGGTATTACTGTATTGTAAACCATCCTGTGAATTGGCCAGTATGAATTCCTTTTTGCCAATATTATTTAAAGAAATCCAAATGGTGACTGGAGAGGGAAAATTTTAATTGCCTTCCAAGAGATGGCTTCCCTTCATAGCCATCCAGCCAGCAGAAATATTCTGCTACTGATGGGTTGCCAATTAATATCTGGAAAGTTAAAATCCTCTAGTGATAAGGCATTCTAGTTTGCTGACCCAGTCTATATAGTTGTTCATTTTACTCATCAGTAATTTGGCTTATAATATGCCATGCTATAAGAAATAATGTGAATATAATGGTTTCCAGAACTAAGTCCATTTTGTGTAGCAAATTCTTATTTGTAGGAAGCAGAAAATCAAAACTAATGAAAGAGCTTTGTTATTAACAAAATTCTATTTTGTTACTATGCCATCTCCTCTGTTCCTTCTATCTTTCCTTAAAATAGTTCTTTATATTACTCTCAATTAACTCTGAATAATATAGATTGAATAAGCCAAGTTTATGTGAATAAGAAATATTTTAAATAGCCAGATGAAGAGAAACTACACTTTTTCAGTGAAACAAGTGACAATTAATATTTTTAGATATAATTAAAAATGAGTCAGTAATGAAAGTCAAGTATATTTTAAAAAGTACCTCTCATTACTTAATACATTACATACTAAATAACCCATCATGTCAAAGAAATTCACATGCCTGCCATCTTTTCCAGTAGCGATATGTTTTTTTGTCAAGTTTATACTTTTCTTTCAGATTCTATTAAATTCTTTCCCTTCCTGCAAATGTGTTATTCTTTATTTATTGATGTGCACTTCAAAGCAGCCATTAGGCAGCTCTTTTTAGCACAGAGAACCTCAGTCACATGCTCAATATACTGAATGGTTATAAAATAAGTTTCCCTATTCAGGAGCCCCTAGTGTCAAAATGGTTACAGATAGTGCTGTGAAAATCGTTGGGTATGTCATTTAGGGTATGGGGAAGCGATTTGTAGAAGAAAAAAAATTTAGTTAAAATTTCCACCACCTGGGGAAAACGGTGCTGCACATATATAAAAGTTGTCATTTACTTCAAGACACACTGCTTATGCAAATGACATCCTGTTAGATAAAAGCAGAAAGGCCAATGTCAATTGTTTGTTGTTATTTGGTTTTTAGGAGCATTAGCAACTAAGACCATATTTCTCCGGGGGTATGCGGTGGTCATTCCCTGACCTTTCCGCATCCTCCATATTTGGTGGTGACGGGCTCGAACCCCGGTTTAATCAAGAAGAGTGTGCTACGCACTGCTGCTCCTTCCCACCTGGCTACGGAGGCGGCCGCCAATGTCAATAACCATTAGGGCTCTTACAAAAAAGGAACGTGCTCTTTTAGTAAAACTATTCTACCAGAATAATAGTAACGCTAATGCAGCACTACGTGAATATCGGAAACTTAAAGGTTTGCATAAAAGACCTTTGACATCAGTGGGACTTCGAAAACTAATAAAGAAATTTGAAATGACTGGGGAGTTAGGTGTAATTCCAGGTCAGAATAGTCAATGGGCAGAATGTGAAATAATAACGGTCAGTAGTACCAGAGGCATGTCAAGAGACTTGAACCTTCCTTGGTCTACTGTACATAAAGTGCTTCAAATAATTTTACGCTGGTTCTCGTACAAGATTGATGTAGTGCAAGAACTAAAGTCTTGTGATCAGCAACAACAAATAGACTTTGCTCTGTGATTTGTGGCTCGTATGGAACTCGGCAATACATGGACTCGAATGATCTTGTGGTCTGGTGAGACACATTTTACTCTTCATGCGGCTGTAAATGCACAAAACTGCCGAATATTCTCATCCATGCTATGCATGAAAGACCATTACAAAGTCCATACATTACAGTATGGTGTGATTTCACAGCAGAGTTTATAATTGGGTCATTTTTCTTTGAAGAGTCTACACCTCATGACCCCATAAGGTGTGCAGTAACTAATGGATGGTACTGCGCTCTTCTAAGAGATCACATTATTCCCGCTCTGCAAGAAAGGCAATGCTTGCAGACCATAGTGTTCATGCAAGATGGTGACCCACCCCATGTTGGTCAACAAGTGAAGGAACTGCTCTTCAACATTCAGAAATGATTGCATCATTTCTAGAGACTTTCCACAGTTCTGGCCAGCCCGATCCACAGATCTCAATCCCTGTGATTTCTGGCTATGGGGATACCTGAAAGACAGAGTTTACCGTGGTGGCATACAGGCAATTGTCGATTTGAAAACAAGCATTAAACAGCATGTAGCCAACATCCCCAATGAGAAGCTACACAAAACTGTGTTGCACGCAGTCCTCCATTTTCAGAATATCATCTCAAGTCAAGGAAAGCACATAGAACAATATCTGTAGATTTCTGAGTTCTGATATTAAAATCTAATCCTAAGTTGAGTATTCCATCTCATGTTTACAGTGCCAATTTCTCCACTGGTGGCAAAATTTTAAACTATTTTTTTTTCTTCTACAAATCGCTTTTCCATACCCTAAATGAAATAACCACCAATTTTCACAGTGCTATCTCTAACCGTTTTGCCAATAGGGTCTCCTGAATAGGGAAACTTACACTAGTGTTCAAAGACAGTGCATCACCTAGGAATTTCACATTTCTTTTTTTTTTTTTTTTTTTTTTAATGAAAACCCCAAATGCGAGAGGTATTAGAACCTATAGTACTTAGAACCTAACTCTTGCACATACCTCAAGAGTTCTTATCTGTTACCCCAACTGGACGTATTATCTAGATGTTCTGGGGGCACAAACGTTTCACGTGGGCGGGTAGCTAATGCCAGGGAAGAGAGCCTAAAAAACTTCAAGGGTTGTGTTAGGGTTGTTAAATATACAAGAACAGTAAATCTTAATTGTTTATACAGTAACGTTCGAAGTGTCGTCAATAAAATGAGCGAATTCGAACTGCTGGTTAAAACAAGTAACGCGGACATAATAGGGCTTACAGAGACGTGGTGCCACCCGGAAATTGGGGATGATGAGTTTCAGTACGGCTTGTATAATGTATTTAGGAAGGATAGGTTAGATAGAAGGGGTGGTGGGGTAATGCTTCTTATCAGAAGCAGCCTGAGTGCGACGATAGCTTTCCCGGATTCAGACGTCTCACATGCTAGTATAGAGTCTGTATGGTGTGAGATAGTTGGAAACAAAGGTATAATGCGAGTAGGAGTAATCTACAGACCAGGTGATTGTGAAGATTATGACAAAAGCCTCTACATGCAAATGGAATGGGCAAGTAAGCGTCAATGCCTTATTATGGGTGATTTCAATCTGCCTCTAATTGATTGGAGTAAATGGGAAGAAAACTCGACATGGGGAACAAAATTTTTAAATCAACTAGATGACTGTTATTTGTATCAACATGTCAGGGAAAATACTAGAGAAAAGAATATCCTAGACCTCATCATCACACATGAATCAGATGACATAACAGGGCTGACAGTAGAGGAACCAGTAGCAGGAAGTGATCACGGAGTTCTACGGTGGATGATGACGAGAGAGGTAGCAGAAGTAAAAGGCAAAGGAATGGGTTTTAATTTCAGAAAAGGAAATTACGATGCCTTAAGGTACTACATGGCCTCTATTAACTGGGTAGATATCGCGCAGAGAATGAATACAATTGAACTGTGGTACGCTTTTAAAACATTAATCACAGATGCCTTGAATGCGTATATACCATTAAAAAAATACTCCACGAGGAGGGTTCCAAGTTGGATGACTAGTGAAGTTGCCGCATTACTTGAGCAGAAAAAGGTGGCATGGAAAGGTTACAGAACAATAAAAAGTACTGAAGCCTATAACAGCTACAAGGTGATGTGTAATAGAGCCACAGAAAAGGTTCGACAGGCAAAGGCAGTTTATGAGAAATCACTAGCAAACAGAGCAAAGAGGGGGGATAAAGAATTCTTCACATATATAAATGCCAAGAAGAGCAGGACAAACCAGATCGGTCCTTTATGTAAGGGAAAGGGGATAGTAATAAATACACCAGCTGCCGTTGCAGATGAACTCAACAGTTATTTTGCATCAATATTTACAAATGAAAAGCCTTTTGTGGCAAAGGGAAATTGTGGGAGCGAAGTTAAAAAATATGTAATTAATGATATTGAAATTTCGCAAGATTATTTAATGAAAAAACTTTCGAGCCTACAGACCAGTAAGGCTCCTGGAGTTGATGGAATATACCCTATAATCTTAAGAGAGGCAGCAAGCGAGTGCATTGAACCATTGAGGCTAATTATGCGAGCATCATTAGACTCTGGGGAGATTCCCTTGGATTGGAAAAGTGCAAATGTATCTCCCATACATAAGGGTGGCTCTAAAAGTGAAGTTGGAAATTATGACCTGTCAGTCTGACTTCAGTAGTAGGGAAAATCATGGAGGCAATGATCAAGGGTGGAATTCAGGATCATTTGGATCGAATTGAAATTCTCAAGGATACTCAGCATGGTTTCGTAAAGGGAAAATCATGTTTAACAAATCTGGTTCGCTGTTTCGAAAGGGTCACTCACGAGCTGGATTTAGGGAATAATTTCGACATTGTTTATTTAGATTTCAGCAAAGCTTTTGACTCAGTCCCACATGAGCGGTTGCTTTATAAGCTGGAACAGGTTGGAATCACTGGGAAAATCCTTAGATGGATAGAAGGATGGCTTCAGGGCAGGAGGCAGAGGGTTGTGATAAATGGCTATTCCTCAGATTGGGTTGATGTAAGAAGTGGGGTTCCCCAAGGATCAGTATTAGGACCACTGTTGTTTTTAATTTTCATAAACGACATTGATGAAGGGATAGAGGGCGTGATGTCTAAATTTGCAGATGATGTTAAAATTGGGAGAGTAGTTAATGATCACTGTCAAGCTGAGCTTCTTCAGAGAGACCTAGATAGACTTCAGGAATGGTCAGAAAAATGGCAGCTGTGCTTTAATCCAACAAAGTGTAAGGTATTACACCTGGGAAACAGTAATCCCAAAAAAACTTATTCACTTGGTGGAGTTCAACTAAAGCCAGTACTGGAGGAAAGGGACTTGGGTGTTACGATACGGTCAGACATGAAGTTCTCTGAGCATTGTAAACAGGTTGCAAGGAAGGCCCATGGTGTCCTATCGATGATCTATCGAACTTTTGCAAGTAGAGATAGGGACGTGATAATCCCATTATATAAGGCTTATGTTAGACCACACTTGGAATACTGTGTTCAAGTATGGAGACCGCACCTGAAGAAAGACATCGAGCTTCTTGAAAGGGTGCAAAGAAGGGTAACTCGCCTGGTGAGATCGGCAAAAGGGCGTCCTTATGAAGAAAGACTTCGAATATGTGGGTTGCAGAGTTTGGAAACTAGACACCTTAGAGGAGATTTGATTGAGGTGTTTAAGGCTCTGAGAGGCATCAGTAAAATGAATGAGGACAAAATTTTCAAGATTATAAATGATGCTAGAACTAGGGGACATAAATTCAAGTTACGGGGGGAAATGTTTAGTTTGGATTGCAGGAAGTTCTATTTTAGCCAGCGAGTTATAAATTACTGGAATAAGTTGCCTTCATGGGTGGTAGAGGCCGACAGTTTGGGGAAATTCAAAGGTCATCTGGATAGTACTTTCGGGTAAGGGAAGCACATAGGATGATAGGTTTAATTTCCTTTTTATTTTATTTTTTTTATTTATTAATTATTATTATTTAGTTATTTATTTATTATTATTATTTTTTTTTTTTGTTTTTATCATTGTTTTGTTCGGATTTTTTTTTTTTTTTTTTTGGCTGGTGCAGCATAAGCCATAGGCTTTCTTGCACCATGCGGCCGTTACTAATACTAAATACTAAATACTAAATACTTAGTACCATGCTTGGGTTGGAGGTTGAGAAGACGAAAGAAGATATTTGTTGACATTAGATTTGAACTTCTGTAGACTATAATTTTCAGGAAATACTATGAAGGAAGGTTGTTCCAGAAAATGGCAGTTGAATGAATAAACGAGGAAGATGAAAAGTTGGTTCTGTGGGTTTGAAGTTGGACAGTAAACGGATGTTGGCTGGTGGCGGCACGTGTTCGGAATGTTTTGAAAGGGAATTATAGAAGCCAATTCAGACGAACAATGCCCATGGAAGTATCTGTAGAAAAGGCATGCATCAGAAACAATACGTCTATGAGAGAGCGAGTGGAGAGACTCTGTTAGAGAAGAGTCATTAATTAACCGAACTGCCCTTTTCTGAATGGAATGAGAGAGGTTTTGGGGGCACCACCCCAGATGTGGGAACAGTATTCCATGGTAGGGCAGATTTGTGATTTGTACAGAGTGAACAGCTGTTTGAAAGAAAAGTAACGCCAAGAGCGAAAGAGAAAACCAAGTTTTTTAGATGCAGAGGAAGCAATATTTGTAATGTGCTTTGTGCCAAGAGAGATTAGAAGTCAGGGTAATCCCCAAAAGAGATATATCATTTTGCCTAGAAATCAGAATGTCACCAAACATAAGCATAGGAGCAGAAGAATCCTTTTTTGAGATATAAGACAAGACTGAGTTTTAGAAGGATTGAAATCAACTAAGTTGTCTTTGCCCCACTGGAGAATTACCTGAAGATCGGCATTTAAGGAATTGGTAGCAGATATTCGAGAAGTTGAAGCTGTTTGAGCAGGGCAAGCTTTCTCAAAATGGAAAGTGGAATGCAATGTGCTGTTATCGGCAAAAGTATTGATAAGATTTCCAATCAATGGAAGAAGGTTATTAATATACAAGAGGAAAAGATTGGGGGAAAGAACTGAACTTGGGGGACACCAGCATTAGTGGAGAAGCTGGAAGACAGAGAGCCATCTACCATCACCCTCAGTGAGCGATCAGAGAGAAAACTGGATAACCAATTGCAAAAAACATTTGGCAAACCATAAGATGACTTAGGACCTAGGTGATTTCTAGGCGAAGAAGGAAGCTTGTTTAGAAGACCTTTATGCCAAACATGATCGAAAGCCTTTGAGATGTCAAGAGTAGGGCTTACAATACTGGGCCAAAATCTTAATACCGGTATTTCGGTATTTTTAATTTATGAAACCGGCATACAGGTATTAATACCAGTATTCTAAAAACAAACGTTTTTTTCAAATTTTGATTACAATTAGGTACAATAAAATAAGGAAAAAAACAAGTACTGTAATTACTTGAATTCATGTTTTAAATAAACTTTTATTGCAATAATAAATATTCTGCAAAAAATCATTAAAATACGGTTATTTTAAAAACAAAAAAATATATATTGTTACTCCAAAGTTTAGTTATGTTTAAGCATCCACACTGTCCTGTCCGAATAAAGTTGGCTCTTAAGAAACATAAGCAATCAATAGTATGATTGTTTAAAATGGATCTAATTTTGGTACATACAGTATTTGATTAACGGCAGAAAACACTCTTTCGGATTCTATTCTGATACTATTGTACTGAGATAATCGCAGACGATCTCAGTCCATATTTTATAGGCTTTGAACTTTTTTAGTAATAATAGTTAAAAGTATTTCATTAATTTCCGACTCAAGTTCAACTTTTAAAATCTCATTGGAGTCGAGCAATTTCTTATTTTTGAAGGAATTTGCCGAACACTGATGCTCTGTTCCATGTTGGCCTTCCATGGTTGAATTATGTTCATCATTTTCTGAAGGAGAAAGAAGTTTTATTAAGCGAATTATAATTTTCACTATAGTATCTTTACTGAGTCTGGGAGAGAGCAAAGAGTGGGGATAAGGAATAAAGAAGAGAGCAAAGAGTACAGTTAAGGAATTCTTCACATATATAAATGCAAAGAACAAAAGAACAAATCAGATTGGACCCTTATGTAATGGACACGGGATAGTATTAGATAGCATAGCTAAAGTTGCAGGTGAACTCAACAGTTACTTTGCATCGATATTTACATAAAAAAAACCCCTTTGTGTCAATGAGATATTATGGAAGTGAAGTTGAAAAAAATGTAATTAATGATGTTGAAATTTCAAATGATTATTTAAGGAGAACTTTCGCACCTACAGGCGATAAGGCTCCTGTGGTTGATGGCATATACCCTATAATCTTAAAGGAGGTGGCAAGTGAAGTGCATTGAACCATTAAGGCTAGTTATGAGAGCATCACTGGACTCAGGAGCGATTCCGTTGGATTGGTGTAAATTGGAACATAAAGGCAGTTCTAGGAGTGTAACGGGAAATTACCGACCGGCCAGTCTAACTTCAGTAGTAGGGAAAATCATGGGGCAATGATCAAGGGCGGAATTCAGGATCATTTAGATGGAAATGGAATTCTGTAGGATACATAGCATGGTTTTGTAAAGGGAAAATCATGTTTAACAAATCTGGTTAGCCATTTTGACAGGTCATTCATGAGCTGGATTTAGGGAATAATTTCGACATTGTTTATTTGGATTTCAGCAAAGCATTTGACTCAGTCCCACATGAGTGGTTACTTTATAAGTTGGAGCAGGCTGGAATCAGAGGGAAAATCCTTAGATGGATAGCACCATGGCTTGAGGACACCAGGCAGAGGATTGTGATAAATGGCTATTCATCAGATTGTGTTAATGTAAGTAATGGGGTTCCCCAAGGATAAGTATTGGGACCACTGTTGTTTTTGATTACTGAACTGAACTATTATATTTAGGCCACCCGAATAATTAAATTCATCTGCCGTGCTGTGTCTTATGTCTGTTAATTGCATGTGTTCTACGGTTGATTTGTCTGTTTTGCTGGATGAAAACCCTCAGTTTCTGGGGGGGAAAAACCTTGCTATCTACGCTTGAGACCGACTTCAGAGCCATACTCAGCCACGGAGTGAAAAAAAGCCCATTAAAGTTCCTCGCATCATCAATGGGATTCGAACCCCGGCCTTTTCCACCCAGTGTGGGGAGGATGGTGACGATACCACTGTGCTACCCATGCAGACTTGTTTTTTATTATCTTAAATGACATCTATGAAGGGATGTAGGGATGAGTGAGGCCTAAACTTGCAGATGATGTAAAGATCATTAGAGTAGTTAATGATCGCTGCCAAGCAGAGCTTCTTCAGAGTGACCTAGATAGATTTCAGTGATGGTCAGAAAAGTGGCAGCTATGCTTTAATTCAGCAAAATGCAAGGTCTTACACCTGGGGAACAGCAGCCCCAAAACAACTTATACACTTGGTAGGGTTGAACTAAAGTCAGTAGTGGAGGAATGGGACTTGGGAGTTACGGTACGTTCAGACATGAAGTTGTCTGAAAATTGTGAACAGGTTGCATTCTTGCATGGTGTCCTATTGATGATTTATCAAACATTTGCTAGTAGAGATAATGATGTCATAATCACAAAAAAGTTTATTTTATAAACTTTATGTGATTAAATTATAAACAATTATTTTTTTAAAATTAGTACTGAAAAACCGGTATTTTTTGTATCAATACCGGAAAAAAATGACCGGGATCCTGGTATTCGAGATCCCAGTATTATAAGCCGTAGTCAAGAGCAACTGCTTGTGTTTCATCAAACTTTTCCATTGAATTTTTCCAACTTTTCCAAACTTGTCCCTAAATAGGTAACATAAGCCAGCATATCACCAGTAGATTGACACTGATGCAATCCATACTGGCAGTCGTTGTTCAGGCAGAAGGTTTCTGGATAGTTTAAGAGTTGGCGGTTAATTGATTTCTCCATTACTTTAGAAAGAGTAGAAGTAATTGCAATGGGATGATAATTGGATGGGAGGGATTTGTCACCCTTTTTTAGGAACTGGCTGGATATGAGCAAATTTCCAAGAAGAAGGAAAAACACCTTTGGAATAAGAAAGGGAAAGAAGGTGGCAAAGAACAAGAGTAAGTTCAGGAGCACAGGTTTTGAGAACAAGTGGAGAAATACCATCAGGACCTCGAGCTTTCTGAGAATCAAGTTTCATCAAAATCCTTCTGACATCCTTTTGATGGAGGACCGCAGGAGGCATTGAATGGAGAATGTTGGGAATGGTGGGAGGTGTTTTACCAAGATCATTAATACATGAGTTGGAAATAAAATGGGATGCTAGCAAGTCAGCTTTATACTAGGCTGAAGTGACAACAGAACCATCTGGTTTGGACAGAGGTGGGAGCAGAGATGAGCAAAAGTTGCGGCCAATAGCTTTGTCAAGAGACCAGAATGCTCGGCTACCATTAGGGCAAGAAGCAAGTTTTCTACTTTTAGCCTGTTCAAAATCTAGTTTTGGACTGATTAATAACTGCTTTACAATTGTTGCGAGCTTTGGTGTAGGCAGAAAATGAAATTGAAGAATTGGAAACAAGCCAATTACGATATGCAACATTCTTCTCTTGAACAGCCTTAGCACATTTATTGGAAAACCAAAGTTTAGATAAAGGATGAGATTTTAAAGTGGAGTGTGGAATAAAGGATTCCATTCCTACAAGAATAATTTCCCTGACACAATCTGAGCAAACACTGACATCAGAAGTTTTGAAACAGTAATCCGACCAAGGAAAAAAAGAAAAGAAATCTCACAAGTTCTCCCTTGCAAAAGCTTATCTTTTCGCAGATAAGCTTACTCGATTAGTTTGACAATTCATGGTTTATTCAATAGTAAGAAAAAGTTGGGGGGCATGCTGTATGAAGTAATGAAATTTTTGGATATGTCGTACACATGGTAAGAATATACCCAGATCCTTGACATAATGTGGCCTCGACAATGCCCCCACCCCCTGTATACACACTACTCGGACTCCCCCAGTCAGATTATATACTAGCTGATCCAGAAGCGTCCTAAAGAGTTATCAATAGGTTCGGTCTGGTGTACTAACTAGCGGCCGGCCTTCGAACACCGTTTTAGAACTGTACCCTCAAAATGTAAGAAAGATTGGATCTTGCCATGATGTCCATCATAACCTCAAAAGTTGACAGTCATACTACATGATGGAAGAGATGGGGAAGGGTTGACCAGAACTTAGCTCTGGAGACTGAATATGGGCTCCATCACTTCAAGCATCCAATAAGCAAAGTGGAGGTATTGTACCGGTTGATGAGAGTCATCTACCACCTAGTATTGCCTGGTAACACAGAAGGGTAGCATTCATCCTTGTGGTGTGGGCGCCACTCCTCGACCCCTGCTTACGTTGATTCACACCTGGGTAGTCAACCACAGTGTGCTTATGCATCGAGGTTATACCCAGGATTATTAACAGTCCCACCATCATGAAGGTGTAAGCAGAGGATTTGGCTGACACAGACCATCCGGACTTCACCGAAATTGGGTCCACTTGACATGAAAGTCCCCTGAATATCTTGAATGTCGATGGTATGTTACATTAATGACTAGTATCACAAATAGAAATATAAACAAAAGATATTTATTAATAGTTAAGGCAAATCTAAGGGATATTTGACAGGTGCTCTCAAAATATTCCAAAATGAGCATTTGCAGCCTTTATACAACAGTTTTGGTAAACACAACAATTATGGTTGAAATGTTATCATTTGCCCTCAATTTGCTTCAGTTCAAACTAATATTTAAATATTAGTTTGAACTATTATCAAACTAATATTTAATTATAAACTAATATCTAATAATATTAACTGCAAGTGACCTGCCCTGTGATATGAAATGCACCCCCATATCATTTGGCTGGTAGGGAATTTCACTGTAGGCATCATACAGTCTGGATGGTATTCTTCACCACGTCTACGGTTAATCGTTTGTCTCCCATCAGAGCCATGCAGTTTGAATTTCTTCTTATCCAAGAAAATAACTGACTTCCACTGCCCAAGGGTCCATTTGACATGCTCCTTACACCAAATTAATCAGTCCTTTTTCATTTTTTGTGTGAGGTGGGGCTTCTTATTAAGGTGACATGCTACAAGTCCATTTTTGAAGAAGCAGTCTTCTGACTGTTACTACACTTGCTACCACTCCTGTATGTTCTTCCCATTCTCTTCTCAGTTCAGACGAAGAAAATTTACATTTTTTAAGGCATAAGAACTTCAAAACGTGGTCCTGTTTTGGCATTGAGACTCATTTGTGTCTGTTTCCTTTTTTACTATCAGCAGAACCTGTATTCTTGAGTTTGGAAAGAAATCTACTCACTGTCGACTGATTACAAGACACTCTATAAGCAGTATCACAGGAAGAAATCCTTTCTCACGTAAAGCGACAATAACACCCTTTCTTCGTGGCGTCAACTGCACCTAACTCGCCATCCTGACACAAGAAAGGAATGATTGCAACTCTTGCAGAGCGTGCTTATATAGCTGAAAGTAACAGCTGGTGCAATATTACGTCATCACATATGTGTGTCAATCTTATCCGATGCAATCTGTAAGAAATATTGCCATATACTTACATTATTCATACGACAATTGCAATTTTAAGGAGTGATGTACTTTCTTTGAACACCAGTGTATTTTATAACCACCTGGTATAAATAAATAAATAAATTTTCTGTTTATACTCTGGGATGACCACATGGTCAGAGGAGTTCACAAGACTGAAAGAATACAAGAAACAGCATCATATTCAGCAGTCATGAATAAATTAAATGCCATCTAAAGAAATCAAAAATTATAACTTTCCCATGCTGGGAATTGAACACTGGCCTCCTGGGTGAGATCCAGGTATTTTAACCACACTGTTAGTTTATTTATTATGAATAGTAACAACATTTGCAGTTTTTGTTGTATTTCTTTGTTTTTAAGTGGCTATTTATCCCAATTATTTATTTTTAAAACTATTTTTGTGAACATGCAAATTGTTAAGGTTTAATTTCATTTCCACAAATGTAGCTTTTACAACATGGGTGCTTTTAATATACACACTGGTTATAATAGTTGTAAATTAATGTAATGGGTATAAAATGTTGGGCTCTGATTATTTTCCCCATTCTCCACTTTTACTGTCACAAAGCTTATATTATTGAGGGAAGAGATAGTATGAACCAGAGCTGTAATGCTCAATAGGGAAGAGATATAGCTACCAAGCTGCAAGAACAGAAAAAAATTAGAAAAATAGCAAAGCATAAGGGCCCTTGAAGAGAGGGGTTTGTGGGTCTGTCACAAAAAAAAAAAAAAGGGGGGGGGGGTTATAAATATTATAGGATAAAAACTATATCAAATAATAATAATATAATTATATAATAGTAGGGAACCACCACATTATTTCTTACTGTTTCTAGTAACAGGGGCTAGTGTTAAAAGGGTATTTAGGAAATTAAAAACAATAAAAGACTACAAAAGAAATTCTGTTAGGCAAACCATATTAAATGATCTCACTGTACTAGCTACTGACACAAAAAGCCACCAAAATAGACTTAAAGAATTAATTAACGATTTTGCAAACATAAAGGCAAGGAAGATGAATTTTTAAATAATCAAATTTATAAATTAACTGAACATATAATGTTATAAATTATTTAATTGCTTATTTAACAATTTTTTATATTTTCGATTTGTTGAGTATTGCTTAAAATGTACATTATAGATAATATTTTTACAAGTAAAGCATTGACGTTGTTTTGTGTTAATAAAAGTACGGGGGGGGGGGGTTCCTTTCAGTAGTCTTTGCATAGGACCCAAATATTCAATCTCTTTAGGTCATTTATTGGAAGAGTAATCGCAATTTACCACTACTATAATAAATTTAAATCACAATTAACTAACTTGTTTATGATAAACTAGGAAAGGTTGCAGAATGGTAGCTGATTTTGCGTTTTACTCAGGAAGCAGTTACTAAAAAGTACATTAAAGAACACTACCCAAATATCTTTAAATTGTGTCCCTCTGTTTAAATAAAGCATATTATTTAAAAATACTGTATGCTTTATTTTTAATGTTCTAATTTGCAGCTGTCTTATGAAATATGGAGCTTATCTTTCCAGCCAGAGCTCTATGAGTGTTCGCTTTAACAGCTTAGGTACCAACCTCCTTGCTCTTAGACGACGTCTACCTCCTGTTTTATATCACATCAGCTCTCCATATCCGTTGGTTGAGTTTGACCATGCTGGTTACTACAATTCGTGTACAATGAAGAGTTGCTGTTTTGCTGGGGATAATGATCAGGTACAGTGGAGAACAGGTTAAAGTTTCTATCCATATGTATGCACATGATTTAAAAATAAAAAATATATATATTTTATCTATTAGCATTGTTGACTTTTTTTTTTTATCCTTTAAATTTATTAACATTTATTTAATAAATGTTTTCGAGTTACTAATTTTGATTCTGTCTGTGATCGGTATATAGTTAAGGATTTACACAATACAGATCATGAGGTTTTTGGTTGGTAAGACCATCCATTAGCTCATTTCAGAATCTAGTGTTAGATACTCTGAATTTTCAGAACATAGAACCACAAACCAAAGCACAGCAGAGAATAGATATCACATAGGCATTAATGTACTTCATTATAAAGGTGTTATTGCGTATTTGGCAAAGATCCATTTTTTGATTCCAAATTTCTCTGAATGCTTTTGAATGGAGATAAGAAAAATGGTCTAAAAAGCTTAGTTTGGAATCAAGAATGACATTTAGAAACAGGATGCCTGAATCCGGCCTGCAAAAATTTGAAAAATAAGCGAAAAATAATTCAATATTGTTTTTTTTTTTTTTTAATGCTACCTACACTTTCAGTCTTTTCTGAACATCTGTGGAACATCTGTGTTCTGTATTAAAAACATATATTTTAAATTAATTAAAAACATATATTTTAATTTAATTTTAAAACCCTTTAGACCAGTTGTTGAGCAAATGCAAATTTAGAAATCCTGTCTTTCAATGAATGCTTTGATTAGATGTGAGCTTTTCAGTAAAGGAGTGTTTGCTGCATGAAACGTAAGGTACATGTGTCAACAAAGAGTTTGATTTCAAATGATGCATCAATGTGACGAAGGCAGAGAGCATTACCAGTTGGAAGAAAGCATGCAGCAGTAAAGAAAATGTGCTATCAGTAACTCAACATGACACATATCAATCAATATATGCATATAATTAGGTTTAACTTGATGAATTTTTCCTAATTCTGCAATAATTAACAGACATTCCTGGAGTTTTCTGTGGAGAATTCAAAGAAAACATTTTCAAGAATGGCTATTAGAAGTTTCAGCTATATGGATGGAGTAGATGAAGCACAAATTGCTGAAATATTGTTGGGGTTGATTCAACCCTACATGATTTTGGATTAAGGATGAAGGAGTGAATTGATGGCCATCAATTCACCCCTTCATCCTTAATTAGCAAGACTGAAGAATTTGCAGTAAAAGATGAAGTTATTATATATAGTTGCTGATTAAGTTTAGTGGTGCTCAGTGAGGATGGGAAGTTTCTGAAGGCAGAGAAGGTAGTAAAGATGTATCTGGATACAAGGCAGAACTGAGGGTTTTTTTTTTCGAAACAGAATAAAAACAGTTGTGAAGAGTAATGCTGATAGGGTACCTTCGTGTAGCATTCTGCACTTACTCTCTCTCTCATTAGTGATTGTGAAGTATGAATATCTTACTGATAGACTGTTCAAGAAAATTTTAAGACATTCCACGAATCCAATAGCAACTCTTGAAAAGCTGGAGCAGATGTTGAGTTTGTTCTGTGAGATCAAGAAAGATAGTATGCATGATCTGTTCAACAACCTTTCAATGTATAATGAATCTCTTTGGGTCTGTAACACAATGTTTCTCAACCAGGGATCTGTGGACTCGTCTAGGGACTTGTCCATAATTGTGTATGGGGGATCCATGTTAATATGTTACAATTAAAAGGAAATAGTCCCAAAAATATAATAATTGGATTTCCTAATTGAAATCATTGAAATGTCTCTTAAAAGTGGTCCAAAAACAGAATGATCAAGTGGTTGTTTGTGAGATGCATTCAGTGGAAAAGAAAGAAGTGTGATGAAATTATTTTTGCCGAAATCTATAAATGGGATGGATAAATGAAAACTATGTTGTCTAGTTTTAGTAGAATTGTATTGTTTTCTTCAGGCTTTGCAATTCATAATTTTGCAAAGTTTGCAAAATTATGAATAAATCATTAAGAAATTTTCTTCCTGCATCCATCCTAATTTATTAGTGGCTCCAGTATTATTTACTGAGGCATCTGTAATAAACAAAGGAGTGGGATTGAATAAAAATCAAGGGATTGGATTATAGCCCAATCCCCATTTTTAAGCACATTAACATATATGCATAAAGCACCTACTGCCTCCACCATGTCTGTCCATCTGTATGTAATAACTTGACTTCCAGTGGTTGGATTTTCAGGAAATTTTAGAAAGATTTGTTGAGCCATTCCAAATTTCATTAAAATCAGACCAATAGAAAGAAATCCAGTAATTTATTATTATTATTTTATTTTTTCTTTTTCTGTTTTTTATTTCACATATCACTGTCATAGGCTATCTATATACTTTCAATAAATCCTTGCTTTTATGGACAAATATGAGGAAGGAAATGGCCATTATTGCTCAGAAGTTTTTTTTCTGAGACCATTTTCCCCCTACATAATTAAAAGTTTAAATAGTTACTTTGTATATGTACACAGAGGCGGATTTAACGGCGGGCGCACCGGGCGCGCGCCCTGAGCCCGACTTCTGAAGGCCCCACGCAAAACCCCAACAAATTATCTGAACATATTAGTTCAACTAATAGGTGAACTAATATGTTCAACTATTAGTTCAAAACTTTGTGATTATTATTATGCTATTATTAATTATATTATACATATATTATATTCAAATTTTATTGGAAATAAAACATTAATAGTACATAATATTTTTTATTTATTTTAAAAAAGTTAACGTATTTTTATTTTCCCTGTCTCTCTCCTTTTTTTAAGGGGCCCAATATTTTCTTCTGCGCCCGGGGCCTCAACTGACCTTAAACCGCTCCTGTATGTACTTAGAAACACTGAAATAAAGTTAATAAAAACAAAATTTCTGTGCAACACCCAGATGTGTGCTCTTTCTCTTGTTCCCAGTTTAATTAGGGGTAATGATGACACAATGTAATAAAGAAAACAGGGCACAGACAAGCACTAATGATTTGGTAACAAGTGAATCCATAAGCAAACTAGGATGTTTGCTGGCAGCTGCAGCCTTGTGAGTTCCAGGTATTTTCCTATCATGAGCACATTCAGAATTCACTCTGGTTCTAGACAAAAGTTTTTTTTCATCCATTAAATTCAAAGTCAGTTAATTCAAGGTCCATAAAATTGAGGATTTACTGTATTGTGCCTGTAAAGTACTGGATATTATTGTTTTTTTGTCATGTTCTGATTGGAGGAATAAATGGGCAGTATGGTGGGATAGCTTGTATAAATCTTGAATTATTATTTGCTTATATTAATCACACCAAAAACGTTAATTTATTTCAACTGTTATTAAAATCCAGGAAGAAATAAATAAAGCACATTATGAAATGCTCACATGAAGTGAGTACCAGTGTGTTCATTCTATTTAAAATAAATAATAATTTACATTGCCTAACAATATACACAAACCTAATAATTACACAACTTGATAAAATAAATTCTTACTCTTAAAAACATTAAACCATTATGCGGAATAATTCAGAATAATGAAATCTGACATGTTGAAAGAAACGTGTCAGATTTCATTTCAGAAAAGAAAAAAAAAATTAAGGCCAACACACCAAAATATTTTATGTAATAACTATCAAAAATATGGAACTGATAATTATAATCATAATGTAATAAATCTGAATGACTTTATTATTTTTCTACAGTCTGCTTTAATTATATGAGCTTCTGTCATTTTTGTTCATAATTTTCTAGAAATAGGAATTTTCAGACTTCAGGAAAAAATTATGAAAGAAAGATCCAAAATCTGTGTTTTTAGTCTGTACATAATTATAATTTTTGTCTGCTTTATATATTAATTAATCTTGATGTGTGAGTGTACACTATGGTGACCAGATTTATAAAACAAAAAAAGGGACGCTCATGGTGAGTTGACATGATTCAACTGTCATACTAGTTAAAATGAACCTCTTGTACTCGTTTCATGCCAACTAGCCATAACTGTTTAGCTTGATTAAAATTAATATAGGTCACTTACATATTTATTGCTGTCCTGTTTGTTTATTTTTTTATTTTTGTATCTTAACTTATAATAATAAATTTATTAGTTTTCAGAGGAAGCAATAAACTTTATGACTAAGTTTAAGTCAAAAATTTACAGTAATAACCTAGACACATACTCCACATATATGCTGTATTGTCTAGCCTAGGTATGCTTACATATATGCTGCAGTGCCAACTCTATTGTCTTACATGCATATGGGCCAATAGCTCTCCTCAGGCAGCCAGCGGCAACAGTTCAATAGTGTTCAGTGTTTCATCCTGACAAGACAAGGTAATAGCTTTTCAAACTTTTTATTTCACAATTTATTTTTTACCCCTTTAAATACGAAACAATGATAAAAAAAAAAAAGGAAAAGTAATGAAAGCGGTGGAACTACTAAACGTAAATGGCTTACATTAGAAAAAAACTTGATATTATCAAGTGCAATGAAAATAGTGCATCGTATGCTAAAATCGCATGTGAAAATGGAATGAATGAAGCATCAGTGCGAAATATTATTCAAAAGAGGGATCAGTATAAATAGCAGGGAATTTCTACAGCATCTTACATGATGAAAGTGATAACTAAGCAAAGAAGTTCGCTATTGATTAATATGGAACATCTTTTATTGATATGGATAGAAGATTGTAATCAAAAGAGAATTCCTTTGAGTCAAAACATCATTCAAGCAAAAGCAGTGAGCCTTTATAACACGCTGAAAAAAAAAGAAGAAAATGAAGAGACTAAAGAAATATTTACAACCAGTCGTGGTTAGTTTTTGCGATTTAAAAACCGTGTTGGGCTTCACAATGTTTGTATCTCGGGTGAAAGTGCAAGTGCAAACAAAGATGCTGCTGCAAGATTTCCCAGTGAATTGAAAGACATCATTGAGGAAGGTGGCTACAAGGACAAACAAATTTTTAATGTTGATGAAGCTGGATTGTTCTGGAAAAAAATGCCCTAACGAACTTTTTTTTTAGCTAAAAATTAAAAGGCTCAACCTGGATATAAAGCATCAAAAGATCATCTAACACTTTTGTTGGGTGGAAACTCATCTGAGAATTTTAAATTGAAGTCTCTGCTTGTGTTCAGAGCAGAAAACCTAAGAGCTCTAAAGGGTTGCATAAAAATCACATTGCCCGTAATTTGGCGATCCAATAAGAAAGCATGTGTTACAAGAGAATTGTTTACAGAATGGTTCACAAATTATTTTTGTCCAACGGTTGAACGTTACTGCAAAGATGAAGGGATGGAGTTCAAAATTTTGTTGCTTTTAGACAATGCACCAGGCCATCCACCTGAAATTTCTGATCTCAATGAAAATATAAAAATATGCTTTCTTTCACCTAACACAATGTCTCTCTTACAACCCATGGATCAAGGTGTAATTGCTACATTCAAGGCATATTATCTGTGGCGAACTTTTTCACAAGTGACTGTAGCATCAAGGTGCGGCATTTTACAAAATGGAATTCGATGATACAAAGACTTGTATGCCGAGAAAAAGAAGAGATGACTTCACCAGACTTCATTATTGAAATACCTAAATAAACAGTAAAGCTTTTTTCTCATCTCTCATGATGTTACCTTTTCATTAATAAAATTTTTGCAATATTTTTTATTTCAAACCTTTTAATTGGCTATCAAGTGCAAATTGTTTATAGATTTATTATGATTTGTTTATAGACTGTCTCTGGTATGCATTCAATTAAAACCCATTATAATTATACCTCAATCAGCACAGTTTCACATAACGCGGAACAGTTTCGGTACCAATTATCTGTGCTATGTGGGGTATTGCTGTATATAATATATGTATAAAGAAGTATGCAAATGAAGCGATATAAGGCACCTCTGTAGCCAAGTGGGCAGGAGTGGCAGTGCGTAGCGCACACTTCTTGATTAGACCGGGGTTCGAGCCTGTGACTACCAAATACGGAGGATGCGGAAAGGTCAGGGAATGACCACCGCATATCCCCAGAGCAATATGGCCTTAGTTGCTAATGCTCCTAAAAACCAAATAACAACAAGCGATATAAGCAATAACGTCTGTCTGACTCAGAGTCAACAACAAGACTGAATAACATGCAAGACAAGGTGATGTATATTTCTTCTCTCTCTCTCTCTCTCTCTCTCTCTCTCTCTCTCTCTCTCTCTCTCTCTCTCTCTCCATGCAGCCAGAATGACTCATCTGCCTTTCGAAATCCTGTGTGTCTTTCAAAGTACAGTACTTACTTTGTTTAATTTTATGGCATTCGAGGTGAGCGGACGTGCTTCGTCAGGGCTCCTCAGTTAAGTGGATTGGATTACTGTTGATTAGCTTTTAAATATTTGATTTATTTAGATATTGTTGGATTATTTTGTTATAGGTTTTCCTGTAACAGTTTGATTTTTATAATATTATAGATATAATTTTTTAAAGTTAATTTTCTTTAATTTAATATTTAGCTAATTTTATAATGGTAGTTACGAGATCTGCCTTAAACTCGTCACAGGGTATCGTGACTCACACGGAAATAGCTGATGGCGATTTACGGGTGAGTCATGATTTAATCTGTTGCGGAACCTGTGGAATGTTTTCCAAGGTCGACCTGGTGACTAACCATAGCTCACCTGGGGATTCTTTTCTTTGTGATCAATGTAAGGAGTGCACTGATCTTAAATTATAATTTGGTGCACTGATGGAACAATTTGAGTCACTGAAAAAACGGGTGCTTGCCCTCGAGAATAATGCATATGGGAGCTCGTCAGGGACTCAAGACTCCAGCAATCTACCAAGTGATGCACACCCGATTTGGGCCTCAAAACAGAAAAACCAAGTGCACACTACTATGGTTAAAAAGGAGACTCCATTGTCAGGGAAATGGGGAATATTTTTTGTAATAAGGATAGGTGGAGTAGAACCAGGGTATGTCTGCCGGGAGCAGCTATTAATGATGTCACCAACAGATTGTCAGATTTTAAGGGGGGTAAAGAGAATATTATTATTCATGTGGGGACTAATGACATTAAACATACACAATCTGACGATTTGTTGGAAAAATACAGGACCATGCTGAAGAAATGCTGCGAGCTGGGCTGCAATGTCTATGTGTCTGCAATTCTGCCTAGACACGATAGGAGGGATTATATGTTAAAAGCCTTGTGGATTAACTCAAGACTTGAAGGACTCTGCAAGGCTTTAGGGGGGGAAATTTCTATCAGCATGGCCCACATTTGTAGGTAGAAGGAATTTGTTTTGTAGAGACGGGGTACACTTAAACAAAGGTGGTACAAAGGTTTTTTCCAGTATTATTGAGGATACCTTAAAGGTTCAGGGAGCTAGTTAGGGGTGGGGGATGTGGGTAATACTGACACATGTTTATCTGATAATATTGGTCAAAGTAACTCCTGCACATACCTCAAGGGTTCTTATCTGTTACCCCAACTGGACATATTATCTAGATGTTCTGGGGGCAGAAACATTTCAAGTGAGCGTGTAGCTAATTCCAGGGAAGAGAGCCTAAAAAACTTCAAGGGTTGTTAAATATATAAGACACTACACAATTACTATATAAACAAGAACAAGAAATATACAAGAACACTATACAATTACTATATAAACAATTAAGACTTACAAGTAAGTCTTTAATTGTTTATATAGTAATGTTAGAAGTGTCGTCAATAAAATGAGCGAATTGGAACTGCTGGTTAAAACAGGTAACACGGACATAATAGGGCTTACAGAGATTTGGTGTCACCCGGAAATTGGGGATGATGAGTTTCAGTATAATGCATAATGTATTTAGGAAGGATAGGGTAGATATTAGGGGTGGTGGAGTAATGCTTCTTATCAGAAGCAGCCTGAGTGCGACAATAGCTTTCCCGAATTTAGACGTTTCACATGCTAGTATAGAATCTGTATGGTGTGAGATAGTTTGAAACAAAGGTATAATGTGAGTAGGAGTAATCTACAGACCAGGTGATTGTGAAGATTATGACGAAAGCCTCTACATGCAAATGGAATGGGCAAGTAAGCGTCAATGCCTTATTATGGGTGATTTCAATTTGCCTCTAATTGATTGGAGTAAATGGGAAGGAAACTCGACATGGGGAACAAAATTTTTAAATCAACTAGATGACTGTTATTTGTATCAACATATCAGGAAAAGTACTAGAGAAAAGAATATCCTACACCTCATCACCTATGAATCAGATGACATAACAGGGCTGACATTAGAGGAACCAGTAGCAGGAAGTGAACACGGAGTTCTATGGTGGATGATGATGAGAGCGGTAGCAGTTGTAAAAGGCAAAGGAATGGGTTTTAATTTCAGAAAAGGAAATTACGATGGCTTAAGGTACTACATGGCCTCTATTAACTGGGTAGATATTGCATAGAGAATGAATACAATTGAACTGTGGTATGCTTTTAAAACATTAATCACAGATGCCTTGAATGCGTATTTACCAATAAAAAAATACTCCACGAGGAGGGTTCCATGTTGGATGAATAGTGAAGTTGCCACATTACTTGAGCAGAAAAAGGTGGCATGGAAAGGTTACAGAGCAATAACAGCCTATAACAGCTACAAGATGATCTGTAATAGAGCCACAGAAAAGGTTCAACAGGCAAAGGCAGTTTAAAATCACTAGCAAACAGAGAAAAAGAGGGGGGATAAGGAATTCTTCACATATATAAATGCCAAGAAGAACAGGACAAACCAGATCAGACCTTTGTGTAAGGGAAAGGGAATAGTGTTAAATACACCAGCTGCCATTGCAGATGAACTGAACAGTTATTTTGCATCGATATTTACAAATGAAAAACCTTTTGTGGCAATGGGAAATTGTGGGAGCGAAGTTGAAAAATATGTAATTAATGATATTTAAATTTCGCAAGATTATTTAATGAAAAAACTTTTGAGCCTACAGGCCAATAAGGCTCCTGGAGTTGATGGAATATACCCTATAATCTTAAGGGAGGCGGCAAGTGGGTGCATTGAACCATTGAGGCTAATTATGCGAGCATCATTAGACACTGGGGAGATTCCCTTGAATTGGAAAAGTGCCAATGTATCTCCCATACATAAGGGTGGCTCTAAGAGTGAAGTGGGAAATTATCGACCTGTCAGTCTGACTTCAGTGGTAGGGAAAATCATGGAGGCAATGATCAAGGGTAGAATTCAGGATCATTTGGATCGAATTGAAATTGTCAAGGATACTCAGCATGGTTTTGTAAAGGGAAAATCATGTTTAACAAATCTGGTTCGCTATTTTGAAAGGGTCACTGACGAGCTGAATTTAGGGAATAATTTTGACATTGTTTATTTAGATTTCCGCAAAGCTTTTGACTCAGTCCCACATGAGCAGTTGCTTTATAAGCTGAAACAGGTTGGAATCACTGGGAAAATCCTTAGATGGATAGCAGGATGGCTTCAGGGCAGGAGGCAACGGGTTGTGATAAATGGCTATTCCTCAGATTGGGTTGATGTAAGAAGTGGGGTTCCCCAAGGATCAGTATTAGGACCACTGTTTTTAATTTTCATAAACAACATAGATGAAGGGATAGAGAGCGTGACGTCTAAATTTGCAGATGATGTTAAAATTGGTAGAGTAGTTATGATCGCTGTCAAGCTGAGCTTCTTCAGAGAGACCTAGATAGACTTCAGGAATGGTCAGAAAAATGGCAGCTATGCTTTAATCCAACAAAGTGTAAGGTAATACACATGGGAAACAGTAATCCCAAAATAACTTATTCACTTGGTGGAGTTCAACTAAATCCAGTACTGGAGGAAAGGGACTATCTCCCCAGAATTTCATGTCTGACATTTCGTCAGACATGAAATTCTCTGAGCATTGTAAATCGGTTGCAAGGAAGGCCCATGGTATCCTATTGATGATCTATTGAACTTTTGCAAGTAGAGATAGGGACGTGATAATCCCATTATATAAGGCTTTTGTTAGACCACACTTGGAATACTGTGTTCAAGTATGGAGACCGCACCTAAAGAAAGAAATCGAGCTTCTTGAAAGGGTGCAAAGACTGGTAACTCGCCTGATGAGATCAGCAAAAGGGCGTCCTTATGAAGAAAGACTTCGAATATGTGGGTTGCAGAGTTTGGAAACTAGACACCTTAGAGGAGATTTGATTGAAGTGTTTAAGGCTCTGAGAGGCATCAGTAAAATGAATGTTGTTATTTGGTTTTTAGGAGCATTAGCAACTAAGGCCATATTGCTCCGGGAGATGCGGTGGTCATTCCCTGACCTTTCCGTATCCTCCGTATTTGGTGGCTGAAACCCCGGTCTAATCAAGAAGCGTGTGCTACGCACTGCTGCTCCTTCCCACCTGGCTACGGAGGCGCCTAAAATGAATGAGGATGAAATTTTCAAGATTATAAATGATGCTAGAACTAGGGGACATATATTCAAGTTACGGGGGGGGGGGGGGGGTAATGTTTAGATTGGACTGCAGGAAGTTTTATTTAGCCAGCGAGTTATAAATTACTCGAATAAGTTGCCTACATGGGTGGTAGAAGCTGACAGTTTGGGGAAATTCAAAGGTCATCTGGATATTACCTTTGTGTGAGGGAAGCGCATAAGATGATAGGTTTAATTTCCTTTTCTTTTATTAATTATTATTATATTTATTTATTTTATTTTTTTTATCATTGTTTTATTCATTTTTTTTTTTTTTTTTGGCTGGTGCAGCATAAGCCATAGGCTTTCTTGCACCATGCAGCCATTACTAATACTAATGCATAATAGCACATAAACCCCACTGAGTGTTTATGCAGAGAGGATGTTCTTCGCTTAATGAGGATCCTCCCTACCCAGTCTAAAGACAATTTCACAGTGAAATTCAAAAATATTGCCATGTTTATTTGGATGCTTTAGGGTTAGGAAATTTGTAAAAAGTCTTTCTCACTTTGCTGCCTTGATAAATTTTATAATAAAATTTGTCACATGAAAAAGTGCCTTATTTAATTATACAGTACACCCTCAATTTAGCAGACATTTGAATTTAATGGAAGAAAAAAATTTGACTGGTACCAGAGTGTATTTTGAATGTGCTCATAAGCCACACTGGCCACCATCAAGTGTCTTAATCTGTTTACTTGCTCTTATATTAAGTGTTCATTTGTGCCTTCTTATTCGTTGTTGTAAATGTAATTACAGCGTATCACATGGCCCTAAGAAAGCTGGAAAAAAGAGAAAGCATGTGCATATGAGTGTTGCACAGAAATTAGAGCTATTAGAGAAGTTGGGCTTTGTTTATCTGTTCCCCACATCTGTGAGGAATATGGCGTGATAAAACAAACTATGTCAGATGTTGTAAGGAGTGAGTTTTAAGGGATTTTTTTAAGAAGTCTGGTTCTGTAAATTTGCCATTATCTCGGCTTCAGCTTCTTAAGTCTGACTTTGAATAAAGTTTTTCTAGGCACTACTGTACAGTTCCAGTAAATCATCTTCTTCCAAATAAAACATTTTAACAGTCCTATTAACATATGATTAGAATTAGTGTGCTGTTTATTCTTCAGAAAAGTGTCTACAGCTAACTGAACCTTATTTCTGATAGCATATCTCAATATTCTGAATTAATTATTTTTTAAATTTTATTGTTATTACAGTATGTTCTTTCTGGCTCTGATGATTTCAAATTATATATGTGGAAAATACCTGAAGAAACCAGTTCAAAAAAAGGCAAGCATTAAGTTTATGGGTTTTTATATGAACATAATGTCACATATTTATTATCTTTTTAAAATATACATTGAAATTTCTAGTTAATGTAGGGATTACATTTTAATTATTTATTGGTTTGTTATAAAGTTATTTAGTAACTAACATGAGCTACCAAACTTAGATTGCATGGTAAGTGTGTGAGGGAGGAGAATTATGATCACTTTTTGACCTGTAGTTTTGGAGTTTCTGACTGTCATTTCTAGCTTATGTGGCTGTTACCAGAAAAAAAAAAGAATCCTCACAATTTAAAGTGGAATAAAAAAAGACATGTTTTTTTAAAAGTATATTACTGATGTGATGAATTATTTTATCAAAGCTTATCTGAAAGGCCATAATTCAGATGCAGAGAAGTAAATGAGAGCTTTTTTTTTTTTTTTTTTTTTAGAATTACTTTTGATATTTCTAACATCATCTGGTATTGCATCTTGTTGACCTGACAAAACTTGGATCATGGTAGTCATAAATGTGAATCTCTTTAAGAATGTTTCCCAAAGAACAGTATTAACTCACATATTATTGATTAGGATTTATATCATGCAGTTGATCTGACAAAGGAAGCAGTGATCCCTTAATTGCAATGTTTTAAATTTAGAAAATGCCTATTAAGGATGGCAGATAGATTTTAGTAGGCTTGTCAAATTAAAGAAGAAATCTGTAAAATATTTTTGGACATGCCTGACTGGGGATGGGGGGTATTTAGTTTGAAAATAGCAAAACTGAAGAAGGCTATTTCCATGATTACAAAAACCAAAAAATATTATTTTTTTGATTGTTTTTAGCTGCTGACATTATCATGTTACTTAAAAAACTTATTCTAACAGTGCAATGGAGCAACATTTCACCGTGATCTAATGTTTGTGCTTGAATTTAATTGAAAGCAACATGATCTCTACATATCATAATGCTTTTTTACTACTTGAGATGTACATCAATCTAAGTTAAAACTAAACCCAGTGACTCCCCACAGGTCCATTTTTTTCATTTACTGTAATAAGTGTATAAAAATTCATAATTTTTTACATAAGTTTATATCTTTGGCATAAGCCTCAAGTTTGTGACCTGAATATCAAGAACACCAAATCAACCAGGTCATTGAATGATGACTTTTGCTTGTGAAAACTACTTCCCAGTTAGTCATTTTTGTGCTGATTGGCACCTCCTTAGTGGGGGCTAGGTACGAGGGGCATTCAAAAAGTTTTGTTAAACATGTAGTTTCTGTAATGGAACAACATTAATCTCAAACACACGAATTTCAGATGACATATTAAGAATTTTTTATGTGGTAACCGCCCAGTTATGCATGTTTCTCATCTGTGTTTTAACTTGATAATTCTCTTGGATAAGTCTGTGTTTTTCTCATCAAACCACTCAGTCACTGCCTGTTTCAAATGTTCACCATCTGCGAAATGTATTTTACGAAGATGCTGTTTCAATCTTCCAAAAAAGTAAATGTGAGATGGAGCCATATCAGGTGGATGCAGCAAAGACTATCAGTTTGGTCACTGTTGTTCCTATCAGTTCACATCTGTGAGCTGAGGCATTGTCATCTCGCAGATGTGAACTGATAGGAACAACAGTAACAGCAACACTCCTCGGGATGGTGCTCCATGTCGCTGCCCACTTGATGTTTTCTTATAATTTGATTAATAGATTCACATAGCACCTCTCTGTCACAGTTTTACCCTTTTCAGTTCCAAAAGACTGTCAAGAGAATCTTCCCAGCCGAGGCTTGCACTTTGAACTTTTTTGGGATGGGTGATCCAGCATTGGTGACAACATTAAATTCTGAATCAAAGTAATGATTCCAACGTTCATCAGCAGTAACAATTTGAGCAAAAAAAGTCTTCTTCATTTGGAGTGGCATGCTCCAGAAGATACCTGGCAGTGTTTACTCTTTCCTCCCCCGTCATCAACATGTGCACCTGTACATGTTGAGGGGACCTCCCATTGATGCTGCTGGTCCTCCAGTTTGGCATCAGTGGGACCTAAGCCCACACCATCTTTTTTGTATGCTGTAACCCGGGAAACTTTGAAAGGGGGTGATGCTGGTGGTTGAGAGGCCAGCTTCAACGCACCACTTTGGCCCTTGCTTCAACAAGACAGGTCCCCCAGGACGACTCGCTCAGGATCAATTGGCTAGTGGGTTTGCATGCAAGGGTCAACCATGTTGATGCCATGCCTCTACCCTCATGGTCCGAGAGACAGAATTCAGGCTGGTGGAGGTGGTAGTAGTAGTAGTGGCATGTGATGCAAGAAAGCAAGCGTATGAGCTTATGCAGCATCAGCCAAAAAAAAGTGTGAGCATAGTGTCTGGGCAGCCCTGGCATCCCACTCCCAAGTACATTTATTGCTTGTACTCGGGAAGTAGGCATCCCATTTGGGCTCCATGGTGGGTGGGTAGCCCAAGCACTAAAAAAAAAAAAAAAAAAAAAAAATGCTCATGAATTCCAATAATGTAAACTTTTCTTATGGACCTCAACACAGTCCCTATCAGAAAATAATGATGGTGTTAATAATGCTATTACAGCTGCAAAAAGACCCAGAACAGAGGAGGTATCAGGACCTGCACTACACTTCCTGATAATTCATTCTAGTGAAAAGCCCACAACAAAGATTTCACCCTTCTTTATACAGAAGGGGTTAGAAGGCTTGGCAGGCTTTCCTAAATTAGTAAATTGGCTCCATTCTGATGACCTTTTAATTGAGACAACAAATGATAAGCATTTGGAACAGCTTCTTTGCTCCACTACTATCAGACAAATACCAGTCATAGTTACCCTGCATAAAACACTAAATTTATCTCGTGGTATGATCTCCAAATGGGATCTTGTGGAAGTATGAGAGGAAGAAATATGTTCTAAATGTAAGCCACAAGGTGTGACAGCCGTAAAGAGAATATTTCTCAGTAGGGATGGGAATCTAGTGCCCACTAGAAACCTCATCTTTACCTACAGCTCACCTATATCTCCTAATTCCATCACAGCTGGGTACTTTGCACTGCAAGTAAGGTCACACTTACCAAATCCCTTAAGATGATTCAAGTGAAAGTGTATGCTTGCTCGGGGCCTGTCATGATGTCCTTGCATGCACTCACTGTGGTGCAAAGAACCACAAAATTATGGGATGTTCAGCTCCGAAACCTTTATGCAGCAATTGCTAAGATGAATATCCTGCATACTCAAGTGCATGTCAATGGTGGAAGGAGGATAAAGATACAAAGACACATGGCAGAGCTGAACATATCCTATCAGTAGGCAAGGAAAGCAGTGAAGCCAAAAAATAGTAATATTTTTTGACAGTATATTTCTCAGTATACTACATGTACTGAGAAAGTTGCAGGGAAGCATTCCATTGGGATGCAAACCGATATGACTATTCCACCAAGAGAGTCATTCATTCCCATTGTATACTATATATCGAGCTCACAAAAACCCACCCAATAAACACAGTCAGCTGCCACTCCAATATCAGTACCACTTAGTGTTACCCCACTGCCAAAATCAAGTGGAAAAGAAAGTTAAAAAAATATATATATTGGAAGAGCCAGCAGCAATCCAAAAAAAAAGGATATCGAAATCAAAGAGGTATCAAATGACTCAGTCCTTGGACTATTCGCAGGAGAGGAAGAAATTGACACAGGACAGCAAAGCCCTCAGTCCTTCAGAAGCCACCAGACAGACCCATTAAATCTAAATAATGACTACATTTAAATTTGGCGCCTCCGTAGCCAGGTGGGAAGGAGCAGCAGTGCGTAGCACACGCTTCTTGATTAAACCGGGGTTCGAGCCCGTCACCGCCAAATACGGAGGATGCGGAAAGGTCAGGGAATGACCACCGCATGACCCAGAGCAATATGGCCTTAGTTGCTAATGCTCCTTAAAAAAAAAAAAAAAAAAAAAAAAACCAAACATTTAAATTCTTACAATGGAATTGCTATGCATTCCATCAGAATAGTGATGAAAGCAAGGTCATCCTGCATAAGCATGAGCCAACCTACTTTTGCTTACAGGAGATATATTTAAAGGCGAATGAGGATCCTTATTTGCATAACTGTTCAGTTATATGCAAGGACAGAACTGAGGAGGGACCTGCCCATGGAGGAGTTGCTATTCTTGTGAGTAACCATACCCCTTTTCAAGCTATGCCATTTACCAACAACTTAGAGGTAGTAGCAGTTTGTCCTAGAGCAAGGTTTCTCTTAACTATTTGCTTCATCTATTTGCCACCTGGAATTGACATCTTCCAGGCAGACCTTGATGCTCTCATTATTAAGCAATTGCCATCCACTTTTCTATTACCATGGTATTTCAACAGAGATAATATTCTGTGACGTAGTGCTGATATCACTGAAGGGGTCGGACTATTGAGTGTATGTTTGAAAGCAGTGACTTGACCTTTCTAAATGTGGGTTCTAAGACCTTTTCCACATGCCTACCTATACATTTACTGCATTTGGCCTCTCTATATGTTACCCTTTTCTTCTTCTTGTTTGTACATGGGAGTTTGAAGACAACCTTTATAGTAGTGATCATTTTCCTTTGATATCCATCGTTTGTAAAGGAAAACCATGCCACTTGTCATGGTGGAAGATTGATCACACTGGAATGCCTTAAAGCATCTGGCAATGTTTAATACCACCACAGTCAGCAAGGAGCCAATTAATGATGCAGTTAAGACATCACAGAAAGTATTGTCCAAGGAGCAGCAATTACATTTCCGAAGACTTAAATCCAGTTTCCACCATTTCCAAAACCATGATGGAATGTACAGCACCAGCAAGAAAGGCTCAAAATAAAGTGGAAGATATTTTGTCATTATCCCACCACAGATAAACATGCAAATGCTTTGGCATTTGCACGTTTAGATGTCAGAATCAGAAGGAACCTTGGATATTCTTCACATCTTCCACCACCCAGACAGTTTCATCTTGGACAAAGTCCAGAAAATGGACAGATACATATTGCACACTACATCGATCATAGAATATAATAGATGTGTAATTACTGACACAACTGCAATTGTGAACACTCTAGGGGATACATTTTCTAAACATTTGTCTGCAGAAACATCTTGCTCCCCCCCCCCCCCCCCCAAAGTTTTTTCAAATAACTGTGAGGCATACAATCAGCATCTCATAGAATGGGAAATGAAAGTGACTCATCTGGGATAGAAAGCACTATTTCTATCCCAGATGAGTGCCATGGGACTAGATAACATCCATTATGAGATGATTAAACCTCTTTCATCTGAATCTGTAGATTGGCTGCTCTGTCTATACAATAGAATCTATCTTGATGACTAGATTAGATTGTAGGTAGTTTTCTTTAAGCCAGTGAGTCATTAATTGTGGAACAAGTTGCTCTCAGAGGTAGTTGAGGCTGACAGTTTGAATAAATTCAAAGGTCAACTGGATAGTTATCTATATGAGGAGGGAAGCATGTAATTTGTGTTTTCTTATTTACTTTTTTTTTTTGGTTTATTCAGCAAAAGCCTGTGGCTTCCTTGCACTATACAGCAAATACTATTAGTATTGCCCAGTAACACAGAGGGGCGCATTCCTCTGTATGGTGTGGACACCCCACCTCGACCCCTGCTTATATTGGTTGACACCCTGAGTGGTCACCTCCAGTATACTAGGTACCGTAAAGGTACTCGAAGAAATTGACTGACCTGTCTGAATTCTAGAGAGGTTAAATTGTTGATGCACATTTGGTGACTAAAATTGCTGATTTGTTTAATATATTCAGAGCAACTGTATTGAAAGTTATGTCTTCATTCACCAAGTATGGAAAACAAAATATGATAGGATGAATTGTGGAAGGAAATCGAAGCTGATGAAATAGACTGATGGACACTGAAAAGGATTGTAGCCCAAACACATAAAACTACTGCCTCAGAAATAATCACAGAACTTAATGTGAATCTCAGCAATCTAGTTTATAGCAAAACAGTTTGATGAGAACTTAATAAAGCTGAAATTTATGGCTGAGCTGCTGTTGTCAAGCCACTAGTTACTGATGGTAATGCTAGAAAGAGGATGCAGTGGTGTAAGGAGCACAAAAACTGGACACATGAAGATTGGAAACACATCATGTTTCTGATGAATCATCATTCAAACTTTCCAACTTCATGGAGAGTTTTATGTACCTCCTTTAGCATTCGCCAAAGGAAGCACATCATCCTGACTGTCTTTGGCCAACTTTCAAACATGGAGGAGGATCAACAATGGTTTAGGCAGCAATACCTTGGTATTCTTTAGGTCCTATCATCACCCTGAACAGGTGAATTACTGCCACTGATTACCTTGATATTCTGAGTTACCAGACTTATCTCATTGTGCAAACATTACTTCCTGCAAACGATACCACATTTCAAGATGATAATCTCCAATACAATCAGCTAGAGCTGTCCAATCTTGGATTGAGCCGCATGAAACCAAAACTAAGCATCTTCTATGGCTTGCAAAATCACCAGACTTAAATGTTATTGAGCCACTATGGGCATATTTGGAAAGGAGAGTGAAGAAGCAGATTTCCTCCACTTATATCACTCAAGGAGCTTAAAATTTTCCTCTATGGTCCAATATACCTCTTAAAACAGTTCAAAATTTATTTGAATCTATTCCACATAGAACACAAGTGTTTTAAAAGCAAAAGGTTGCCCAACGCCTTATTAATGTTTACCTGTAGCTCTTATCACAGGTTGCTTCCATTATTTTGTCCACCTACCTGTATATTCAACTATATATGGTATTAAGTATAAAGTTAACAACTTGGATTTTTTGCATTCAATTAGTCAAAATTCAAAAGAATTAGATTTCTCAGTTGCGAGAGAAAATCTCTGCCATTCCATCTTCTTAGCATTCACTATCAAGATACTGGTAAACAGCTAGATCATTGACAAATTATTTGTTTTTATGTGTGCTTTAGATCTTGTAATCACATAAATAATTTTAAGATATATATACATCAAACATTAAAAAAAAAAAAAAATATATATATATATATATATATATTTGTTTAATTGCAGAGTATACTTCTTTGTTTTTTTTCCATAAACAGAAGGCCTCATGAAATATTTTATATTACCACTTCCAGTACCCAAAAGGTTAGGACTTACCATGTAAATAATGCAGTTTTAACTAAACTAAAAAAAAAAAGAAAAAGAAAAAGTAATTAAACCATTTTTTTAACCAAGCTTTTGTATAATTCTTAAATTAATAAGTATTTAATTACATAATAAATTTTAATGTTTTCTTAAAAAGTGGTATTTTGTTTTCTTTTTTTATTATGTTCCAGTAAAACTAAGTGATGGCACTGTATTCAGTGGTCATTTACATAAGGAAAAGTATTTGTATGTATCATAGGGCTTATTTTAAAATGTATCAAATCTTTACAGGAATTTGGGTAAACGAAGCTCAGTTAATTCTGAAGGGACATAGGTCGATTGTAAATCAAGTTCGTTATAACAGTGTAAATGGTAGTCTTGCTTCATCTGGTGTAGAGAAAATTGTTAAGGTAAGTTTTACTTTAAACAATAGTTTTTATTGCATATATGAGAAGCAGAATTTTTTATATAAGGAAGATTCCCTATTTGTCCATTCATTTTCTGGTGCATAATAATCATTCAAAATTGTGTCCACATTGAGAGAGTATACCTGTGCAGTTGTTCATTTTCTGTGATCCAAAGGCTCAGTTCTGACAAAAATTCATGAAGAACATTTGTTTGTTTCTGTGAGGAAAGAATAATGACAATTCAGTATGTAGAAGAATAGTGTTGATTCTTTCAAAATGGGGACAAATACCCATGAATACCTTAAAAATTTGGAATTGGGAGGTTCTTGAAAAACCACTGTACACTGATCTTGATCCCTCTAACTTTCATTTAAAAAATCTTAGAAGGCCAGCAGTTTGTTCAATGGGGTATTCAGCAAGCAGTGAAAACATGGCTTAGATAGCAGGATGCAACTTTCTATCACAGTGGTACCAATCATCTGATTTTGTGTTATGACATATCTAATTACCAAATTAAATTGGGCAGTTATGTGAAAAAGTGTTTGAATATTTCCAGCCACCTGTATATACCATATTTTGTTCAATACAATAAAAGTAGGAACAAATAGGGAACTTTTTTTCCTTTTTTGGTACAACTTGTTATTCTCTATATAGGATTTCAAAAACTTTTTTTTATTTTTTTTATTTTAAGTATTTAATGTAGAAAAAGTTATATAGCCTACAAAACAAACTATTAAATTGAGTTCTATCTAGTCCTATTTAGCAGCCAGTGGAACAACCTGCCATAAGTAACAGTATAGTCGTTAATACTTACAATACAATAAAGTTTGATATTTATAAGTTGTCCCCAGATGCACTTCTTTTAAATGAATTACATCATGAAGAGATTATTCTCACATTTCTTTAAAATATGAGATATGACCACCTATATAAAAACACTTGTTTCTCATAAGATAGTGGATAGTCTCAGAATTTCCGATAACATTTTAAAAATGGAGTAGGTCAGTTTGAATTGTCATGTTGTACGAAGAAGTTAAAATTTTAAGACTTGAAACATTTAATGCATGGTCCAAAAACGATTTTTATAGATTTAAATTTTTTATGCCTCCATGCACATTTCAAATATAATTAAGAAATAGAAATCAAAGGATGGACCAACAAAAATAGCATTATGAAAAATTAATGAAGTTCATTGTGTGCACCATGAGTGGTTCATCCTCCTACCACACTTTTTGATGAATAATGTGGTCAATTTTTGCACAAGCTTCTATGATCTATGTTTTGAGCTTGTACAGTATTATCAAAAGACCCACAGAGACAAAAATCCATGAGTGAGATCTGGGGATCTCAGGGTTCATACTGTAGGACCTGCACACTATTGATTAGGAAGAAGTTCATCCAGAATGACTTGACTTCATTATGGAAGTAAGTCATACCTAAATGTGATGGTGGTCTCATCTTAATGATAAATGAAATTTGGAATGTGTTTCTGCAGCTGTGGCATTAACCAGCTATGTAGTGTGCCAAGGTATACAATTCCTTTTTTGTCAATTCTGCAAAGAAAAATGACTTGTAAATGTTTTCATATGCTAATGCAGTAAAGACATTAACATTGGGCTTGTCTCTTTCACTTTCTGTTTGCTTGAGGGGTTTTCACTTCCTGACACATGCAAATTGTGCTGATCCATCCCTGACAGATGATAGAGAAGTGTTATCTCATCATTGAAGACCAACTTGTTCATAATTGTGCCATCACTGGCCATGTTTTCCAGGAAGTTCAGAAAAAAAAACCATATCATTTTGTGCGTGGGGACTTCTGTTGTGGCCGGCTCTGTAACTGATAGGTATGAAAATGAAGGCACTTTCAGATGACTTGCTAAACAGTTGTTTTGAGTATAATGAGTTGCCTATTGACATGCCACACCAATTTATGCAAAATATTTTCAAGGTGTTCTTCACTCACTGAAGATGCAATAACAGTGATATGCTGAAGGAAACACAGCAGAGTTATGTAAAGGGAAAATCATGTTTAAATGATCCAGTTAGTGATTTTTAAAGTGTCACTCATGAATTGAAGTAGGAAATTGTTTATTTGGACTTTAGCAAAGCAAGCAAACTCTGTACAGCATGAGAGATTACTGTATACATTAGAGCATGTTGGTATAATGGGCAAGATCCTTAAATGGAATGAGATAGCCACAGAACAGGCAGCAGAGGGTAGCAATTAATGGTTACTCCTCAGATTGGGCTAGTATTCAAAGTGGGATTTCATAAATGGTTGATTCTGGGACTGTGCTGTTGTTTCTGATTTTCTTAATTGATATTGATAAAGGGGTGCAAGGTTGATATCAAGATTGGGAGAGTGGTTAATGATCATTGCTTATGTGTTCCTTCAGAGCAGTTTGGATAAGCTTCAGAGATTTTCTGAAAAGTGGCATCTATATTTTAATGCTACAAAAGGAAAGGTTTTACACATGGAAAATAAAACTCCCAAAATAACTTGTACATTATGGGGGGGGGGTAGTAGTAGTTGAATTAAAGACAGTAGAAGAGAGAGAGAGAGAGAGAGAGAGAGAGAGAGAGAGAGAGAGAGATGTAAGAGAGAGATAAAGGGGTGCAAGGTTGATATCAAGATTGGGAGAGTGGTTAATGATCATTGCTTATGTGTTCCTTCAGAGCAGTTTGGATAAGCTTCAGAGATTTTCTGAAAAGTGGCATCTATATTTTAATGCTACAAAAGGAAAGGTTTTACACATGGAAAATAAAACTCCCAAAATAACTTGTACATTATGGGGGGGGGTAGTAGTAGTTGAATTAAAGACAGTAGAAGAGAGAGAGAGAGAGAGAGAGAGAGAGAGAGATGTAAGGGGTTATGGTCTAGACATACATGAAATGCTTCGTGCAGTGTAAACATGCTGCAGAGTGGACCCATGGTGTCCTTTCAACAATTTATTGAGCATTGCCTTGTAAAGATAGAGATGTTATAATCTCACTCTATAATTCAGTGGAAGACCACACCTGAAATCTTGTGTCCAAGTATAGAGACCACACCTAAAAAAAGACACTGGGCTTCTTAAAAAGGTCCAACAATGGGCAAAGCATTAGGTCAAATTGGTAAAAGGGTGCTTGTTGAGGAAAGACTGAATATGTGATCTACAGAGCTTAGTAAATAGACACCTAAGATGGGGGATCTGATCACGGTCTATAAAGCTGTGAGAGAGGATAGTAAACTTATTGAAGGTGAAATTTTTAGTTTTCACACTTATAAGTGATACTAGAACAAAGAGCCATAAATTAAAATTATGAGGAATGATATTGAATGCTTGAATATGATAATGTGAGGGCTCTATCACATTACACGGTGCACATGGCCAACCACATGACTTTGCAGTTATTACGGTAACAGTATTATTATTTAAATTCTTGCTAGACATGAAAGTTGTCAGCTGAAGAAGACAGTATTTAATTGTCAAAAGCTGCTATGTATATTTTTAAACTGGTGGATTTTATCCTTTTTAATCATAAATTTTATTTTTTTTATGCAATTTTAATATTTATATTTTACCATTTTGTATTTATATTAGTGAATAAGCATACTTCTATACAGTGTGGTGGTATGCTTAATATAATCAGGATGTATGAGGAAAGATCAACTGGATTGACACCTGTGTAGGGAAAGAAACATGTAAATAAGTTTTTTTTTTGTTGTTTGTTTTTTTTTTTATATGGCAAAAGCCTAGAGCTTCCTTACACCATATAGCTCATATTGGTACTATTTCATTTCTAGTTTCCTATCAGTTATCAGAAAATTATTAACTCTCAATCATTATTAGATTTCTGGTATCCTCTATCTCTAAAAAGTTAATATATGAATATTTACACAAAATATTATGCCATTTATATTGATTAGAAGGCGCCTCCGTAGCCAGGTGGGAAGGAGCAGCAGTGCGTAGCACACGCTTCTTGATTAGACCGGGGTTCGAGCCCGTCACCACCAAATACGGAGGATGCGGAAAGGTCAGGGAATGACCACCGCATATTACCGGAGCAATATGGCCTTAGTTGCTAATGCTCCTAAAAACCAAACAACAACAACAACATATTGATTAGACCGGGTTGATTCCTCACTTTCCTGTTAACATCAATAAAGAATTCTTTGCTACTTTTCTTGGTTGTTAGCCAACTACTTCTCATAACCTGCCATAATATGTAACTTATAACCCTGAGTAACTTGTTACAGAGTAATTTATACTTACTGTGATTCCATGTCTGCTGGCAGTTTATAATCATCACATGCATTTTTCTTCTCTTATACTAAACTTATCAGTTCATCTGACATTAATTTTTGTGTAAACCTTACACAGTATTTTTACTTGGTTTAAAAAGCTTGGTACAGTTCCTAGCCACTTTATTAGGGCCATGAAAGTTTTGGCAGTATGCAACATCTTTTAAAAAATATGTAAACCAAAGAGGTTAAGTGGTGCGTAATATTACAGTATTTGCAGGAAAAGCACTATAGTGACCCAATGCCCTAATCAGTTCACAGTGTGGAACTTACAGGATCTCACTGATTTCCAAAGAAGTATGATTGTTACTGCAGCTTTAGCAGAGGTCAGCTGCACTTGTTCACTGTTTGAAGACAGTGAACAAGTTTTTTTCTCCATCTAAGTATTTGATAGATGGAGAAATACCTGGAAAGCATCTGTTAACAGACATCTGTGGCTGGAAATGTAAGGTGATTGAGTGAAGAACTCAGCATATGTTGAGCAGATTAACAAGTGTAGTTTTCACTGAAAAATGGAATACCTCTGCATTTCATTTGGGATACATTCAGGACATACATGAGAGACAAAAGTAAAATGAATGAGGACGAAATTTTCACAGTAAATGATTCTGGAACTAGGGACCATAAATTCAAGTTATGGGGAGAGATGTTTAGACCAGATTGCAGGAAGTTTTATTGTAGCCAGCAAGTTATAAATTACTGGTATAAGTTACCTACATGGGTAATAGAGGCTGGCAGTTTGGGGAAATTCAAAAGTCAGCTGGATAGTTACCTACAGGAGGAGGGAAATGCATAGGTTGTCTATTTCCTTTTCTTTTATTATTTATTAATATTTTATTTTATTTTTTATTATTATTATTTTACTATTTTTTCCTTTTTTGGCTGGTGCAACATGCACCTTAGGCTTCATTGCACCATATGACCATTACTAACACATACCCATCCCATGCATAAAACCCCACAAAGAATGCACTACTAGAATAGGAAACCTTTATGGAAGCTACTGATCTCTGACACTAACTGGAAAATATGGCTGCACATTGGTGCCAGAAATGCAATGAATGGATTCAAGGAGGACTTTCGGCAATTCATACAGGCCAGTGAGTCCTGGTTTGCATTTTTCAGCCCTGATGAATGTGGAACCATCCTGTTGTGTACTGTTAGTACAGGCTATTGGAGAGGTGTAACAGTATGTATGGGGGGGGGAGGTGAAAACACATAGAGCATGTTTTCACCCCTTCTCCCTGTTCCCATTGGGGGCGGGCATCATGAATTCCAGAGCATATCTGAACACTGTTGTGGGTCAGGTAAATCCAGTAATGCTACTTGTTTATACTTATGGACAAGGTACTTTCAAGATGAATGCAATCATCAACAGTACCATGTGTGAAAATGGAGTTTAGGGAACATACCGATTAAGAAATATTGTTCAAGGTTTAGGCCTAAATGGTTATCAAATGAACTAATGAGACTCGTGACAGAGAAGAAAAATGCATGGGATGCATATAAATTATCAGGCGACGCAGAAGCCTGTGGCAGATATAAGCTAGTCTGTAATCAGGTCACAAAGGAGGTTCGGCAGGCGAAGGCGGATTACGAGAAATAATTTGGCAAAAGATGCTAAGAAAAACAGCAAGGATTTCTTTACTTATATAAACTCTAAAAGGAAGGGGTGAATATGATTGGTCCACTTGACATCGATGGTTCGACTGTTGATGATCCTGCTCAGATAGCAAACAAACTGAATGAGTATTTTGCATCTACATTCACACATGAGGAGTTATTAAGGTTTGAAAATGGCAGAAGGTTATCAAATTGTAGCAGGGTGCTTAATGATCTTGTAATAACTGAGAGCAAAGTGGAAGAGAAATTGTTGAAGTTAAACGTAAGAAAAGCACCTGGGGTGGATGGGATCTATCCAGTTATATTAAAGGAGGCGGCAAAGCAATTAAGCAAACCCTTAGCCATAATTATGAGAGCATCCTTGGACTCTGGGGAGGTTCCCACGGACTGGAGATGTGCAAATGTATCCCAAATTCACAAAGGTGGATCGAAGGGTGACACGAGTAATTACAGACCAGTTAGTTTAACTTCTGTTCCGGGTAAAATAATGGAGTCACTGGTTAAAGATGCATTGCAGGATCATCTAGACAAGACTGCAGCAATAATTCAGACACAGCATGGGTTTGTTAAGGGAAAGTCTTGTTTGACAAATTTGATTGGTCATTATGATGTGGTCACAAAGGAACTGGATACAAAAAATAATTTTGATATCATATACTTGGATTTCAGGAAAGCTTTTGACACTGTTGCGCATGGAAGACTACTGTACAAATTGGAGCAGAATGGTATTAAGGGTAAGTTGCTACAATGAATAAAAGGATGGCTAAGTGGGAAAAGACAGAGAGTGGTAATCAATGGGTGCTGCTCTTCGTGGACTAATGTTATTAGTGGAGTCCCACAGGGTTCGGTGTTGAGTCCACTGTTGTTTTGTGTATTTATCAATGATATTGATGAAGGTATATCAGGCTTAATGTTGAAGTTTGCAGATGACACAAAGGTTGGCAGGGTTGTTAATGACGGTCATGGCAGTGTGCTACTGCAACAGGATCTAGATAATTTGGGCAGATGGGCTAAGAAGTGGCAACTGAAGTTTAACCTTGACAAATGCAAAGTACTGCATATGGGTAGAAGTAACCCCAGAGAAACGTACCAACTGTGTGGTACTACACTTAAGGTGGTAGAAAATGAAAAAGACCTGGGAGTAATTGTGCAGTCAGATATGAAGTTTTCTGAGCAGTGCAGACAGGCTGCTAGGGCAGGTCATGGGGTTTTGTCAATGATATATAGGAATTTTGCTAGCAGGGAAAAGGAGGTGATTGTCCCTCTGTATAAGGCAATGGTCAGGCCACGCCTTGAGTACTGTGTACAGGTCTGGAGGCCTCATTTTAGGATGGATGTAGATTTGCTTGAGCGTGTACAGAGAAGAGCAACACGATTGGTGAGGGGAATGAAGGGATCCTCTTACCAAGAGAGGCTTAAGTACTGCAAATTGCAGTGGCTGGAGACTAGGCACCTGCGCGGTGATCTGATTGAGGTTTATAAGGCCTTGAATGGGTTGAGCACGCTGAATTCTGATGGGATCCTTCCACTTGTTCAGATTACGAACCTATGGGGACATAAGTTCAAATTAAGAAAGGACAGATGTAGAATAGACGTGCGGAAATTTGCCTTTAGCCAGCGGGTGGTTAATTGCTGGAACAAACTTCCATCTGTCGTTGTGGAAGTTGATAGGTTAAATAAATTTAAGGAGGAACTGGACAGGGATTTGGAGGGAATGGTGTGATTTTTTTTTTTTTTTTTTTTTTTTTTTTTTTTTGGCTGATGCTGCATAAGCTCCTACACTTGCTTTCTTGCATCACGTGCCACTACTACTACTAGTACCATGTGTGAAAATGGAGTTTGGGGAACATATGGAAGCCTCGTTGGGCTAGCCTCATGGATAGCCCAATCCCTGGATCTCAATCTCACTGATCATCTGTGAAATGAACTAGAAGAGTATTTGTTGATCAGCATAATACTCTGCCAAGAATTCCAGGAATTAAAGATGGTTTTGCTACATGAATGATGTCACATGTCGTAATGTCACATTTCCACATCCTGTTAACTCCATACCATATTGTGACAGAGTAGTGATTCAGGACAACAGTAGTCAAACATGCTGTTACCTCATGATCCTAATAAAGCGGCCATGCACGTAGCTTTTATGATTACTTACTTGAACACTTCTCAGTGAAAATAATTTTTAAAACAACTAAGACCATTGTAATCACCTTTGCAAAAGTAAAATCCCATTCCTTTACATCCTTGATAGCAATCTTTAAATTAATCCCATTGTGATTACTGCCATCTAGTGGTCTTTTTACCTGAAAATTCCTAATACATTAAGAATCAGATCAAAAATATTTATTGATGTGAAAATACCTTTGGCAGCACCTACTAAATTTCAGAGTGAAGTTAAATCAATTTTTCACGAAAATGCGATGCAGAAATGATGTCATTTCCGTTAAGGTTAATAATCTTTGTTTGTTTTAGGTATTCTGATTTGTATATATTGATTATGAAATAAAGGAGCTTTTGTATTGTAAATATTTTATTGATCATAAATTCCAATAATTTCAGCTGGAAGACATACAATGGATTTATGATAACCGAAGTAAGAGACGTACACTTGAAACATATCTAAAAGCCTCTTAAAAATGTTGATTGGTGTACCTGATCTTGTAGTTGAGATTGAGGGATTATTATTCATTGTGAGATCAAATGTTTCTTGCAGGGAAATAACAGTTTAGTTTCTTTCAATATGAAGTTAACGTTGAAATTGCATCTCATGATCGTGGGCAAAGCCGGCTCAAGAGTATGTGGCACCCCATAGGCGACATTGAATGATGGTGCTCCCTCCTGCCAACGTTAGGATTTTCATCTTTTAGAACGATTAATTTTATATTTTATTTACTTACAAAAAGTAAATTATATGCAATATAACACTAAATTTAAAATAAAAAATAAAACTATTCATAAAAGCCTTTAATTCAAACGAAGGAAAAAAAAAATCAAACTCTCAGGCACAGTATACAAAATAATGTCCGCAACATGTTAAAGTGACAGTTAACGACATTTTTTAAAACCTTTGATAATTAGACATTTAAAGCAAAACTTTTTGAGCTTTTATGGCTGAAAAATTTATTATCATATCTTCCAAATCAAGCCCTTTCAACAAAACCCATTCAATTGATAGCATTGATAATCCATCAAATAGATGAGGAAGCTTACCACGTTGCTGTCTTTTTTGAAGAATCACTACTGTTAATCAGATCAAGAGTATTACTCCCTCTAGTTGCCTCCTGAACATGCTGCTGCAGAAAACAATCATCCAATAAATCCACAAAAGCCTTGCTAGCGTGTGAGTGACCAACCCACAAATTCCAGTCAATCTCTGGGAAATTAAAATCCCCCATTATAAGACACTGATTTACTGACCCACTCAATTTCTCTGCACAATTGCTCATTATACTCATCAGATTCATTAGGCCTATAACACACACCTACTCTCATTTTTCGTTTCCCAGTGCTTATGTCACACCAAACACTCAATATTTCATTGTCCACCGGCGCCTCTGTAGCCAGGTGGGAAGGAGCAGCAGTGCATAGCACACACTTCTTGATTAGACCGGGGTTCAAGCCTGTCACCACCAAATACGGAGGATGTGGAAAGGTCAGGGAATGACCACCGCATATTCCGGAGCAATATGGCCTTAGTTGCTAATGCTCCAAATAACAAACAAACAAACATCATTGTCCACCAACATCAATTGGATGTACTTCCGTAGATTTCGTGTTTCTTAACTAACAGCATAACCTCTCCTCCATTCCTGTCCTGTCCATCCTTTCCGTACACATTGATTGTAACAATTAATTGTTAATACTGTAATATACCGCTATAGGAGATACATATATAGGATACAAAAGGTGACTGTTAAAAAAAGTGATCAAATAAATGTTTTAGCATGAATGAATTTTCAAGGCAAAAAATAAAGTTTACTTATATTCTGGAATATATGATAAATCTTTTCTTCAAGGATTCAGATGTATCCATCAAAACATTTAAATTTCTGCTTAATGCTCCCCCCCCATTCCCCATCCTTAGTACACTCACACAAATGTATCTCCTGTAGCTGGATATAATGCATAGGAGATGTGTGCATGTGCGTGCTCACATGCCTTCCTTGCATTCCACCTAACCTTATTGCATGAATTACTCCATTATTCCCCATTTAACTAACAGCAGAATAACATGATTGCCATTGGCTGAAGCTTACAGGGCCAATTTCAATACACCGAGACACAGGTCGTAAAAACCCCAGAAAAGGTACAGTTTCCAAGATATCGATACTGGGGACCTTTGGTGCTGACTACCATCCTATGTTTAAATTCACAAGCTATGGAACTGCAGTTAGTTTTTCTGCTCTTTGTGATCCTGCTGTGTAGAGCAGGATCATCAAGACACTTTTTTAAACATACAGGAAGGCCTCGCATAATGCAAGTTCGATTAACGCAAAGTTCAGTTAATGCTATTTGAAAAATTATACCACTTTTCACTTTATACGATGCAAATTTCCAGTTAACGTGATCTTTTTTTTTTATGCGATAGTTGAAAAAGATTTGAATCGCACGTTAAGCTTACCGCGAGTAGTATGGTCAATAAACAAACGTTTGCCTGCTGCCCGCCTTGGTGTGTTCCATCGGAAGAAGACGTGTTACTTGTTTGTCTCCTGCTAATAAAGTCAATGCACACTTGCATAAAAATTCAAATTTTTAAATGAGCCAGATGAAAATTTTACCGCGAAGGAGATAACGGTAAAAGAATTAGATGAAATCTTTCGTATCGCATAGAACCTCAAACAAAAGGTTTGATGTTCTCTGCGATATTTATTTCACCAGGGTCCAGAGAAGATTGTTGTCGGCTATCGGAAATTGATTGATGAAAAGAGAAAGTCAACACTGTTCAAATATTTCCGCAACAGTCATTTCTTCATTGTGTATTTTATGTCAGAGGTTCCCAAACTTTCTCGGTTCATGGCACTCTTAGTGTCTCAGTAATTTTTTCAAGGTGCACTCAGACCAAAAGAAATACCCAACAGTTCCGCTTAGTAGTTAGGTCCAAACAACTTAATAAGAAATGTTGAAACTGTGAACTACCTCAAGCTAGTAGTTCGCGGGGTGTCCGACAGATGTCGAGTATCGCTGTTTCCCTCGAAAATTTAAAATATTCCGCGGCACGCAGTTTGGGAACCGCTGTTTTATGCAATAAACATTTAATTCCATAATTATTTTCATTATCTTTTACATTGTATACAGTTAAAAAGTTATTTTTAAAATTCTTTATGGACATTCCAGGTCAAGGACCAATTATAATTTTTCCTATTGGTTATTATATTCGATTAACTCGTTTCCGTTTTGCGTGATGTGCTTGCGGGACGAATTAATCGAGGCCCTCCTGTACTTTGTAAAGTTAAATAAGTTCATCATCAGTGTCTTCACATTTTTCAGGATGCATAATCGTGTCAACTATTTCACTGTCTGTGAGTTGAGGAAAAGCAAGATCGTCATTGTCTGTATTAAAACATTCCTTGATAGCCTCAATCTGCAGTTTCTGTTTCCCCACACAAATTATAAAAACTTGCTTTACCACAAGCCCACTGCCACAGCATTAAAGCCCACAATCTGTGCCACACATTAGACAAAATTTTCTGTGTTACACTTGCTTTCTCTGTGTAATGCATATTTTAAATTCTCTCTGAAATGACTCAATTCCCATATCATTGTTGCATGCTGCAAAATTGTATGAATAATTGTCCTTTTATTTTCATTTAAAGGAATGGAGAATGCCGTGATACATTAATTGGATAATAGATGTGCAATTTGGAGGCATTTATACTGTATGCACATTTTCCTTTTTAATAGTTAGATCTCAGTGTGGGACAATCGTCTAGTAGCAGTGCTGGCAGTACAGCACTGCTGCTAGATGCCAGGAAAACATTTCCTGTTTTTCTTGGCAAATTATTGCAGCATACTGTCCTCATTAGTATTAGAAAAATGAAGTGAGCACTTAAATATTTACTAATGGCACACCAAATATAGAGGATGTGGAAAGGTCAAGGAATGACCACCGCATATCCCCGGAGCAATATGGCCTTAGTTGCTAATGCTCCTAAAAACCAAACAACAACAACTAATGGCACAAGCAGATACCTGGCTTTTAACTTTTTTTCATTCATACAAAATATCCCCTTGGGCCATTGTAAAAAAATTTCAAAGTAGTATGTTACTTTCAAATTTCAGTTGGAGTTGTTTTACTTTCAAAAATTAGGAGTGCTTTGTTCCTGCTTTTGGACATGTTTTACTGCTAATTTTTGCAGTCGACTACACTTGTCAGTAACAGCAAATTGACACTGCAAGTGCTGTCAAATTTTTACCAAAGGCACAAAAAGATTCCCAACTTTTTAACTCGTTTGTCTTTCTGTGCTTGATATTATTCATATTATTCCCTTGGGCCATTATAAAAAAAATTCCAGATAACTTTTGATATTTGACTTTCTAATTTCAGTTGGAGCTGTTTTACATGAGAAAGTCAGGAGTGGAAATGCTTGGGTGACTATGCTCGGAATTAACATCACTGTCACTGGAGGGATAAGAGTCCCCAGACAGTTGAACTGAAACACTTAATACAAAGAAATATTATTTATGAGACTATTTCAGATTTTGCATTTAACCTGTATTGAGATAGCACCCTCTTTCTTAATATATTGTAACATTGGGCTTGTACAGCCTACCTACTGGTCACAGCAGTGCCTTGGTTTACCTAATGGGTGATGTTAACCAATTAAAAGCAATATTAGTTACTTTAGGTTGATTATGTGGACAAACGTAGTCATTTCCAAAGAGCATAATTCTGAGTGCTCTCACTGTTACTGGAGGACAACAGTGTTCCAAGATGGTTGACCAAAAAACATAATACAGAGAAGCATTATTAATGAGGCTATTGTTCTTAGTATATTAAAAATTACTCCATGACAGAGCACAAAAATGTCACTGCTGAATATTCATAAATATTCAGCTAAATATGCTTATATAACATATTTAGCTGAACAACAACAGATGTGTAACGTTCTTTTCACAGTAACAGAGAAAAAAATTCTTCATTGCTCATATTTGTATCATGTATTTGTCTGTAGAAGTGTGTGCTAACAGGCCAATTTGTTGTGCTGGCTGAAAAATTCCAAATAACTTGTGGAGGAACCCTACATACTCCGCCCGAGTATTGACTAACATTGGTTGAAGAGGACTTTAGAAATTCCTTCAGTTGGCATTGGGAATTAAACCCAGAGCTCTCCAAACGGATGGCAAATGGTGATATATCATGTTGACTGAGTTGTCACAGAGGACTGTGGAACAGTAAGTAGACATTTTCACGTGGTAATACAATTGGGATGTATTTGTAGATGGTGTAAGGGAAAAAAATAATTTCCACACTACAGCCAAATGTAAAAAAAAAAAAACAGGTTGCATTGATAAATATTGCTGAATTAATTGTAGAAAAATATGCCATAAGGGGTATTGTTTCCCTAAAGTCTCACTCACTCTCTCTCTCTCTCTCTCTCACACACACACACACACACACACACACACACACACACACACACACACACACACACACACACACACACACACACACACACACACACACAAAATGGTTTCATTTCTATTGATAACTTAATAAATTATTGTCAGACATGTCAGAGAAATAATTAAATATTGGAAATAACTTATACACACGGTTTTGAAAACAGTTTGATAATATATATATATCATGGTCAAGTGCAGTACTTTTTTACCTACTTAAATTGGCAAAAATATCAGCTAAATTTAATTTTATTCACCTGAATAAAATATAGGTGAATAAAATATATATATTGATATTTACTCCTTATAGGCTCAGATTTTATTCACCTGTTAAATTAAATTTAGCCGATATTTTTACCAATTTAAGTAGGTAAAAGTTCTGCACTTGACCATGATATTTCACAATGAAATCAAATCCAGGAGGTCTTTTGCAACTTTATTTTCACAGCATACTTGCTGCATAAATAATGGTACAGGCCATTATTTTTGCGGTCAATAAATTCTGTAATATTATGAGGTTTTTTACATTTTATAATGAATGATACTCGATAAGAAATAAATACTGCTTTTCATTATTGCAGCTAACTGCATTTTTCCCTCTACATTTTATCCTTGCATTTGCAACTGTTCATTTTGAAAATAATAGAATTTTTTTTTAATATATTCTATTTTGTTTTGAGATGTTTAAATTTGGCTGTTTTCACACATTCAGTTTACAACAGTTCATAACAACGTGCATATTGTGGCTGCTGGTTATCTTCAGGACCTTTGTATTGGGAATACATATGACAAGTATTCATCATTGTAGTTACATTTCTTATGTTTCATTTAAGTTAAAGTTGATCTTCTCAAGCGACAATGCACTATTATTTGAGTCACTGTTACTGCTGTTTTTCTCCTTTTTACAAAAAAATTGATTTTTAATCATTGTTCTATTATTAACACTTTTTTATTAACATAACAATTATAGGCACATAAATACAGGGCATATTAACACAAAGTAACTGGTTTGAGTAATGTGCATCTATAGTTGTATGGCCTTCTAGTGAACTTTCTGCTCTTGATTTCAACTGGCAACAAAGAATGTATGCTTGTCTTCAACACTAAATTAAACTCTAAATAATTATTATTATTAAAAAAAAAAAAAAAGTTCTCTTACATGACTTGCTTGAAAAAATACTGCCACAGCTGTTCTGTCATTGTCTCAGATTTTTAAATATATAGCAGATTCACCTATTCCAGTTATGTTGTGCAGTTTAAAAGGATATTAACTCTTAGGCAGAACTGGATAATGGTATTTGTCTCTAAGTTAAACAAATCTTAGCATTGAGGACTCACTGCTCAGTCTTCACCAAGAACAGAAAATCTCTCCATGATTGAATTTAGATTTTCTTTGCAGTTAAATCATACAAATTTTGAATTGATTTTTGAAATACCCCTGCAATCCTAGTACGGGGCCACAACTGTACTGTTATAGCATTAGCAATTTTTTCAATATAGTTATATGGTATATAGTTATACAATTCAAATTTTTTCAATATAGTTAATACAATATTGAAAAAAATCTATAAATAGACTCTGTAGTGATAATTTAAAGCAATCTAAAATAAGTGGCTATTTAAAATTATAATCATATTACAATGCGTTATGTTTATTTAATATGTATTTATACTTACATTAAGCTATGTACGTAAATATAAATTTATTTATTTTTTTGCTAACCTGTGAATAATTTCTTCTGATTTTCACACATTTAATTGGTAATAAAGTGTAAATGAAATGTGAAAATTCTAATAAACATTGATTTTCGCTCATTAGAATCATTATTTATTAGAATCAAAATTCAATTTGCAAATGTAGTCACTATAACCGGCGCTTACTGTGTGTGTGTGTGTGTATATATATATATATATGAACATAGTATGAACGAGTAGGTGGTAACTAAGGGATGTGATATCAATCCTAGCTGACTTTGGTCCATGGTATAACCTAGTAGTAATTTAGTAATTATCCTTATTTATTTGTTTTATTTTGCCTATAACAATTATATGTTTCCCTACTAGGTTATACCATGGACCAAAGTCAGCTAGGATTGATATCACATCCCTTAGTTACCACCTACTCGTTCATACTATGTTCATAGTTATTAAGACTGATGTAATGTTTTATCTAGACATTGATGGCATTAATCAGCTCTTCTCACCTTTATTAGGTCTTTGATTTAATTTTTGGTTTTTGCTATAGTTTTCACTGTTTGCATCACCTTCACAATTGAATATTTTACCTTTCAACTGTTAACCATTTGCCATATCTACTATATATATATATATATATATATGTATATGTATATACAGTAGAGCGTCAGTTATCTGGAATAATTGATGTTGGACCTCTTCCAGATAGCCAGATTTTCCAGATAACCAAACCAGATAATTTTCCACTAAGATTAAATAAATTTAATTAATAAATCATCATCATCATCATGAACTTGATCCGGCTTAGGTCTTTTAAGACCTGTTACGTTGTAGCTCTTGGAGGTGGTTTTGATCTCGCCATTGTTGTCTTGGTCGACCCACATCTCTCTTGCCTGTAGGTTTGTAGTTAAAGGCTAATTTCGGGATCCGGTCTGGGTTCATTCTTTCTATGTGGCTGATCCATTTTTCCTGATACTGTTTTATGTCATTTACAATGTTATCTACTTTTAATTTCTCGCAGATATCTATATTTCTTTGGTGATCTAGTCTTGTAAAGCCTAATAATGGTCTTAAAAATTTCATTTGTGCTGCTTCTAGTTTGTGTGCATCTTTCTTATTTATGACCCAAGTCTCACAGCTGTAGAAGAGGGCTGGTTTTGAAGTGATGTTGTGCAGTCGTAATTTTGTTTCGGTTGTCATTTGTTTTCCGAAGTGGCATTTAATCGTTCCATTCATTTTATTATATTTTTGTAGTTTAGTGTGGATGTCTTTCCCTTCATTTGATATTAAATTTCCCAAATAGGTGAAGTCAGATATTTGTTCTATTATTTTATCATCAATAACAATTTTGACTCTTTGTATGTTCTTTCCACATAATCCCATTGATTTTGTTTTTGAGGTGGAGATTTTCACCTTGTACTTTTTACCTATTTTATTAAGTTCATTTGCTGCTATCTGTAGTTCATCTTCGGATTTTGCGATTATAACTTGATCATCAGCATATAATATAGTTTGGATTTTATTCCTGTTGTTCAACTGTATTCTGTTGTTAATTGTTTGTTTCCATTCTTTAAGAATTTTATTGATGTAGATATTAAATAAATTTGGTGATAGTCCACATCCTTGTTTCACTCCTTTATTGGTGTTAATTGGATCTGATAGTTGGCCATTAGAATATTTTATACAGACTTTTGAGTTTTTATACAGGCTTTGGATCGCTTTCCGGAGTTGGGTTGGGATATTTTCTTCACATAGAATCTGCCAACGTTTTTGCCGGTTTACATTGTCATATGCTTTTTTTCATAATCAATAAAGAGCAGAAATGTTGGTAGATTGAATTCTCTTCTTTTCTCCAAAATTTGTTGTAGTGAGAAAATGGCATCTATTGTGCTTCTCCCTTTTCTGAACCCACATTGTTCTTCTTCTAAGAATTGTTCACTGTGTTTATTAAGTTTATTCTTTAGTATATTAGAGTATAGGTTTGCAGCAGTTGACAGCAGTGTTATCCCTCTGTAGTTATTAGGGTTATTTCTGGAGCCTTTTTTGTGTAAATTGATTACTATTCCTGTTTCCCAATCTTTGGGTATCTGTTGTTTATGCCATATGATAAATAATTTTAGTAGTGCGTTTTTTAGTAAGGTACCTCCATATTTAAATAGTTCTACATTCAAATTGTCTATGCCTGGGCGTTTTCGGTTTTTTGATTTTTGTAATATTAACTCTAGTTCTTCCATTGTTATATTTTCTTCATCTTTGGTTATCACAGATTCATCTTCCACTTCCCTAGTGCCTGGGTTATACCATAGTTTGGAATAGTGTTGCTTCCATTCTGCTTGGGAGATGGAGTTGATTTTTATTTGATCATTTGTGTCTAGTTGTAATTTCTTAAAAATTTTAAAACCTCTTCTCTGTGAGCCCGTGATATCACGTTCTAAAGATTTAACAAATTTATCCCAGTCATCTCGTCAGATTCTTCTGGTTAGTTTTCTGACTTCTGCTCTAAGCTTTTTATATTTTATGTGTAGATGTAGATCTTTAGTTTGTAGAACAGTTTATAGGTCTTTTTTTTTCTCATTGATTGTTTGTTTCAATTCTTCATTCCAAGTTCTTAGCCAATTTTTATTTTTTATAGGTTTATATCCTAGACTTTCTTCAGCAGCTCCCAGAATTGATTTTTTCATGTTTGACCAGATTTACTCAACATTATCACTTTCATCTGATTTGAGTTTATCTTTCAATCGACTTTCATACAGGAATTTAGTGCTTTCATCTTCCAACAAATGTATTTTTAATTTCTTAGTAGTTTTTGTTGGTATTTTCTTCTTTTTATTAAGATAATTTCTTTTTATTTTGAAAGTGCTTTCTACTAGGTAGTGATCACTGTCAATTTCACTGCCTCTGAATACTCTAGTGTCTCTAATTTTGTCATTTAAATTTTCATTAATGATAATTAGATAGTATGAATCAGAGCTGTAATACTCAATATGTTCTACGTTGATAATAATATTAGTAAATTAATAAGAGGAGTTTACCTCAATATAGTACGTGGAACACTTCCGTATGATACCCTCCAGAAATTAGAACGGAAAAAACGAAAAAATCGACAACTTACCGGTACATTAAAGTAAAATATAAATAATTCAAGTAAAATATAAATAATTAAATAATCAATTTAACACAATTCAAAATCAATTCAAAACAATTAAAATTCAAATTAACGCAATTAAAAGAATTAACGAAAATATTCAAAACGATTTTCCTTCCTGAAGCTGACAATGCTTTTCGACCGACTGTCGTGATCACAGGAATGAAAATTCCTGTGATCATGACAGTCGGTCGAAAAGCATTGTCAGCTTCAGGAAGGAAAATCGTTTTGAATATTTTCGTTAATTCTTTTAATTGCGTTAATTTGAATTTTAATTGTTTTGAATTGATTTTGAATTGTGTTAAATTGATTATTTAATTATTTATATTTTACTTGAATTATTTATATTTTACTTTAATGTACCGGTAAGTTGTCGATTTTTTCGTTTTTTCCGTTCTAATTTCTGGAGGGTATCATACGGAAGTGTTCCACGTACTATATTGAGGTAAACTCCTCTTATTAATTTACTAATATTAATGATAATATAATCTATTATAGACTTTGTGTTTCTTGCTTCCCATGTGAATTTATGGATATTCTTGTGTCTGAAAAAACTATTTGTAATTTTAAGTTTATTAAAAATGTAGAAGTCTATCAGGCATCTTCCATTATTGTTGACCATGGGTTCGCCTTCTGATCCTATACATTTGTCTACTGATTGAGCACCAACCCTTGCATTAAAATCTCCTGCTAGTATGAGATACTCGTTTTTGTTAGTTTGGTCTATGATCTGTTGTAATTCGTCATAAAATTCTGTGGTTTCATCATGTTGCCTTCTGCTGGTTCATAGATGCCAATGATTGTTATTGTATAAGATAGAATTTTTAGTCTTAATTTCGATATTCTGGGTGATATCCAAAAGTAGTCTATTATTTTGTTTTCCCATTCTTTCTTTATTATAACAGCAACTCCCGATGATTCCCAAATTTCACTAGGTACGCCCCCGTATATCATTATGAAGTTACCTATTTCTTTGGATCCTTTGTTCTTCTTTTTTGTTTCGGTAATGACTGCTACGTCAATATTTCTATTTTTTAGTTCCATGGTCAATTCATCTAATTTGTGATTTATTCCCCTAACATTCCAAGTTGCTACCTTAAGTTCCTTAATCGTAGTCCTATATCCATTGCCTAGGTCGTTACCCTTGAGATCCGTCCAGTTTTTTCCCTTGAGCTTATTTCGAGTATTTAGAATGTCCCCCGGATAGGTTGCCAGCCTTTCGCGGGGTAAGTAGTGGTGGGGTTGCCACCTTATAGCCTCTAGACAGACTTCGGGTACAACATTTCCTCTGTATGTGATGGGACATTTATACCACTGAAAATCTTACATTACAGTAAGAAATAATTAAAAATCAAATGAACACAATTAAAAATCAATTTAATTCAAGTAAAAATTTAATTTAATGAAAAAATTGCAAAACGATTTTCCTTCCTCTTTTCTCATCTTGGTGCAGGCATTTCTCTTTTAGGGTTTTTCTCGATAATGCTTTCCATAATAAGCCCATCTCATCAACACTATAAACGTTTTTTTTCTCATAATTTGCTATAACTGAAGCAAACTTGCTTTTCAAAGGACACCGCTGCTGAAAGGATTAGTCTGCAGAAAGTTTCTCATCTTGAATATCTAGTTCATGTATACCATGTCTCAATTTAAAGTTTTTCAGCCAACCTGTGCTTGCCTTAAAATCTTTGTTACCTATTAATTTTTGATTGAAATCCAATGCTTTTTCACACAACATTGAGCCAGACACTGGTTCACCTAAACTTTGCTCTGAAGAAAACAAAAAAATAAAGTGAGTGCACACCTCTAAAGCAGCATTTTCAAGTTTCTACATTTTTTTCCTGCTAGATCCTCCTTCACTATCCATAATGAACACAATTTCTGTTATAGCATTGGAATTTTTCTTGATGTCGTAAATTGTTGAAGTCCCCACATTAAACTCTTTGGAGAGATTTCCTAAATTTTAACCTTTTCTAATTCTATTAATAATTTCTGTTTTTTTGTTGCTATGTTAAAACTACGCTTTTTATTTTCGTTCACATTTTAGCGTAAAAAATTGAGAAAAAAAATAAATCACTCAGTTTCAGGCCGATATTATTCTTACTGAATCTGGAGCTAAACTAATCTGAAATTCACTCATGGTTTCCGAGAAAACCCAGTAGTCTCTGTGATATTTTTCTAAAGCACATTTCTGTAGGTCACATAGAATTCTAAAGGTCACAACCATAAAACAATAAAAACAGTGTGCAGTTTTCGGTTTATTGGGCTTTTTTGTTTGTACAATCTGTTATAAATGGGTAGTAAACTCGTCTTTCGCTTATTAGAATCAAAATTCAATTTGCAAACATGATCACTATAACTGAAGCTTACTGTACTACCATTAATAAAAAAAAAAAGAAAAGAAAGAAAGATCATCCTTTCAAATTATTCCGGATAACCGACATTCTACTGTGTATATATATATATATATATATATATATATTTCCCCCCCATGCATGGATACTAACATACAAGTGGGCATCACTCAGCCTTAAAGTCCTGTTTCATCAACATTATGAATTTGTGCTGGAACAAGACCTCTCTGCTTGATAATCTTTGATAATTTGTCACAGAACTATGTTGATCCCACATTATCAGCACAGAACTTTTCAATCTGTATTTTCTAATTCCCTTATATCATTCCTTTCTTAAAACTGTTTTCCCAAACAGAAGAAAATTTAAATATTCCAGGAATTTCCAAAAAAATAATTTGCCTTATTTAAAGTCATTGGCAGAGATATTGGAATTCCTCCTGCTCTTGAAGAAACCTGTTTTATTGAACATAGTCACATTCCAATTGCAATGTCAAATTGTTTATTTTTTAGCTGCTTTCACCAGTTCTTTATGAAGCTCTGGAAAGTGTTTAACATTTAGACACAATTTCTTCTATCCTGGCTTAGTTTTTAATTATATCCCATACATTTCCAAATTCAAGTGTAAGCATGTAACACATTCTTGTGCTTGAACCCTTTTTTGTATCTTTTAATAATTTCCGATTTGTTTTCAACTTTTGAAATAAGTAATTTTTATTTACTTGACATTTTGGGATATTTACAATAACTGTAAATGCCTAAAAATGCCAGAAAATACATACATATGTATAACAGTTGATCAACATTGGTTATTATTATATTAATACAGTAGACTTTCAGAATAATAGCACCTTTGTGGACTCACGATGCCATAATTTCGATTTTTTCGTTATCTAGAAAGTTTTATTTTTAATATAGTTAATTCAGAAATAATAAGGCCAAATGAGAATAGAGAGATTAAGAATGCAATTTTATTAACTGCACATAAAAAACATAAACATGTTGACGATCCAATGTTATATTTTGCCATTAATACACTCCTACATATTCCCCATTCTATTTTCTATTATTATATCAAGTTTGTCACTAGGCTTTACTGTTCTTAATTAATTCTTCTTCTTTTGTTCTCTGTATGAGGTTTATTAACTTTAGGAGCCATATTAAGGAGTTTTTAATTTAAAATAAATGTAAACAGTTTATAATCCGTGATATCAGTACAGAATTCACTTTCAAAACAGCGAATTTTAACAAATAAAGTAATCATGTGGCTTACCGTTTTCTTTTTTCAGCAGTGCAAGACATCTGCACTGTATGTAAACATCCGATCTCAATGTGCCATTATTTGGGGTCCCGTTATTTCGACAGTCTACTGTACCATGTGAAATTAATACTATGGTTTATTACACCGTTCACCTACATTACTATACATTAACGTACATTAATGTTTGGGTACCTTACCGATACCCATCATCAGAACACATAACTGTGGAAATAGAAGTACGGTACTGTAGTTCCAAAATGCCAGTTCCAAGATACACATGTGGCTTTTAAATATATATTTTTTATTTTTATTTTTTTGTTTGTTTGTTTGTTTTAATAATTGCTAAAAAACATAATATCTGAGGTTACAGTTAATCCAACCCAATGAATACCTGCCTGGATAACTGGCATTCTACTGTACTTACTGAAATTGCTTAAAATGGCAATGGCTGGATATCACATAGCCCATTCACAGCAAAAGTACTTGAGATACTGTGGAATTTTGTAGAACAGTTGCAGTAGCATATTTGAAACTATACAAAAGGAACTATTAAAAAAAAATAGAGAGAGATGCCAAATGGAATGCATAATGAGTGTCCTCTTATGGCATATTGCAAAAAAGCAAAGATAATGTCCCCATAATGGATTTTATAGTAAATCCACCAGTTCTATGTGAAATGTGATGTGACTTAATGTACTACTTGTTTTGTTATAATGTACTACTTGTTTTGTTATAATGTTCTTCCTATTCTGTAAAATAAATAAAATCTGCACATTTAAATAGAATTTGCTATAAATCTGTAAATATTAATGATTTGTACTAGTGTCCCATATGTATGGCAATGCTTACTCTTTTAACAACTAATAAAAATATTTTATTCATACAAGTATCCCTGTTTTCCATATCTGATTTCCATTGCTCTGTGGAATACAGCATTCGTTGCACCATGCAAGGCGAGACTGTTGATTTTGGGTGGTGATTTTTTCTTATATACCACTGCTTTTCCATGAAAACAGAGGTTGTGGAGCTCTGTATGTAGAGGTTTAGGACATACCTCCACCCCTTTTGACACCTCATGCTACCGGTCAGTATTTTTCAAAGTTGTCTTTGTACAACCCTTACAAGGTACCCTCCATGTGAACAGTGGGTACTTGGATGTCTTTATACACCCTTTCAAGTAGTCCCTGTTCACATGGAGTTTGTCTCCATGGTCTTTCTGTACATTGCCAGATGGTACTCTCATGTTTTGCTATTGAAAACATCAACAGTCAGCTTAAGTTGGTGTAGGCTGTTAGCAATTGTGTGAATTGGCAAGCTAGCAATGTGATAGTAACACCTCTGTGAAATCAGTCAGCTGGGCTAAATGCCATGGTGAGAACAACTGAATTCTGTTACTCTTATGTCTTAAATGTATATTGATCTGTCACTTGTTTATATGGGACAGTACAGTGGACTGCAAAAACAGACATGTCTGGATACCCTTTGGAATTACTTTTTGGAGTATTCAGAAGCAACTGCTTTCCCAAAAATTAGTTTCTAGGTTCAGGTTAGGGTTCTTTTATTGTTAATGATTTGTACCTTTTGTTGTTAAAAGATTTATTAATGGTTAGTCAGCCTTGCACTCTGCCACACAATGTAATTTTTTTTTTTAAGGTAATTATTTTTGTTTTGGATATCTTATTATACCCTTCATTTCCTTACAGAGGATGCTTCAGAAGAAGGAAGCAAGGCAGATCTCAGACATATAAGAGAACACAAAATTGTGCGGGCAAACATGAATTTATTTCTGTAATGTAATTTATTTATGGATAAAGTTTTAATTTATCTATTTAAACTTTAATCCATAAATAAATTACATTCATTGTCATCTGCACCCAACTCTCCATCCAAACATCCAAAGAGACCCTTGCACCCATCACAGGAAGAGTATCACATTCAAAATATATAAAATAAAGACAGGGTATCCACAAGAATCACTTATTTAGAGAACATCATCCCATTTGAATTCCAGAGGGATCATATTACTGTCATTGATGTTATCTAGCAAAGTGTAAATGGATGTCCCTATGTGATTTGTATCCAGAATTGGAAGTAACATGAACTAAACTCAAAAATATAAACATCACATATGCCATGACCAACACTGCTCTTTATGGTTTAAATGAACAGACATAATAAACAAAATACAAATTTCTATATTGACTCCACAAATCAATAGTTCTAAACCAAATGTAGATATAAGGAGCAGTCAGCTAGTCCACTCTCACATAGAAATATTTGAGTTAGAAATTTGATGTGTATGTATATATATATGAATGAGTCTCATAAGTTAATGTATATTTGTTTTTCTAGATCCATCAGTTACTGAACTAGTCATGAATATAGTGAGAGGTATTATATTGTAGTTTTAAATGTTCTTCACCAACCTTATGTAGAAATAAAACACAAAGAAAACAAAAACTGGAATCTTGATAACTGTATTTATAATAAGTTATATTTGTCTGTATTTACAATAAATTATATTTAACTTTACAACTAAAATATATACATATAAAATATACATTAAAATATACTGGGTTAAGAACAATAAAATACATTAAAATATACTAAATTAAAATCGATAAAACCAAAGCTTTCGAAGGCTCCTGCCTTCTTCTTCAGCGGTATTTTCTTTGTTCTCCCCGGACGAGGCTATCATCACCGATCGGGCGAATAAGTTCTGGGACCGGAAGTGACTTGAGAGTTTGCGGATCTGTTCCACAGTGAACATTAATAGAGATAGAGGAATGCGGATCCATCCCCTCTTTGAGGCTGCTATCCTCAGAAGGGATGAACGGTTCCACATGACCCACTCTCGAGCCACTTCCGATTCCGTAACACAAGAGAACGGAACACGTGGGAATGAAACACGTGATGAGTACCGTGAACCTGCTGGTATTTAAAGACGCACCGCAGAACAAAGAAAATACCGCTGAAGAAGAAGGCAGGAGCCTTCGAAAGCTTTGGTTTTATCGATTTTAATTTAGTATATTTTAATGTATTTTATTGTTCTTAACCCAGTATATTTTAATGTATATTTTATATGTATATATTTTAGTTGTAAAGTTAAATATAATTTATTGTAAATACAGACAAATATAACTTATTATAAATACAGTTATCAAGATTCCAGTTTTTGTTTTCTTTGTGTTTTATTTCTACATAAGGTTGGTGAAAAACATTTAAAACTACAATATGAACATACCCAACCTCAGAGGCCTGTTTGAAGAAATAGTGAGAGGTAGTATGCTGGAGAAGGCTGTAGTTTGATCTGTTATAAAATTTCTTCATTTTCTAAACAAAGAAACAAAATCAATCTATGGGGAGATGAAAGCTGTATATGGGGAGGATTGCCTATCATATAAAACTATGAAAAATCAGAAAAGATAATTCAGGTATGGCTGAAGCAATATGCACACTGATCCAAGAAAAGGAAGGCCCTTCTTTGGTCATAGACCCTGCCATTGTGGCTCAAGTGGAACAGCCAGTCCTTGAAGGCTGACATGTAGCTATAAATTTTATAGCAGATGAGGGAAGCATTAGCCATGGATCTGTTTACATCATAATGCATAAGTTCCTGTACATGTCTAATGTGGCAGCCCGATGGGTTCCAAGATTGTTGACATCTCCTCTAAAGCTCCACAGGAAAGAATGTTCTGCACAATTGTTTGAGCTTTGTAGAAAGAATGTTACTGATCTTTTTTTACCAAATTGTGATGATGGATAAATGCTGACTATATCACTATGGACCAGAAACAGAACAGATGAGCAAACAGTGGAAATATTCATCTTCACCAACCCTCAAGAAAGCCAACGTTCAATTGTCTGCCAACAAGGTCATGTTACCGGTCTGTTATCAGTCATAGTTAGCAAAGGGAGGTAATCTGTAGGAATAGGAACTCCTGTCATCCCTACAGATTACCTCCCAAAACGGTAACAGCATCACTGGGGAGTACTACAGAAACCTCTTGGAAAAGTTAAGCAAGACTATTAAGTTGAAGACACTTGGAAAGCAGTCTAAAAGTGTCCACCTCCTAACTGACAGTGCTCCTTTTCACAAGGTTGCTCTCACAGTAGACTTTGTAATCAGATGTGGCTTTGGAAATCTGCACTATCCACCTTATTCTCTTGATCTCTCACCTCCAGACTTCTTCCTCTTCCTTAAAATAAAGAAACCATTATGGGGCCACAGATTTCAAAGTGACAAGGAGGTAATTAATGAAGTGGAAGCCTGGTTTTCTGTTCAAAGTGAGGAGTTCTGTTCAAGAGTGTTAAAAGATGGGAAAAATGTATAGCTCTAGAAGGTAGGTACATTTAGAGAAGCCAAAAAATAAATCTATAGATTTATTTGGATTACACAATAAGAACTGGTTGGATTTCGCAATATAAAACTAGTCACAAAATATTTACAGTTGCTTTTTTTTTTTTTTTTTTTTTTTTTTTGATTTGGTAGTTGTTGGCGCATCGGCTTCTGTGGCCATATTGCACCTCCCAAGGTTTTTGCAGTACTTTGATCCAAGCCCGAGGTGGGAATCGAACCCGCGACCTTTGGGTTGCCGGGCAGGTACTTTACCCACTCGGCTAGCCCAGTCGGCTTACAGAGTTGCATCACCCCGCCAACATATCTATAATACAGTCAAATCTCGTTAATACAAACTATACAAAGTACTCGTTTATATGAAGTACATACCATTCCCTCGTGAAAGGATAGGCTCTTCTATGTAAATATATTCATTTATTACAAAATTCGGTTAATATGTATTACAAAGTTCGTTTTCACCCCGTGAGAAATAAATATTATTTTGTACGTTTAATACAAATCTTAGCACAGCTGTCGATTATTGCCTCTGGCCACCCAGTTCCCTGCTTCCCGAAGAATAGCACTGACTTGTTAGAAATTATTTTTGTGTAAACAAAACCAGTTTATAGTAGCTACAACATAAGTGTATTCTCAAAAACATCATGTTAAATTAATAAAAGAATAAAAGAAGTTTTTTTAAGTTGTTTACATACACTCCCTTGCTCTCCACAGGATTACGGTCAGTTGCAATTGTTATGCCAGTTCAAAGAATCTTTTGCTACGAGTATACAGTAATCTATTTTTTGTGCCATTCTATCTGAGCTGATGTCTTTTTCGGAACTTGTCTTTAAATTAATTTAAAGTTTGTTTATATTAAATCTCATCTAGTAGTGTTATGGTTACAAAACATAACTGACGGAATTGAGCCTGGAAATTAAACTGAAAATTATACAAGAGGCTGATAGGATTGAACTTCGCAAAACAGACTTCTACAATGTCTGTTTTGCGAATGGCTGCAAAGGAATACAACATCTCTTTACCTACTTCATCTACAATACTGAAAAACCAAAAAAAACTTGGGAAGAACTGCGTGACACTGGAGCAGCGATTAAAAAAAAAATCAGGAAATGAATTCCTGGTTCAAAACATGAGGAGCTTGAAACAAAACATTTTGAGTGGTACCAACAAATTTGTGTATCTAATTTGCCAATATCAAGTCCAATTTTGCAAGAAAAGGAAAATTATCTGGCTCAGCAACATGGAATTAGCAACTTCAAATGCAGCAGTGGCTGTCTCCAAAGATTTAGACAGGAATAACTTGGTTTCGTGAAATATTTGCATCGAGTCTGGATTAGTCAACAAGGAAAAGGCTACGGACCGGTTGTGTTCTGTACGGTCCATTCTTGAAAAATATGAGACAAAGAATTTTTTTAATCTTGATGAGACAGGTTTAATTTATAATTTGCTGCCAAACAAAATGGATATTGTATATATCCATTTGCTGTTCGAGGGGAGTCTTGTCATAGTGGAAAATTAAGTAAACAAAGACTCGCTATTCTGTTATGCTGAAATTCAAATGGCAATACAAAACTATGCCACTGGTGATTGATAAGTTTTCCAAGCCAAGATGTTTTAAAAAAAGTTAACCAACTTCTCTGTGATTATGTGGCCAATAGAAGTTCTTGGCTTACAGTAAACATTTTTCAGTCTTGGTTATCAAAAGTGTACAGAAGAATGGCTTCAGGAAAAAAGGAACATTTTGATGATTCTAGATCATTGTATAGTGCATTCTGCTGAGACACTTAAGTTTACAAATATACAGCTGTTGTTTTTAACCTCCCATTAACATCTATAGCTGTGTTGTCAGGAGAGGGAGTGCAGTAGCACACGCTCTTTGAGTAGACTGGGAATCAAGCCCCTGACTGCTAAATACAGTCAGTCTGCCAACCTGCACTGGACCGGCATTGCAGACTATGGTCCATTTCCCTCAACATGAATTGTTCAGGAGGCTTCCATCCTGCAGTGGGTGATAATGGCTGCAGTTTATCTTTTTTTTTTTTTTTAACCAACAGTTTTATGCAGCCACTCAACCAAGGCATTATTTATAACCACAAGGGAGCATATAGAGCCTGCCTGAAAAGATACTTGGTCCTCACCATTAGAGGGAGAGAGATAGGGAGGAAGGGAACAATTTGCAGCTAAATTGGAATGTCTTGGATGCTATCCGTAATCTGGTTATTGCTTGGGACAGTATTGCATCAAGTGTAATAATCAAATGCTTCAGAAAGAGTGGAATATCATCGAAAAACATGGTCCAGCAGCCAAATGTTATAGTAACATTGAGGAATGGGAGAGTGTGAAGGAGTTATGGATTTTGTTGGTGAATATAAAGAGTTTGTGAAGGTACATGTAGTTTCTACCACAGAAATGCAACAGCAGAAGAGCTGCTAAGCACCAAGCAAAACAATAGTGTTTTTGTTATCAGCAAAAGTGAAGAAGTGTGCGCACGCGCATGCACACACACACACACACACTTTACCATCTAAAAAAGATGCCCAAAATGCATTGAACATAATAGAGAATGTGTTGGCCTGCAGTAACATTGATAAAGAAACAACTATTGCATTTTTATGTCTATGCTGTAGTTAAAAATGCATATAGGACAAAAACTGTGCAAACAACATTGGATTCTTTCTTTAAATTAGATTAATTTATCAAAAAGTTATTGGATTGTATGTCTCCTTTTATATTAAGATTAATTCTTTTACTGTGATACTAAAATATTGTATATATCCAAATATATACTGTACAATATTTTCATTTCTGTTAATTGCTTTTCTCTTAGTTTATCTTACAAATAAAATAAAATCTTTAAATAAGTGTTAATCCTACTGTATTGTTATACAAGGCTTTTGTTTTTATTATTTTATATTTTAATTATTTTATTTTATTAATTTAAATTATTTTTTTTATTTATTTTTGCTAGTATTATTATTTATTATTATTCTTAGATATATAGCATGTGCCAAAAAAAAATAATAATAATTAATAAAGTTAAAATTTTGAAACTTTTTGGATGACCTCGTTATTACAAAACATGAAAATTAAGGTCCCTTGAACTTTGTATTAATGAGAATCTACTGTAGTATATCAGATTGGAGTACTGGATATTAAGATGACTTAACCAAATACTGGAAACCTCCCTCACCATCTCTAAGGCAGCTTTACTCTCGCTCTTGAAACCATCCCCATGGATACTTATAATTGTCACCTTGAACATCATCCCCCTCGCTAAACTTATAATGGGAAGACTTGATGCCCTGGGCATCCTTAGATTCATTGAGCAACCTAAGAATAATTGAAGAATTATCAACAGAGTGCGCAGATATGCCACTTGCTTGGTCAGCTGGGTTGTTTGGGTAACATGTTCTCAGCTGACACACTCGGAATTTTCAACGACACGAATGTTGACCTTTGAAGGATATGCAAAGGTAGAGTTTATAGAAAGATGGTTTTTGAAGATGCCTAAGTGACAGTTCTAAAACAACTATTGCCTAATGAACTTATATGCTATGTTTTGTACACAGTAAAAGGATAAGTTAATCGATATCCAATTATTAAGTGTTATGTGAAACCCATACTATAAGTGTTAAGTTTAATGATGTAAAGTCTATATTTTAGATACGTGTGTATGTAAACCTTCTTTATTGTCCTCCTAATATAAGAATACTTATTGACATATATATATATATATATACATATTTTTTTTTTTTTTTTGAATATGCTAGTACTTTTCTTTTTTTGCTTCAGTTTGTGATTTGTTAATTGTTACTTGATTATCAGTCATATTTTGATATTTGTACAATATCTCGGCAGGATTATATTGTAGGGGAGTTCAATACATTCTCAAAGATTTCAAATATGAACTTTATGCATTTGCTTCAACTCATTTAAATTAGTTTCCAGTTTTTCTGAAGTACATTTTGTACATAACCATCTGGTTGGTAGAGCCAGCCGTTTTCTCATTACCTGTGAGGAATTCATGCACATCAATGATCTTGAGATATTTTTTTCATATGGAAATTGAAGAGCATAACTGAATCACATAGGTACCCTTAATAAAGTTAAAGGAACACTTCATTGTGTGTAATTAACATAAATGTATTATATTTTGAATTGTGAATAATCACAAATAGACAGTTTAAACAAAATCATTCAAACAGAATGAAGATTGAGAAACTTTTAATTTTATTACTTACTGTCATCTTCAGTTGTGGAATTGCTTTAAAACATATCAGTATAATTGGAATTACCATCAAATTCATCAAAATAAGAGAAGTCATTAAAATACCATAAACATATTCAGAAAATTAAATGTGGTTATGCCTTTTGGAGGTGCAACCACATTTGTTTTTATAGTAAAGAGAAGTTGTCATGCAGGAATGGTGTATCTATCTTCAAACTTGATTCTTTCTCACTGAAATATGCTCCAAAAAGATATGGAAAATATAGGTTCCATTCCTATCCAGGTCAAAATACTTGTAGTACCCAGAATATTTCTTCCCATTCCATTTTTTACAAGTTTATCATTGAACTTGCAAAAAATGCTGACATGGTTCACCTTGCCAGTAAGTAAATAAATACAATTTACTTATAGTAGGGTGACCCACCAGTCATACGCTTGAATGCCAGTTTGAGAAACAGTACAATTATAGTATTTCTCAAAGCAGCCTCATTCTATATGTAAATATTTTGAAAAAATTTGTAAATTAGCTTTCTACCAAAATCTACTAATTACTTCAAAAGTTTATCGTCTTCTTGGATTTCTCCATTGTCTACAGTTTTTTTTTTTAATAATTTAATTTTGTTCCTCCACTCTTTTCTGCCCTCCCAGTCTCCATTCTTCAATTTCCTCTTTTCCATAGCTGTCCTCACTCCCTCCATCCATGTGCTTCTAGGTCTTCCTCTTCTTTTCCTTCTAGGGGGTTTCCATTCCATTGCTTTTTTAGGTAATCTCTCTTCTCCCATTCTCATAACATGTCCATACCATTCTAATCTTTTTTGTTCTATTTTGTCGACGATGTTCAAAAGTTTATCATCTTTAAAATCATAAAAACACTTTCAAATCATATATAACACTCTTTGCATTAAGTTGTATTAAGCATTTACATTTATTACAAGCGAATCTGGCTTGACACAGAAAAGAAACACAGGATGAAGATAAAATGATAGGCTTGTTTTTTTGTGGGTCTTCAGGCACATTAGCAACTATGACTGTAATACACCATGTTTAAGGTGTAAGAGTGTCAGTTTATACATAGTTGTATATATGTCTATTCTTTTCAGGATGAAAAAATTTTTCTCATTTGAATGTTATTACCTAGGAGTGATGATATGGTGAGAGATTTGTGTTACTTCTTGCCACAAGTCACACATCTCTCTCTCTCTCTCTCTCTCTCTCTCTCCCCCCCCCCCTCTTCTAAGGCCTGAGAGCCACAGTTGAAGAACTGGTTTTATGTGTTGTAGTTTGTTGTTTATTTGGCATTGCCAGCTTAGTTGCCATTGGTATTTGCAGCTGTTTCAGATTATCTACTTAAAGTCTTCATACTGTATTTTCATTTGATGATTAGGTGATGTTGTGGCTAACTTGGCAGCATTGTCAGTTAATTCATTGCTTAGGATTCCATCATGTCATGATACTCAACAGAAACATATCTTTTTCCCCTCTTCACCAAGTATAGATGTGGAATTGAAAATTTGCCAGAGGATAGATTGAGAAGCCGCAAAAGCATTTCTCAGTCCATGCAATGAACTTAGGAAAATCTGTGTATATCATACTTCTGAGGATAGCTGCTGATTTTGATGTTCCACAGATAAATTCACCAGCATATATGGGTGCAATATGGCCTAAGTAACCCTTGCACCAGAAACTCCCATAACAACAACAACTAGCATATATGCTGAATTCTGTTGGTGGTAGTTTTTATAAAGTTATGTCTGAGAAAACTACAGCTATTCCTACTTGGTTTTCACTCTTTGACCATCTGTATATACTGGAATGAATATGGAGAACTATTCATTGTTGGTGACATGTAGTTGCAAGACTAAGGATTATCTTTCCTTAGGAAGCATATCTGTGCTCCACTTCTGGAGTGTAAGATTTCACTGCACTGTAGTGGAGTTGAGTTTCACGGTGGATGGGGGAGCTTGGGTGCAACTGCACTGTTATCTACTGTCAGCTCTAAATTCATTAGTATTTGCTGGAGTGGTATTCTTAAAAGTCTACTGCCTGAAGAATGATTTTGATATAGAGTTTCCCAGTGTGCTGTGATTAATATCAGCCAGTTTGTATGTTCAGGAAGAGATTGTGTTTTCGGTGCATATTGCAGCATTAGTTGTTGCCTAATCAAAAGTAGAGGTTCTGTGTTTTTGCATACAGGCTATACTGAATTGTAGATGTACAAAAAATTTTCAAAGAGATTCATATAGCACTGTGGTAAATTGAACCAAGCCATATTCAAGCTGTGACCTGATTAGAACTATAAAACGGCCTCTGTAGCCGAGTGATCAGGAGCGGGAGTGCAGTAGCACACGCTCTTTGAGTAGACCGGGGTTCAAGCCCATCACCACCAAATACGGAGAATGCGGAAAGGTCAGGGAATGACCACCGCATATCCCAGAGCAATATGGCCTCCTAAAAACCAAATAACAAGCAAACATAACTGGTTAAGGATTCTATATTTCCAGGTGATGTCATAGGCTTTGTTGACATAAAAACAAAAAAAGCAAACCATTATCATACCGATAACCATTAGATAACTGTTATCAAACCAGTAATCATGAGATAATCGTTATTTGATCAAAACAGACTACATTCAGTTTGATAGGCATTTCTGATTAAGTCTTCTATTTGTACCAAAATATCTAAGGTGTTTCTATTTTGTCTGAGCCCATTATGGATATTGTGTAAGAAGTTGTACTTTTCTAGATACACGAGTCTCTGATTTACCAATTCAGATGATAGGCATTTTATTTAAATTAATGACGTATGGAATGTGTAGTAAAAGGAAGGGCAGTATTTATTGAAAACAAAGTAAGTCATTGGTAAAAAAAATTGGGAGACTGCATAACTAATATTGCATATTAGTTAGTTCATAGGATATAAAGTGTAACAATAATGTTCACTAGCAGCTGTTAAATATTGAAGAAATAGATACCTCAGTGCATTAAAAGTAGTTTTTATTGTAAAATCATATGTTAACAATATATTTTGTGCTCAAGGAAGGGACAAATGGAAATTTGAAAATTTGTCCCTACTGTGAGGCATCAAAATGTATCACAAATAAAAACCACATTTTGCATAGTGAAATGTCTCTATTTCTACATTAGTATAAATACCCTTTAACTTCAATTAAGATGATTATCTTTTCACATTTTTACAGAATCAATTACTTTAATCAAAATTATAATGAGTAATCAGTAAATAGCAAAATTATTATTAAACAGTAATCAGTATCTGAAAAAAAAAAATTACAATGGAATTAACAAGAAAAAAAAAAAAAAGAATATATTAATAATAGAAAAACTAAAATTACCAAAATTTTCATTAACATCTCTTTTAGTTATGGAATATTTTTCCAATGAAAGGAGGAGTAGGAATGCAAGAGATTGAGCCACCAAAATTAGATGATATGAGAAGAGTTTACAGCCATGAAGAATATATTAATTTGATTCTTGAGAGTGGTCATTTTATGACTCATGACTACAGCCATCAGTCTGTTCAGGAAGATCCACGTATGATGGCCTTCTTTGATTCCCTGGTTAGTGTTTTGTGCTAAGTTAAAACAGTTTAAAAATTAGCTAATGTTTTAACTGATTGTAATAGAAACTTTGGTTTTAATATTAGAGTAATGATTATTAGTTCTGTGCTTCATGATATCTGACTAAATTTTTACATTCTTCCCCCTCCATCTTATTATCAAGGGCACAGAAGTTCCTTGTCAGTCAGTAATCATTGACTGAAAAGGCATAGCATCATTTGTTTATAATGAAACTGAATAAATTTGGAACTACTACTGTCTATCAAAGGAATTTTTAAAACAATTATATTGGTGTATATGAATTTTTAAAGCAATTATCTGGTCATTGGAAATTTGCAGAGCATATTTTAATTAAGGAATTGAATTAAATTAACCTTTTCTGAAGTGAGTTACTCAACCTTGTGTGTGTGCGCCACAAACAATGGGCCCTGTGGATTAAGTTTCTTCATAAAAATGAATGCGTTGTACAATAAATGCTTTTAAATATTAATTTGTTTTTATTTTGACATGGTTGTCCAGTATTAGAGGGAAATTATTTCAAAAATTAAATCAGAATTTCAAGTAGTAATAAAAAAAATTATAAAAAAAAAATTCATAACAAATTTTAAAAGAAATCAAAAAATACTATAAAAAACTCAGCTGTACTTCTTTTTTGATGTAATATTATCTTCTACATCTATTTATGTATCACTTCATTAAATTTTACCCAACTTCTGGATATATATTTCAGAGAATTTTGTAAGCCAGAACTGGATGCTTTGATTTTAAAATGTTTTTTGTGTCACCATCGATCTTAAACTATGTGTGCAATTATTAGAAGATCTGTAATGTATTTTGAGGAATTATTTGGAATGTACTTGAAACAACCTTGGGGGTTTATATATACACACACACACAGTCGAAACTATTTATAGCGACTCTATTTTTAGCATCCCAACACATTATAATGTCGTGTGTTGTTGGTCCCAGCCAATTTCTCATTAACCTAATGCTATTTTACATTCAGTGTAACAACCTTGAAAATAAGGATTTCTCTGTAATGAGCATAAATTTCTACCTCTTAATCTGAATTTTTATTACAATATTTGCTTTTAAAAATGACAATATGCTTTAAATATATTGAAGTAATTGCAGCCTGACTGTGAGAAATCATTTGTTAAGATTTCCCACTCTCTTTTCTTGCAGTGTGGTCATGAAATGAACATTAGCTAGAAGTTCATTACATAGTTAGAGCGTATGTTTGTTGGTATGGCTCCAAGAAAGCGGATAGCTTTGCCTATCGCAGATAAAATTAGGATTTTGCAAGCTGTAGATAATGGTGTGTATTCTAAGACTGACATTGCTAAACAGTTTGGCATTCCTAAGAGTACTCTGTTCACTATTCTGAAAGAAAAGATTGAAAGTTTAGAGAAATCTGCTGCACCAGGTTCTAGCATTTGGGTTCTAGGATTTGAGCATAAAAGGAGAATTATTTAGATCTTGAAAAGGTACTTTTGGAATGGCTAATATGATGATGTGTGCAGAAAATGTTTCTAGATGGTAATCTTTTAAAAGCTAAGGCTGGATCATTTGGGCATCGAATGGATATTGAAGAATATAAAAGTTCAGATGGATGGTTCCAGAAATTTAAGACTCGTCATGGCCTGTCTTTCAAAAAAGTATGGCGAAAATGCAGCCATGGACATTGACACTACAAACAAATGGAAAGAAAAATCGTTTTAAGAAAAACTACCAAAGAATGTTATTTAACATAATTGCGCTATGTTTTGAAAGCAAAATTCAATGCAAAATCGATATCCTGCAGGCAATGTATTTATATGTTTCAGCATGTGATGAAGTTGAGAAAAAGTGATTGCCAACTGCTTCAAACATGCTGGATTTACCGCCTTGAATAATGCAATGTGTGAAGTTTCACTTGCTTCTTCCTCTATTAATTGCAAAGAACAACAGTCCAATAATAGGGAAGAAATATTGAGCATATGCATCATCACCTAAACTTACAGGAAAACTTAAGCTTCAAAGATTATGCAGAAGTGGATGCAGACATTGAATGTTTCAGGATATGCACGAATGAAGAGAAACTCATTGCAGACGTAATGTAATCTTCTGAGATTTTTGGTGATGAAGATGAGGAACCTACTGTTGTTGAACAAGAAGTTTCAGTGAAAGATGTTCATCAAGGATCAGAACTTGTATGTCAATTTTTTCAAGTGCAGCCTAACTGTGAAAGTGAAATAACTGCTATTGTGCACCTTCATAATTCTCTTTTATAAAACATGCTCTACCATTGAAACAGCGTGTTTTGACAGATTATTTTAAAGTATGAAACAATTCTCTTGTTAGGTCTTTTTAGGTTTGTAACCTATGTAGTGAAATTTGTACTTTAATTGTGACCTTAATGCACTCTACAATCATTTTTATATTTAATACTGTAGTATATATTATAAATAAGATTACACTATATTGTATTAGTAGAATTGCATTAAATGTTCAAGATTTTACTTGTTTTGTTGCTGAATTTATGAATGATTGATATAATGTCCTTCTGATATAACTGTTTTTCTCATTCCCTTATGGGGTCGTTATATAGAGCTTCGACTGCACACACACTGGTGTTCAAAGAAAGTGCATCACCTAGGAATTTCACAATTCTAACCCTTTTTTGCGATGGTATGTTACATTAATGACTAGCAATAGAAATATAAACAAAATATATTTATTAATGGTTGAGGCAAAGCTAAGTAATATTTGACAGGTGCTCTCAAAATATTCCAAAATGAGCATTTGCAACCTTTATACAACAGTTTTGGTAAACACAACAATTATGGCTGAAGTGTTATAAGAAGTTCTCAGTTTGCTTCAGTTTATCATTTTAAATGGAAAACAAAATGAAAAGTTCACCAGGTGCAAACTAATAATTAGTTGAATCACCTCTGGCCCTGATGACAGAAGCACACCATCTAGGCATTGTCAAGATCAATTTCTTTAGATAATCAACTGATAGTTCTTGGTTTCAAACATGAATTATGGCTTCCTGAAGTTCACGAAGGGTCTTTGCTTTCTTTCTGGCAACTGCAGATTCCACACGATGCCAACAGTTCTCTATAGGGTTTAGGTCCAGGCTGTTTCCTGGCCATCTAAAAGTTGTAATGGATCATTCTTCCGATCATTTTTTTCACCTGTAACAAATGTAAACACATTACTGTTGAACCTCTAATGCAGAAATGAAGCTAAAGTAACTACAGAAGTGCCTACTTACACTTTTCACCCGATGACAAGGAGCAGAGTCGTCCTGAAAGATGCACTTACTTGGCAGGTTGAAATGGTCTCTAATGGTTGACAGCAATTTGCCTTCCAATATAGCCAGGTATCCATTGGCATTTATGGAAACTTTTATAAACTGCAGGTGACCTACTCTGCGATACAAAATGCAACCCCATACAGTCTGGATGGTATTCTTCACCATGTCTACAGCGAATTGTTTGTCTCCCATCAGAGCCATGTAGGTTGAATTTCTTCTCATCCGAGAAAATAATTGACTTCCACTGCTCAGGGGTCCATTTGACATGCTCCTTACACAAATTAATTGGGCCTTTTTCATTTTTTGTGTGAGGAGGGGCTTCTTCTTCTACAAGTCCATTTTTGAAGAAGCATCTTCTGACTGTTACTGCATTTGCTGCCACTCCTGTATGTTCTTCCCATTCTCTTTTCAGCTTAGACGAAGAAGCTTTACGGTTTTTAAGGCATAAATGCTTGACATAGAGACTGTTTTGGCGTAGAGACTCGTTTGCATCTGGTTACTTTTTTCCTATCAACGGAACCAGTATTCATGAGTTTGGAAAGAAATCTACTCACTGTCGACTGATTACAAGACACTCTATAAGCAATATGACGGGAAGAATATCCTTTCTCACGTAAAGCAAGAATGGCACTCTTTCTTCGTGGCATCAACTTCATGTAACTCGCTATCCTGACACAAGCAAGGAATGACTGCAACTCTTGCAGAGCATGCTGATGCAATGTTATGTCATCACTTATGCATGTCAATCTTATCTGATGAAATCTGTAAGAAATGTTGCCGTATACTTACGTGATTCAGATGACAATTACAATTTTAAGGGGTGATGCACTTTCTTTGAATACCAGTATACATATATACACTTACACACGTATGCAGGGCCGCTGCTAGGCTCACTTGCACCCCTTGTCCTATCCACAACTAATACTGCAATTTTTTTTCAGTATTTGAAGCTAGTTAGAAGTCAAAGGATTGAAAAGACAATTTAATATCAAATTTTTAGCTTTTCTTTTATTTGAATAACAGTTTATTCAAACTAGTCAATTTATTAAAATTTAATGGCATTTTTTACAGTCTCAATTCACAAGTTCTTTCAAACATTTTATTTTGTCACCTAACTTGGAATCATCTGTATCTTTTTCTTTGCTATCTGTCAGACAATTTTCTAATTTTATACAATTTTGTTAAAAGATGTTTTCACATTAATTTCATCTAAATTTTAAAACATTCAAAATATTTTTATTATTTTTTTTTTATGAAAACCCCAAACACGAAAGGTATCAAAACCTATAGTACTTAGTACCGTGCATGGGTTGAAAGGAGGTATGGGGGGATGCGGGAAATTTGCTCTAGAGACTAAACATGGGTTTCACCATTTCAAGCCTCCAATAAGCAAAGTGGTGGTATTTCACCAGTTGATGAAAGTCATCTACCATTCTGTGTTTCTTGAACAGAGCTACTAGCCATTTCAAGAATAGAATAAAAACATTTTTTTAAATTAAGCTTAGGAAACACTTGAACCACAAAATAAATACAGTGAATTAATTAATGCTGTTATAGGGTTATAGGTAATGAAAGGTGCTATTCTGCTTTTATGGTTCTAATTACCTCTATAACAAAACAAAAAAAAAAATAAAATAAACATAAAATTAGAATTAATGGAAAAGAATTACGAATAGAAAACGTTCACCCTTGGAGGAATGAACACACAGCATTTCACCAAAAGAGACATGCCCACATCCCCCAAAGAATGAGTGATACTTTAATACCACAAGTAGAAACAAAGTGTGTGTGCGTGTGCACACACACAATCTTTTTAATGAACACCAGCACTTTTGAATTTGGAAAAGGGGTTGTATTCCAATCACTGAGCCAAACATCAATGGATGTCCTAGTGTGCCTGGACATAAAGAGAAATAACAAACCAACTAAACAAAATATGCCACTGCTCTCTATAGAATAAATAAGGAAGCATAACAAACAAAATGTAAATTTATATGCTGACTCCTACAAGTGACGAATCCAAAACAACCTGCAAATAAATGCAGCCAAAATTAAGAAATCAGAGTAAACAGATTTTTTCGTTTGATATAGGGTTAGTTAAGTTCATAGCACCTTGCCTTACCTATAACCATATTAACAACATTAATTAAATTAAATTGGTGTACAGAATAGTTTAGGACTAAAGCCTCAGGTTACATAGGGAATTAACTGACGTACAAGTTAGTGCAATTGCATCATTTCTGTACGTAGCCAACTACTTAAGTAGTTATAAACATAGGTGTATTGCTAAAAAAAATAATACCGGAACGCTCGTCGATTAACTACAAATAGTTACCTACACTTTTTTCATTTGCAAAAATAAGTCAAAGATTAGAATATTTGTTCAGTATTTATTTATAACTATTAAATAAAAATTTCAAAAGTAAAACAACAAACACAAAAAATTTTAAAAATCAGAAAAGAAAAAAACGAAAACAAGAACTCCAAAATAATATAAAAAATACTGTTCAGAAAAATCACAAAAATTCCCATACAGGATCGATTACGATTCTTGTGTGACAGCCCTTTTTGTTTGTTGGTCAACAGCAGAATGATGAAACCACAACCAAGTTCAGACATAATTTTGATTCCATAATTCTAATGGTGGACCGTGTAGTTTAATAAACAAGAAACTTGCTGTTGTTGGATCTCTTTATCTAACACATTGTATTTTAGTAAGAAACGTTCAAGTTTCATTTCAAAATTTATATTTTTGTTTTTAAATAAATTTTTAAAGAAATATATTAATTTTAAAGATTACTATTAATATATATTTTTAGTAGCAATAGGTAAAATGGATATTATTTCTCCCTTCCATTTGATTATGCCATTGTTTCATAATATTAGGTGTATAAATTTAATGATTTTCTATTATGACATTTAGAAAAAAGTACCGGAACGTTGTTTCGTTGTGTTCCAGCCCGAATACACCACTGGTTATAAATTGGCATCATTAAGTATATCTCATACTGTGAATACTTTCACAACGAGTTGCATGATATTGCACTACCTTGAATAAGTAACACTTCACCTTAGGAGAAGGCTGTTGTTACTTATTCTCAGCGGATACCATCACTCATATGGCACCGTTTCAGAGCTTATTGGTTCCTCATCAGTGGGTGGGCAGATACCCTGGTGTTGCAATGATGCAACCAGTTGCGAAGTATGACTCCACACTATGAGAGATGCCTGATGGTGGAGTTATACTTTGCAACTGGGTTGTCATTATTGCAACACCAGGGTACCTGCCCATCCACGGATGAGGAGACAAAAAGCTCTGAAACGGTGCCGTATGGGTGATGGTATCCACTGAGAATAAGTAACAATAGCCTTCTCCTATGGTGAAGCATTATTTATTCGAGTAGTGCCAATATCATGGCAACTCATTGTGAAAGGTATTCACAATATGGGATATACTTAATGATGCCAATTTATAACTACTTAAGTAGTTGGATATGTACAGAAATGATGCAAATGCACTAACTTGTACGTCTGTTAAATTGCTGTATTAATTTTGTGGTTTAAATGTTTCCTAAGTTTAATTTAATAATGATGTAACCAGTTTTTTCGTTCCCCATAATAAATTGTTAAAAAGTATTTATTTTAAATTTTTCATTTGAATTGTCCTGAACCTCATCACTGGGTTCATAATCAAATAATATATTTTTTCCCCCCTTCTTTGTCATACTTCATTTGGTTGCTTAAAAATTGGGAAAATTTCTAAAATATTTTCCATTTCCAAGACTACTGTAGAAAAATGAACTAAATATACCACAAAATATGGTAAATTAATGCTACAATTAGGGTTATATTTGACAAAGGGCCATTCTACTATCTGAGTACCAAGATACCCTAATAATCAAAATAAAATCATAAAATTAAGAAAAAGACAAAGCAACACTCACCCCCCAACACTCACCAGCAGTGCAGATGTATGACTTCTTGCCCGATGAGATGTACCCTCATATCCAAACCAAGATATCAGTGCCACTTTCATAATAAATAAATGCAATAAAGACGGAATTCGTAAGCACTACTTTTTCAAGGTCACATTAGCACTTGTGAACTCCAAAAAAAATTGTATTTTGGTCTTTAACCACTCTACAGCCAAATATCAACAGCCGTCCATATATGATCCAAACCCAGAAAAGAAAATAATGAACAAACTAAACTCAAAACCATAATGTATGCTGTGGCCACCACTATCTGTAGGTTAAATAAGCAAACATAATATAACATACAAAATGCAAATTTGAACATTGATCCAGCCAGTCAACAAGTCTAAATGAAAAAAGTAAGTAATTTATCATGAACATAAATGAATGCTCATGACCACAACTTTCTTCATTATATTTTAACTGATTTTATCATGTGATATGCTTTAATTACTTGATTATAATCGGTTTTTTAATATTAATTAATTACTCACTCATACTTTAGTGGATGTGAGGGTGCATCTTGTGTGAAGAGTCGTGCACTTGCAGTTGTCAGAATTACTGTTACTTTGTCTTTTTCTAAGTTTTATGATTTTATTTTAATTTGATTATTCCATACTTCTGGACTGGTCCAATGGGTAATGTACTTACCTAAGAATAAAAGGTTTTGGATTCGAATAATGCCTTCAGTATGGGTGTCGTGATTATCCAATATGTTTTTATATGGGGTATAAATAGTGTGATATGATTTGATCAATTGAATCGCTTTAAAAGCTAAATGCATTCTGTTGTATTACAGAGGTTCCCAATCTTTCTCGGTTCACGGATCCCTTACTGTTCCAGTAATTTTTTCGCGGCACCCCTAGGCCAAAAGAAATACATAACACAGTGGTTTTCGACCTTTTAATATATACCTATATATAATAATTTTATTCTTTATATAGCGGTACTAAATAAAGATCAATTATAGATCACAAAATTAAAAAGATACAGTACAATGGATATTGTACCGCACCCTTTATATTGTACCTTTTTTATAATGAAATAAATATATGAATTTCAAAATAATAACTTTAAGTAACTTAAACCCAAATTACACGGCACCCCGAGAATGTTGTTGCAGCACCCCGGTTGAAAACCACTGCATTCTTAGGTACTATATTGTGAACCAGTATTGAATGTCTTGCAAAGTGAATGATTTTATATGTTGTAGATACATAGTAATAATGACATACAGTCCACAAAAAATGTAAAACAAAATGAAATTGGTGCTGTTGTGTATTGGAACATAATGCAAAAACCTGGCACCTGTGGTGTGCTTCTGCCCTTGTACAGTCTTCAGAGAAATATTGGGTGCCAGAATTTTGAATCCGAATTCTTGAAGTTTTGCTGCATACCCTATCTTTATTATTTTCAATTATACATATGAGTAATTACCACTGCTCAATTTTCTTTACTATGGCTCATGTTTTACTATTGTTTACTAATGTTGTTCCAAAGAATTCAGTGCAAGACCATACAGAAATGCCTTTTGATGGAATGTATATGCTTTTTATAATATCTGTCATTCAAAAAGAATGCCAGTGCAGTGCATACTTCATTTAATTCCTTTCTTGCATGTGTGTGTGTGTGTGTGTGTGTGTGTGGGAGGGGGTGGGTATTACAGAAAACATGCATGAAACTCAAAAATCATCAGTCATAAATTGGAATGCTATGATTGTGATTGATTCACCCCATCTCCCCTTTCCTGACAAAAAAAAAAAAAAAATGTATAGCACATGAACTGCTATCAGACAGTGTGGGCATTTATCATAAAGTGTTTTACTTACTGTCCTTGTAACTCCATGCAGACCCCATTTTTATGACAGGTTAGGGTCTTGCCCATTAGCGTAAAGTAGAAGCTGTTATTTTTTAGGCTTGTAATTTGCATTTTGTCTTTATTATAGACACTTTGTGTTATTTTTAACAATACTTTTAATAATAAATAATATGGACACTAAACTTGTATGAGGAAGATTAAATTTGCAACTGATTTCACTGTTTAACAGAGAAGATTCACCACCTTCAATTATTTTACTTTTAACCAAATAAATAGACTTTCTGACCATTTCTTGTAAGAAGTGGTGCTGTCATTATCTCTTGCCCCATTATTTTAGCCATGCTGAATGGGGTTATTTAAATTTGAAAATTTATTCTGTAAAACTGAATAAAAAAACTTCTTAAGCAACATCTGCAATATCTTAAGGTAGAATCATATAGGCATGGTAGTTATATCTATCAACATTTGACAAGTTTAAAAATATTTAGAGAAACATGCTGCATTTGAAATTGGCAGAAGCCATTTTGAGCAGATATTGTAACTATGTTTTAAAGTAATTATGTTTACATTGATTCCAGGCTATGTGTACACTACTTTGTATTCTTGTGGAATCCAAACTCTTCTTGATAACATGGAATTCAATAAGGAATTCAGAAATGTTATTAATTTTAGTTTTGTTATTAGGTCAAATTAGGTCAAAAATTTGTAAAACTTTAGTCTGACTTAATTGTATAGATTTATTGTTAAAAGTATTGTTAAACTAATTTAAAACTTCACTTAGAACATTACATATCTATCTATAAAATCTAAATGAGAAATTTTATATGTGGTGCACATGTCTGCCATCATTTATAAATTTCAGTGAAGCATGTATGCTGTGTTTGTTCTTTGAATATGCATTTCTGTTATCACGACTTTCCAGTACTAAAGTCATGATTAATATATTTATGTTTATCCATGTGTCAGCTGCATGTTTTGTTATATTTTCTGATATTTTTTCAGTGATAAAGAGTTTTGAAGGAACTGTGAAATATTAGTTTTATGTTCTTGAAAATCAGGTAACATATTGTTTTGCACACAGAGACTTTTGACTGATACAAACTAAACCTAAAAACAGCAATTACGTGCTAAGCACAGTGATTACCTGTCCAGCTGGTTTTTAATTCTAGTAAAAAGACATCACTGATAAAGAAATATTTAATATAATGAAAAGATAACTGCTTAGCTGAGCTGACAATAAAATTATCAGATGATGCTGATAATTTTATCTCTACAGCTTTTATCATTATCTCATGTCGGTGTTTCATTTAATTTTTAAGACTTCCTGTGAAAGTGCAACAACCTAAGTTCATCTGTGCCTAGTAGTTATAAATACTTGAAATCCATCTAATAAATTAGACTCTGTCTAGGTTTCCTTCCCAGCTATGGAGAGGCAGGCTGCTACTTCTTCATGAAATAAAAATTCATCCCTCAATAAAACATTGTGTATATGATATAAACAAATATTAATAACTCTTTGATATGTAAAACATAAATTCCACATACAAATATAAAATCAGATATATGATACATAAATATTTACATTAACTATATATGTAAACATGTATATAAATTTATATATACTTGTATACACTTCATGCAGATATATTTACATTCCTATTATGTACCCTTAAGTAAGCTTCTCTTTTTGAAAGATTAGTTAATAAATTTTATAAAAACTTCCTCATCAGCTATAAAATCTTTATAACTATTTAAATATCTCCATATTGTCTTTGCAGTTCTTGCTAACATCATTATGTAAAGAATACTCACAAATAATGTTTCACTGTCCATTCAGAACCTTAACTATTAGGATTCACTTCCGCACTAAAGAGACTAAACTTGATTGTAAACCATGTCTAGTCTGATGATCATTCCATGTAACCTGAAATCCATATACTCTCAAAAGGCAGATGAATGTCAAAATGTCAAGGTGACTCTACCTTTAATAGAGGTCCATCTATTTTGCTACATTCTGTTAAATTCTCTTACAAATCTCTTTCTTCTTTTTTTTTTTTTCTCATAATGTCTATCCTAGGATGAGCCTTCATTCACATTATTTCAAATGAATTGTTTATTTTTGTCATATTCTAAAACTTTTTGTATAATCAATAAGTTGATGGACATCTTTCAGAAACAACCTGTAAAGCATCATTAGGAATGATTCTCCAGGCCTGAGTTTCCCAAGTAAAGCAAAGCTCTGAGCTGATGTGAGGTGCCTCCTAATTCCTTACACAATGTCCTTATTCTCCTCTAGCATAGATAATTATAGGGAGAAATAGAGATTTACACAAAATATCTAAAGTTCTCCCTTTCAGACTGCAGTTTCTTTTTATCATCAGTTTAAATCGTTATCATCAATTTAAACTCCCAGATGTTTAACCACTACGCCATATGGTATTATCTTGTCACTTCAAACCGTAGGGTTCTGTTTGCATTAAGATGACCTTTAAGTAACGTAGCCAGAGACTTGCCTGCTGAAATTGTCATTTTATGTAATCTAACCATTTCTCAATACTTCAGATGCTTTTTACTTGATTTCCAGTCAAAAAAACAAGTAAATCATCTGGTATGTAATTCTGCCATTAGGATCCAAATATGGATCACTGAGAACATCCTCTGTTAACTTCTTTATCAACTTGATGGAACTTTGAACATACTTATTGTCATTTTCCTATTATGAACATAGTGATCTATAACCATTTTATATAAGTTATTTGGGCAATTCATGTTTCTCACTCACCTTACACTCTCTTACCACATTCAGTCAAAGTCCTCTTTAAAATCTATAAAATTACCTAAGGAATATTTTTAATTTGATATTTGCACATTAAGATTCACCTCACTTAAAGCGTCCTGATTTAAGACTCTTAAATCCAATCTGATGATCTGAAGACAAACTACTGTCACTATACTGCATTTTTATTCTTCTTATTAATAATCTCTCATGTCTTTCCTAAAATTGGCAGTAAGGCTATATAGGTCAATAAGCAGATGGATGTCTAGGGTTTTTCCTGAACTCTTAATCAGAATTATTTAACTGAGCATTCTTTCAACAGTTAGGAAAAACTCCTTGATATAAACATTTAGATTAAATTTGATTAAGCATTCCAAGCACTATGCCCTTATTATTGTGAACAAACCTTTTTTTTTTCCCTCACAACTTTCACCTCAGATCATATAGTGGTGATTTACCATTCTGTTAAATGCTTGTTTTAACTCAGATCCTTTAATATTCTCTTTAATTTCATTATTAACAATAGTGAAATTATAGTAACCTTATAATACGGTACTCACCTTGTATAAATCTGCAATAAATTTTTTTGGTAGATGGTGGTTAAAATTTAGGTTGGAAGAAGCATTAAAAAGAACTAAGGCGTGGAATGGGGTGAAAATATTTTAAATATTTTAAACAGATTTTAAAATGAGCGCAAGGAAGTAGAAATGCAGATCTCCAATCCTTGGTTGTCATAAAGAGGTTAAAAGACGTAAATGAAAAAAAGAGAGAAGACTGGTGGTGCCAATAGTCATTACGAGGGACTTTCGTAAGTGAACCGTCATGAGTTGGCAAATGGAAGAGAAGTGAGCGCGTGTTGTATTTAAAACTTTATCTAAACTCTCATGATGCTCTTTTTGATACGTGGGAACTTTAGCCACGAGAGGTTCCAAGCCGGTGAAAGGTTGAAGGGAAGTTTAGCGTTAATAATGTTGAGATCGGAATGGGGTCGGTACCATTCGATGGTGAGGGCTTCATATTGAAGAATTCTGTAGCTCGATCTAAGTTTAATAATAGTGATGGCAGAGTCAACAAGGGGGGTGTGGTTGTGGGTTTGAGCATGGGTTGTTAACTCAGTGTCCCCTTAGTACCAAAAAAGTCGTCCTACACAACCAAATCTACAACGCTATCAAATTCACCTCTTCACAAAACGATCTACACAATGAACTTCAATACCTTACTGATAAATTCATAGCTAGGAGCTACCCCCCCCCCCCCCCCCCCCCCCACTCAACTCATCCAACACACAATATCCACCGTTAAAAACAGTATTAATAACCCCACCAGACACAGTCACAAGACAAATACTCGCATAGTTCTCCCTTACCATAGTGAACTCGCAGCACAATTCTGACGTACATTCAAAGATACCGACATCTCCCTCACCTTCTCCACTTACAATAAACTAGGTTCCCTATTTAATTCTTATAAAGATACACACAAATATCCCATCAATGATCTCAATAACATAATATATCTCATAAAATGCCAACCAAACTGCGACACCTGTTACATCGGCAGCACTACCACCAAATTCAGTTCCTCCACAACTTCTAATACCCGCGCATACTACCACTTCAACAGTTTCAGGACAAGTCAATCCTGCACTGAGTTAACAACCCATGCTCAAACCCACAACCACACCCCCCTTGTTGACTCTGCCATCACTATTATTAAACTTAGATCGAGCTACAGAATTCTTCAATATGAAGCCCTCACCATCGAATGGTACCGACCCCATTCCGATCTCAACATTATTAACGCTAAACTTCCCTTCAACCTTTCACCGGCTTGGAACCTCTCGTGGCTAAAGTTCCCACGTGTCAAAAAGAGCATCATGGGAGTTTAGATAAACTTTTAAATACAGCATGCGCTCATTTCTCTTCCATTTGCCAACTAATGACGATTTACTTACGAAAGCCCCTCGTAACGACTATTGGCACCACCAGTCTTCTCTCTTTTTTTCATTTACGTCTTTTAACCTCTTTATGACAACCAAGGATTGGAGATCTGCATTTCTACTTCCTTGCGCTCATTTTAAAATCTGTTTAAAATATTTAAAATATTTTCACCCCATTCCCCGCCTTAGTTCTTTTTAATGCTTCTTCCAACCTAAATTTTAACCACCATCTACCAAAAAAATTTATTGCAGATTTATACAAGGTGAGTACCGTTTTCTAAGCATTTGCTATTCATTTTTTAGTTTCATTATTAACATAACTCTTGTTTTCTTCTCATATTCTATTTTGTTTTTTATCATCGACTGCCTCTTCATCCTGTGGAAATAACACCTCTCATAACTCTTGCATGTTTTCATGCCAGCCAGAACCTATTACAGTGTGGAATACATTTTCAAATTTAAAAATCAGATTAGCTTATAGGGTAAACCCAAAGGATCCAACCTGCTATGGATTGCAACAAAATCTTGCCAAGATTCCCTTTTTTGTTCTATTAATTAATACTGTTTATGCTCTCCTTAACTCATTAGTCTCTTCTTCAAATTCTGCATCTCCACATTGCACCCATTACATATGGATCTCTGAAAACTTCTCCTGGCACTCATTATTTTTTTTCTTTTCTGCCGAAGTTCAGGAAACTACCACGGAACAGTACAAACAAAGTTTTTTTTTTTTTGCGCTTCATAGACCCACACTCTTGTATCAACCCTTTAGCTGCTAGGATATATTATGAGCAGAAACAACAGTGTGATATTTAATGTACTCTTTACTCTAGTAATGTTTCTTTGTGCATAAAAGTTTTGTTGGGATTCTAATGTTGTCAGCAGAGGGCATGGTTAAGCAATTAGAAGAATTAGAAAAAACAAGCAAAAAAAAAAAAACACTTCTTAATGGCTTTCCTGTATAGTCTAACTCAAAAATATTAATAAAGCTATATGTTATGCACACCTCTCTTGCTGAATTCTTCAGTAGCATTTGAAAATTAAACTTCACAATTGCATCTTATTGTTTAAGATACATAATGCATAAGTTATACAACAGGCACAAGATTATTTATGTCACTCACATACTGTGAAGTCCCATTCTAATATCTGCAGAGAACAACAGTGAATGTAAAGTATTGCTATGGATAGTAATTCTTGTGGCAGTTCCTTCACATTCATTGTTGTTTTCTTCTGATATCAGGATAACTCCGCAATTCTGGGAATGATATAAGTAATCTCATATCTATTATCTAACTTATATATTATATACATCTTAAAGAGTAAAATGTAGTTGTAGATAGTTAAATTTTCAAGCGCTACTAAAGAAATCCCCAAGAAAACTGTACATAACATATAGCTTTATTAATATTTTTCAGTTAGTTTTATAGAAAAGCTATTAAATATTTATTCTCTACACAGTGAAGTGTTTATTTTTTTATTTTTTTGATTTTTTGTATTTGTTCTGTTAAACCCTGTGCAATGTATTAATGGCTAAAAAAGGGACATTTGAAGTTCAAACATTAGAAAAGTGTGAAGAAAAGGAACAGTAATGTCCTACAAAGAATGAGAACACAAAGATCTTTACTAATGGAAATGATTCAAAGAAAAATGAGACTGGCAGGACACTTGCTAAGAGGATCAGCTGGACAAAGAACACCAACAGTCCTTGAGGGAAAGATCGTGGGAAAAACATAGAGGAAGGAGAAGAAGAATGTGGTTTGATGACATGAGGATCTGGGCAAGGTCACAAAACTATGCTGAGACCAAGAGGAAACTGGAGAGGTATGGTGCTGCACCCTGACATCAAGGAAGCCACATAAAGAAGAAGAAAGAAAAGGAAAGTTTTAGTGGTAAATGTAATAACAATTCAGTGAATCATCTGAGAGGCATTAACAGTAAATTAAAGAAAAACAACCCAGAATTGTGATGAAGATCTTAATTCACTTTTCATGGTCTGGTGATGAGTACCAAGAACAAATTATATTTTCAGATAGTATTCGAAAATATAATTTATGAGATTCTCAAAAAGAATACTATGGCAAACCAGTAAAATTCTCCAGAATAGGAATAAGGATATCCATGGGGAATGAGGGAGAATGCAGTGTGATGAGAGGGTATTTTACAATGTGATGGCTGAAGACAAACTGACACAGAAATTTGTTAGTGTTTCCGAGTCAAATAAAATTTTTTATTTTATAAATACAGATATGGCCAAAAATGTAAAGTGCAATTATTGTTTCCTGTATGACACAGTCACCACTATGACTGTTGTTGTGTTAGGATTTTATGGCACATTAGCATGTAAGGCTATAATGTGCCAAGTCAACTATGACTGCACATTGATGAATGCATAGATATTATAAATTTAGCAAATGTTTTGTTGTTTGTCTTGTCAGATATGTGCAGATATGTACTTACAACTAATAAAGCTATTTTCCAAGTCATCCCTGTTTAACCCTTTATCAGGGACAATCACCCATGTGTTAGGATGAGCAAAGTTGGTACCCATTAATTTTGAGGGAGGTGGCAGAAGATTGATTGAACCATTAATGATAATTATGAAGGCATCATTAGCTTCAGGAGACTAACTTGGATTAGAGAACTGCCAATGTATTGCACTACATAAAGGTGGTTCTAAGAGTTAAGTGGATAACTACCAACCAGTCAATCTCTCTTCTGGCAGGGAAAATTATGGAATAAATGTTCAAGTGTGCAGTACAGGATCATTTGGATAGAAATAGAATTCTGAAGTAAAAATAATGCATGGTTTTGTAAATCATATTTAGCCAATTTAGTAAGCTATTTTGATGGAATCACTCATGAGCTGGGATGTAAATAATAATTTCAACATTGTTTACTTTGATTTCAATCCCACCTGAGAGATTACTCTATAAGCTGGAACATGTTGGAATCTCAGGAAAAATCCTTAGATGGATCACAGCATGGCTACATAGTAGGAGACTCAATGGTTACTCGTCAGACTGGGCTAATGTACAAAGTGAGGTTTTTCAAGGATCAATACTGGGATCAATACAAAGGTATCGTAGAGAGTAATGATATTAGAATTTGCAGATGATATTAAAATCAGAACAGTAGTTAATAGTTAATAATCAGTGCCAAGCAGCACTTCTTCAGAATGACTTAGATTGATTTAAGGGTTGGTCAGAAAAGTGTTAGCTATGTTTAATGTAGAAAAAATGTAAGGTCTTACGTTTGGGAAATAGGCAACCCCAAAATAAATTATACAATTGGTGGGGCTAAATTAAAAAAAAAAGAAATCCATTGGAATTCATTTTTGTAATAAGCACAAACTATATCTGGATCCAGAAATATGTTTAAAATAATCTAACTCTTACCAACAACTTCCATTTATTGGGCTTCTATTGTAATTTTGGTAATCATATAGCTTATCTTCAGATGGCTTGTCTAAAAAAAAAAAATTGAACATCATAAGAACTATCTCCTGGTGATAGAAGCTCCCTCCTACAGCTCTATAAAATCTAAATTCAGTCCCACTTGAACTACAGCTTGCCAGTCTATGACTCAGCAAGGAAAAGTTCTCTGTTACATCTGAATACCATCCAACATAGTGCCCTTAGAATTGTTGTGAGAGCCTTTAGTATATCTGTGGTCCACAGCCTGTATATTGAGGCAAATGAACACCCCCCCCCCCTGTGCATCTTAGGAGAAAATCCTTACTGTTTAACTGTGCAGCAAAAATTAACAGTACTCCATCTCAGCCCAGTTGGAGCACCCTGTTCAACTCAATATATACCATGTTATTCCACAATAAACCTAATGAAAACTGCCCTGCAAGACTGATTGAAAGTGTTCATGCATAGTCAGGACGTTAACTTCCAACTTATCTTTCAAGATGCTGCTACTCCTGAACCTCCTTGGACTTCCTTGCCACCTCCATGTGACAATTTCTTTCTATGATGGCAAAAATGTGCCCTAGCAAACATCAATTTTCAGCAGCAGCATGAAGCATGTATTTTGGAAACAGATGCAACAAACCTAACAGATGCAGCTATAGATGCTGCAGGTTTCTTCCACCTTCTCAATTGCGGTATCTCTTCCCAGTGAATAGTATCTGTACTGCAGAAATGTTGCAATAAAACTAGCCCTAGATAACATAAACAATCCTTAAGTGCAGTCATTGCTATTCAGTCACTTTTTATCCCTCTCACCCCATCGTGAAACAGATCCAATCTAGATTTAGTCACTATGAAACATCCAATCATTCACCTTCTGCTGAATCCCTGGTCATGTCAGCATCCCAGGTATTGAACTTGCAGATCATGCTGCCAAACATCCTGACACTGGATTTTCTTATCAGCTGGAAGTGCTCTACCACCGACTGCAAATTCATTATTAAAGCAGCATAGGAATCATTGGTCTCAACTGTGCCAAACTGAAATCAATAATTAATAATTAACTTCTTCAAATAAAAAAAAGAACCACTACTGTGGACATCTGGTTTCAGGAAAAGTAGGCAAGATTCCACATCAGTCATTCCCATCCAACTCATCTATATTTTTTTAAAGGAGAGAACCCTCCTCAGTGTTCATTCAGCCAATCCCAGCTAACAATCACATATATCCTCATTGAATGTCCTCAACATTCAAGTATCCAGAAATTCAGCTTTAGCTCTCTATACAACCTACAGGAACCATTAATTTTATCCCAGATTCTTGGCAGTGATGCAAATTTTAAAGAACTGTTTCAATATTTAAGATGCATAAATTTATATAATTGTCTCTGAATAATCATAATATGGAAGATTCGTTCATATAGTATTATCCTTCAAACTAACAACAAATAACAGCAAACAATAAAAAGAGATTTGGGAGTTATGAGCAGTTATGGTTGGTCATGAAGTTCTCCGAGCATTGTAGACAGGTAGCAAGAAGGTCCAAGGTCCATAAGTATGTTTGTAGAGATAGGAAGATTGTAAGACCACACTTGGAATATTGTGTTGAAGTATGGCAACTGCACCTAAAAAAGACATTAATCTTGAAAGGGTCCAAAGATGGGCTAGGCACTTAGTAAGATCAGCAAAAGGTAGGTATAAGGGAAGACTCTGAATATGTGGGCCACAGAGTTTGGTAACTAGGCTCCTTAGAGGAGACTTGATTGAGGTGTATAAGGCTCTGAGAGGTGAAAGTAAAATGAATGAGGGCAAAATTTTAATTGTTATAAATTATTCCAGAACTAGGGGCTGTAATTTCAAATTATGAGGGAAAAGGTTGGATTGCTGGAAGGATTTTTTTAGAAGACTGGATTGCAAGTTTTCTTATACCCTAATAGTTGTTAATTATTAAATAAGTTTCCATGGTTGAGGCTGTCAGCTTGAGGAGATTCAAATGTCAGTTGGATAGGTACCTATGTGAGAAGGAAGTCATAGATGGTTTGTTTTATTTTATTTATTTATTTTTTTTTTGACTGGTGCAGCAAAAGCCTCAGGCTTCCTTGCCACATATAGCTAATACTGTGACTGAAGCAAAGGAAGGAGTTTTTTGTGTATTCGGTTCATTGCATTAGAAGCAAAATTAACTCACTGTTGTATATATACAGAGAAGCACTTACCATCAAGAACATACCTGAAGGTCTAAAGAGGTGTGATGAGTCCATTTAAGTTGTAGGCCAGTTACCAAATGCCTGGATTTTTGCTCAGTTTTGTGATGAGATATGCAGAGACTTCACACTACCTCTATTTCACACTGAAATATGTTGGCATTCATGTGGAAAGTTCAGTGTGAGCTGTCAGAACTTTATAAGTTTCTGTGGATGAAACATCTGATCTGTGGAACTTCATTCTTGACTGGAAATGGCTTTGTAAATAAGTATATAGCAGAGATAATTTATCCTTGCAAGGTAAGGTGATATCCATGTTCAAGAAAAAGTGAGCATGATGATTAGAAAACTGTAGTTGTGGGATAAATACCTTAGTTATAATGAATTAGATTCCTTTCCATTCCTTTATGATTTCTTAGTCAAGCCAGATGAAGATTTCAATGCTGATGTGTTGCATACTATGAAGGAACTTGGAAGGTTTGAAGAAAAGTGTTTGTAAGTATTTTCCTGAACTAAGCATTGGTTTCAGCTAATAAGAAACTCTTTCTTTATTAACATTACCATATATTGCAAAAATTATCTTTCCAGCTTCAGAAGAGCAGCTCTTGGAGCCTGCTTTATTTACTGTCCTAAGAACAGCATTTCATTGAAAGATACATAATTTTGGTCGAGCACTCATTCAAAGAACCATGTCCTGTTGGACAGAGCAGTTAAATATCTTTTTATGTTAATATCTTTACCATTCCTCACTGCACACATTGGAATTCCTGGTGCTGGAATTCAAAAACACAGGATGACAGTATCAAAGTAGAACTGCTTCTCCATATTAAGACTGCAAACTTCAAGTGTGATTGCTATCAAGTCACAAGCAGCTTCACAGTTTCCATACATTTTTTGGCTTATTTCGTGCTTAGTTTGTATCTAAAGCTTAATTAATCATTTATGAATTAATTGATGTAATATAATTTGGGGGAGGACTTGAATGTGTTTATAATATAGTTTTTAAGCCATATTTTAACATATCAGCGAACTGCTTAAGAAATAAATGAAATTAACACCTGGAAGCAAAGACAAAACCATACTAGAAATGAGAAAACAAGAAAGATTCTATGGGCAATGAATATCCAAACATAAATACATGAATCAATGAATCAATCATAAGATGGTATGGGCATGCAGGAATGAGAAGGGAAATTAGCTAAACAGATATTTAAAGGAAAAATGAATTGTAATAGCCCTAGAGGTAATCCAAGAGGAAAATGGATTGAGGGCTTATATTGCTGTGACTAAAGATCTACAGGAAATAAGATAATAATATGGAGGAAAATAGTGACTAAAAGGCTGGTTATCCAGAAGGATTGATTTCTACTGCGACCTTTAAACTCACTGGGTATAACAGCCTGGATGATGATGATGATTGAATTATACAAATGAGGCAAATAGCTTTACCAAAAGTTTGGTGAAAAGTATTTCGACGTCCATGCTGTTTTAAACACACAGTTCTCTAACTTAGTTTGCTGTGTATTTTTATTCTTTTGTTAAACTCATGGTTGAAGCACAACACTTAAGAAAGACAAAATTAAGAAAAATTATGCAATTTTGCAGCACATGTTAGATATTATCTTTAAATTGAATACTTAATAATAAATAATAAATTGAATACCTAATAATAAATTGAATACTTAAATGGATAAATTACCAGTGAAATAGAGATAAGTGTTTAGTATTAAATATTGGGCCTATACAGATAAACAAGCCCTGCTTTCCATCTCACAATGACTGTATATAATGTTAACAATAAAATGTTTACTGTTTAAGTCAATATACTTTACCTAACAAATGTGCCTTTGTGGAGCACTGCCACATGGAACATCTAAAATGGTTATGCTTATTGATTTCATAACTAAATCATTAATGATCATTCAGTTTCAGCAATTTTCCCAGGTCTGTATCTGTCACTCCATAGCATACAATCTGTATTATTTTTTTTTCCAAACTTACAGCATACATTTTAATAACATGAGTAACACGCTACGCAGGCAGTACAGAAATGATAAATTTATTGACTCATGATATATTTTTGACTGAAAATATGTTTTTTTGAAATCATCCTCAGTGGAATGAATATACATAATTAAGAATCACCTGGGCAGAGAAAAACCCACAAACAGTATTCTAAAAGGGTGGTTCATAGTTGACCTGAAATCCCCCCCCCCTCCCAGATGGTGGGAACTTCTCTTAGTTCTTCCTAAAATATAGATGTTTAATGCACATTGCAAACACTACAAGATGGCATCAGACTCTGTCATTCTGAGTATGTAGAACTTAATACTGTGATACTTTAAAAGCACTGTATCACAAATTTCTGTTAAAAGAGAAAGTGAACTTGCCCACATGCTCATGACAGAGTCACTTCCTCACAATATGGGGAAGAGACTCTATAATAGAAAAGTGTGTATAATCAAGTTTTATGAAGACAGTGAAGAAGTTGCTAGCCTGTTTTATGCTTATGAGCATCCAGCAACTGCTACAGATATGAATATTCTTGTGAAGGAACTGATTTTTAAAAACATGAATTAGAGTGATATTGCACCAAAAGTGTGCATAAATGTTGGGTGTGAAGAAGCAGTTATATAACTTATTATTCAACAAAGTGTGTGTGGTAAAATTCCAGAAATGCCTGACATATTATACCTGAAAACACAATACATTACTGTTTTTGCTGAATATTTGAGCTCTAGTGAATAGTGATGAGACATGGATATAGTATTTCAATCCAGAATCAAAGCAGCCCATTTGGAATTAGGGCATAATGAATCCCCACCACCCAAAAAAAAAAAAAAATTCAAAACAACTTTCAGTCACAAGATTATGGTAAGTGTCTTTTGGGATTCAAAAGTTTTTGTTAATTTTTTATAACTTTGTGTAGCAGTTAATGCTTACTGCTGTATAAACTTGCTTCTTGATGATGGCATACAGAAATTCACAAGAAAATGCTTAAGAAATTGTCAGAAGGAATCATTCTGCTACAGACTTTTACACACAGCAAACTTGACAATGGCATGGGCAGCTTTGGGCTGGAAAATTACAAAACACCCTCCTTTACATTGTATCCTGAAATATTTTCATTTCATTATATTGTAGCTAAAAATTAATTTGTTTTATTAACTGTTATTTATTACAAAATTACTAGGACTTCTTTTATTATAACTATTTATTTCTGTAGGTTTTTGAGTTCCAGTTTAGGACTTGATCCATGCCATAGTTTAAAACAGCATCTTACATAATGAAACTATGAAATAGTTTTGTAAGTTGCTTAAAAAAAAATGATGTATAACAATATACAGTATCAGTGTCACATTTTCCTCAAAATGAAATAGAAATTTTGTTTTTTCCCTATCACTCTATGACCTGGAGAAATTACAAATCCTGAAACCTGAACATAGCTTGTAGCAAATTGTTTGTGGCAGTGATGCTTTCAGTGGAAATGGGAGGTAGAATATTTGAGAAGGTGAAAAAGATAAAACCATATGGATTTTTTGCATCAAAAATATTACACTTTTGCTTTTTAGCAAGGTATAATCTTCCATTTGATTTTTGTTAAAGACAGTTGTGTATATGTTCTGTTCATCTTATTTCAGTTATTGTTTTTAGGGGAGTGATTGGAAAAGGGAAAAAATTACCAGAAAGCCTTTTTATGCATTTTTAAGTTAGTAATAATATTAATGAACAAAAAAAAGGGGGGGGGGGAATGCCATTCATAAACATTCACACATAGCAACATAATCCAAGTACTAAAAATCTGTACTTGGATTCCAAAAAAAGTAATAATAATAATAATAATAAATAAATAATTGGCTTTATGGTTATAGCATTTTAATGTTATAGAACAGAGTGCTATATTAACTAGGGGAAGATAAAAATCAATGACAAGTATTCAGAAGGATGTATTATTAACATTGAATAACAAGTATTCATTACTAACATTTTGCTTTTGTCAATTTTTATATCACCATACCACTGCTCATGTTATGAGTTTTTTAGAATATTGATAAAGCCTTTGTTGCTTTTAAAAAGAATAATAATTGCTCTCATAAACTATTTTCAAGAATTGAACAACTTGAATGAACTACAAATGGAATTTATTACACTAATTTGAGAAGTGCATCTTTGGGCCACATAAATATAAAAATCTGTACTGTGTTACATTTACCATTGTTTATTTTTAATGCTACCTAAATGATATTTTTAAACTATATGCAATCATTTGAAATATTTTCTTTGATTTACAGGTTCAAAGAGATATTGAAGGATGGTCTTCTGACTCAAGTAACACGAGTAGTAATAATACCAACCTACTTGGCACTTCGTTTGAAGTTCGTTCAGATGCTGTTATATCTGTAACATCATCATCGCCTTCATCTTCATCCTCTTCCAACTTATCTTCTTCTGAAGAAGATAACAATGAAAAGGAAAAGAAGTGCAAAAAGAACATTTTAAATCCACAGACTTTGTCTTATATTTATTCTTTAAAAAATAGAGTAGAATCAAGCTTACAAGATAGTTCAGTAGCAAGCAGTGTTCTAAAACCTGAACTAGTGAAAGATGACACTTCAGATCGTATATCACAGCTCATTGCCCACAAAAGACAAGAACAACTTATAAGAACTGCAAAAGCAGCAGTAAAGTTGACCAAAAAACATCCCAAATGGTTTAAAAAGCTAAGAATCAATTCTAAGCAATCAAAATCTGATTCAGAAAGTGGGCAGTGGTGTCTTGACAATGCCAAAAAAGTTATTCATTTATTATTATCTGGTCAGAAACAGGTTAATAATATCAGAGACAAAAGGAAACTTCTGAGACAGAAGCGTTCTAGACTTCTTCAAAAAAATCCGTGCAGTAATTCAAGCTCAGATTCAGACAGTAACAATGGTGCTTCTGCTACCAAGGAATCAAATACAAGTAATGACAGCAACTGTACAGTTACCCTCATTGACAGTTGTTCCAGAGTACCCCCTGTTGATAGTGCATCAAATGTAGTTAATAATATTGCTGATGCTGTAAATGACATTATATGTGATACCAATGCAACAGGAAGAACTGAAAATAATATGCATGAAGATATTAGGGAGAATGATACAAATTCATGTGTTGAACCTGAAAACTCAGTGTGGGTAACATTTACACAGTCAAAGCAACGGCGGAGTAATGGACGAAATTATAGGAAAAGGAACAACTCAGAAGAATATCAGGATGATTAATAAATACTTGTGACTATAACCATACAGTGTGAGTAGCAATTTTAAAATTAAATGCGTGAATTTGTATACATCAATATACATTTTATTTCAAATGTATACATATTTATGCATATTATATAAATATATTGTATAAATTCCTATGTACAGAACGTTTTGGTGCATTATAATACATATCTTCAAGTATTAAGTTTCAATATTTGAAGGAGGAAAGCGCATTTTGTTTGATACATGTCTGTAAAAAAAAAAAAGAAAAGAAAAAAGAAAATTTATGCATCAAATAAAACATTAAATTCGTAAACTTATTGATGTATCATCTGTAAATATTGCTTGGAAATAATATATATTTTATTTATTTATTATTTTTTGTATGAATTAGGGAAGCTTAAGTCCCCAAAAGCTGTCTTCTATACAAATTTCAATATAAAATTGAGAATGTTTTTTTTTTTTTTTTTTTTTTGTTTCCCACTATATGACATTAATAGTTAAGGTTATCTCTTATAAATTATTGAACAGCTTACTGCTATGCAGGTTGATTGAACTGAATAAACAAATACTTCACTGTGTGAGATATAAAGATTAATGACCTGGTATACAACATTTCTTGCGGTGATTGCGACTCGTCTTATCAGGGTTCGACGTGTTTTCCTTTGAATATTCGTATTAATCAACATGCGGCCTCAGTTCGGGCTTCTCGCTCAGCAGCATCAGAATTAGCCTTTCATGCTGTTAACAAAAAACATACTTTTTTATTTAACGAGGTCAAAATACTTAGTGCCCAACGTAATTATACGCGACTATTAATTGCAGAAACCGTAGAAATTAAATTACACAAAAATTCTGTTAATGTTCGTCGGCCACATCCCATATCCGATTCATGGGCTTTTACGTGCATGCGTGAAGACAAATAATCCCTATTTAAGTTTCATACTTGCCCCTATTCGGTAATTTTCATTCCTGTGATCACGACATACAGTTGAAAAGTGTTGTCAGCTGCAGGAAGGAAAATCGTTTTGCAAATTTTTTTTTTTTTTTTTTTTTCCATTAAATTCTTTTAATTAATTTTCTTATTTTAAACTATTTGTTACTCTAATGTAAGTTTTTCGATTTTTTTGTTTTAATTTCTGGAGAGTATCATGCGGAAGTGTTCTATGTACTATATTGAGGTAAACTTCTCTTATTATTTTACAAATATTGATATCAATGTAGAAATATTGACATCAGTGCTCCAGGTCCTGATGGTATTTCTCCACTTGTTCTCAAAACCTGTGCTCCTGAACTTACTCCTATTCTTTGCCGCCTTTTTTTCACTTTCTTATTCCAAAGATGTTTTTCCTTCTGCTTGGAAATTTGCTCATATCCAGCGAGTTCCTAAAAAGGGTGACAAATCCCTCCCATCCAATTATCGTCCCATTGCAATTACTTCTACTCTTTCTAAAGTAATGGAGAAATCAATTAACCGCCAACTCTTAAACTACCTAGAAACCTTCCGTCTGATCAACGATCACCAGTATGGATACCGTCAGTGTCGATCCACTGGAGATATTCTGGCTTATGTTACCCATTTATGGACTAATTCAATGGAAAGGTTCGGTGAAACACAAGTAGTTGCTCTTGACATCTCAAAGGCTTTTGATCGTGTTTGGCATAAAGGTCTTCTAAACAAGCTTCCATCTTATGGTTTGCCAATTGTTTTTTTGTAATTGGTTATCCAGTTTTCTCTCTGATCGCTCACTGAGGGTGATGGTAGATGGCTCTCTGTCTTCTAACTTCTCTACTAATGCCGGTGTCCCCCAAGGTTCAGTTCTTTCCCCCACTCTTTTCCTCTTGTATATCAGTGACCTTCTTCCATTGACTGGAAATCCTATCCATAATAAAACGATGATAGCACATTGCATTCAACTTTCCATTTTGAGAAACCTGGTCCTGCTCAATCAGCTTCAACTTCTCGAAAATCTGCTACCAATTCCTTAAATGCCGATCTTCAGGTAATTCTCCAGTGGGGCAAAGACAACTTAGTTGATTTCAACCCTTCTAAAACTCAGTCTTGTCTTATATCTCGCAAAAAGGATTCTTCTACTCCTATGCTTATCTTTAGTGACACTCCGATTTCTAGGCAAAATGATATATCTCTTTTGGGGATTACCCTGACTTCTAATCTCTCTTGGCACAAGCACATTACAAATATTGCTTCCTCTGCATCTAAAAAACTAGGTTTTCTCTTTCGCTCTTGGCGTTACTTTTCTCCCAAACAGCTGCTCACTCTGTATAAATCGCAAATTCGCCCTGCCATGGAATATTGTTCCCACATCTGGGGTGGTGCCCCCAAAACCTCTCTCAGGCTTCTTGATTCCATTCAGAAGAGGGCAGTTAGGTTAATTAATGATTCATCTCTAACAGAGTCTCTCCACTCGCTTTCTCATAGACGCACTGTTTCTGCTGCATGCCTCTTCTACAGATACTTCCATGGGCACTGTTCTTCTGAATTGGCTTCTATAATTCCTGCTCTCTCTTTCAAAACAGTCCGAACACGTGCCGCCACCAGCCAACATCCATTTACTGTCCAACTTCAAACCCACAGAACCAACTTTTCATCTTCCTCATTTATTCATTCAACTGCCGTTTTCTGGAAGAACCTTCCTTCATACGTATTTCCTGAAAATTACAATCTACAGAAGTTCAAGTCCAATGTCAACAAATATCTTCTTTCGTTTTCTTAACCTCAAACCCAAGCACGGTACTAAGTACTATAGGTTCTAATACCTCTCGTGTTTGGGGTTCACATAAAAAAAAAAAAAAAAAAAAAAAAAAGAACGTATTGAGCATTACAGCTCTGGTTCATACTATCTAATTGCCTAATAACATTTACAAGTTTTAAGAAGACATTGTTTTTGAAACAGTGCAACTATTGGCTCATACTATGCAAACAGCCTTAATATGAAAATTAGACTTATCACTAATTTGCATAAGCAGTTGCATTCACTACTTTGCATAACACTAACCTGACAACCCATCAGACATTTCTAAATATTTTGTAATTTGCTTTAAAAATATATTTTAGCAAAATATACAAATCGTATAAATTTTTTGGGGTAGGAAATGTTATATAGTTTAGCAATTAAATATTGTGTGAGGCAATGCTGAAATTTCTTTTGGTTTAAAATAACTGTTTGCTACAAGGTTTCATTAATGGGCAGATTATAAAAGATACTATTTGAGGTGTTGGAATTCTAGTTTATGAAATCAATAAATTTAAAAATTTTGAGTTGTCTGGATAAGTTTTGACCAACCTAAATTTGACAGGATAATGCTTTTGTAAGAATGGCTAATTTGAAAGTTGATAATATAAATAAATCGTCTGCTTAACAGAATTTATCTGTTCTCTAAAAGGTACAAATATACTTTTACCAGCAGATTTCAAAAATATGATCCCATAGGGATTCTAGCATTAGTCATAAATGAGTTATTAAATATGCATGAATTTCAAGGTCACTTGTAGTAACTCTGGTAAAATTAGAATGTTAGGGTAAATTACAAAAATTTAGTCTAATAATTTGAAGCTATTTATTGGAATTGATGTGCATAAGTTTTTAAAATTAAGTCTCAAGGTAATTAATGTCTGTGATGATGATGTTTAACAAGTTTTAATGACAGGTTTTTACTGTTAATAATGCATAGTTCAGCAGTATTGAAAGTTATAAGTAGAGGCCTATTACCATATAGCTTTATTAATCACTAGTAATTTGTAATAAAGGGAAATGCACTGGGAGCTTCATGAAATTTGGGAATTCAGTTCAAAAATGGGATATCTCCATATTGTACTTAATAACCATATTATTAACTACAATGAGGAAATAAAATTTGGCATACTACAAATTTTTTGGTTCTTGAACTGGATTTGAACATGAGCCAGTACCATCTACTAGTGATCATTTGTTGTACATTTCAATTTGGTAACTCGAAAAAGTGTTTATATTGCTTTTCCCACCTCTTGTAATGTCTTCACTAAAAAATGACTTGTGCTTTAATTTAAATTAACGTTTTTTCCCAAGTTTATCATGCATTGATTCTGCAGTTGGTACATAGAATTTTACAAGATATGTCATAGTTGCAAGAGGCCTTGACCATATGAGTATGAGGATTTTTGTGATTGAGCTGACTCAGGTAACTCAGAATGAGTCTCATTTTTGACTTTTAATTCTACAAAGGCATTTCAAAAAGTATTGGTACTTTTACTCTCAGAAAAGCACATTAGAAAGGATAGGGAAAGAAGTAGTAGTTTGTCACTGAAAAATTAGACATTTTCTATTGGTACAGATGGCAGTAATCAAAGTTATCCAAGCTATACCCCATTGTGTCAACTTTTTGTAATAAAAAAATAATAAATAATAATAATAACGATCAAATTGAAAACAGTTTGCTCTCAGTATCAGAATTGAACATTGAATCAACAGGCTACAATGCTGCACAACCTGAAAACATATGATTCCTTCAAAGAACTGTCTGCACCTAGTGTTGATAATGCACAGTTATATGGTGGGCCTGAAAATGTGTAGCAAGGTATTAAAAGAAGAGAATGAGCACTTGGTAGTAATAGGCTGCCCTTGTTATCTTATTAATTTGTATGCCATAAAGGGATTTGCGTCCTTATGAAAGCGGATAAATACTTGAAGATTTACTACTATCTTGAAAGAAGTGTTAGAGGAAAGATATTTTAGACAGCTTCAACTGATACATGCCACTGAAGTAAAAAAACAATATGAAGCATGTGTGTGTATATGTTGGCTGTCAGGGTAAATGTGTAACTAGACTTTTACAGGGTGATCGAAAAGTTCACCATAGCTATTAGTAAATATTTTATATAATATTTATCATTGTTTTTAATTCAGCAATACTTTTGAAATTTGAGTTAAGAAAATGGTGGACAGCACTTTCAGTACTTACTCTAAACATAGTGTATATAGATTTTGTAAATATTTGTATAAAATGTTTGCCAGTAAAGTGAATATTGTATATCTAGTACAACTGCAGAGAAACTTTTCAGTCACCCTGTAGAACAGTGGCAGCCTTTCACAAGTAATTTTTTAATAAGACATTACAAGAGGTGGGAAAAGCAATATAAGCACTCTTTCGAGTTACCAAATTGAAATGTACAACAAATGATCACTAGTGGATGGTACTGACTCATGTTCAAATCCAGTTCAAGAACCAAAAGTTTTGAAAGAAAAATTGATGAACTCAAGAAAAAGAACTTCTGAATTGCAAACTTCTGGTGAAAGCAATTCTAAATAGGCCAAGCAGTCTGATAATTCTAGGCATGGTATCCTTACTTATACAGAAAATCTATTCTCACCCCCAATAAAGCAATTTGCTTTTTTATATTAAATGGTATGCTAACATTTGAAAATCCGAACATAGCTCTTCAATCCAGTGTACCTCATATCTGTGTACTGATATCCATGCATATTACTCCTAGATATGCTAATTTATTTTACCTAGTTTTTCAAGTCTTTCCAATTTGGAAATTGATTACCATAGCAGACTAAACAAGAAGGATGACTCTTACTTATCCATAGGCATTTCTGCTGCTAGGGTTATGGAGAGTCTAAAACAAGAAGAGAAATTTTCTCAATGAGTAAGTACTATAATCCTGAATGTGACTACATGGAGTACAAATCCCCATAGAAGGATGCTTTTCTTATAAATGTTGAACAGCCCAGGGACTCGTATCTGGTGAGTATGGGCTTGGCACACCCAGGATCCTGAGCAGGATATCATCATTCTTCTCTTTCTTGGTGATTCCCTTATCTCCCTCTCCCTCAGGGTAACTCAGGAAATTTTTTTTTTGCCTGGTGCAGCAAAAGCATCAGGCTTCCTTGCACCATATGTCTGATAATGAAACAGCTTAATATCTAATAATATTAAGAGTAGAAGATCTGAGAATTTAATTAACAAGTACAGAGTAATGCTGAGATGAAGTGCAAGTTAAGAATAAATTTAAAAATGTCTCGGTTCTGGCCAGACAAAAGATACTGGGCAGAATTGAGACTGGAGAGAGAGTATATGATGAGAGTTTTGTCATTCAATTCAGCCTTGGAAAGACCATGCAAGACTCACAGGGTTGAATTTTTCTCAGCATTGTCTGTGCTTGTTAACAGAAGAGACTATTTTTACAAGGGATAGAATACTCTTAAATAGGAGTGCAAGAATATTTGCTGATGCTATTAAATCAGTCTTAGTTGGTCAAACAAATCCCAAATCCCAGCACTATTGGTTTTTCCCCCTCCTAAAAGTTAATGAAATAAAGAAAGGAAATTACATTAATACACAGTGTGCTTCATTTATCAACAGCACTTGCATGAAAATTCAAACACTTGTCCTGTTTCGTGAGATTTTAGAAACCCTATTGCAGGAATGTGTTGTGATGTTCAAAGCACTACTGTTGCATTGCCAAAAATGGTTTCCTGCGGGGTGTGTTGCTTAAGGAGACAGATGAAAATCTGAATGTGTTAAAATCAGTTCCACATGGGAAAGATGCTGTTCCACCCATCCAGTCTTTTGTGAATTGCAGTGTGTGTGTGTGTGTGTGTGTGTGTGTGTGTGTGTGTGTGTGTGTGTGTGTGTGTGCACACGTGCATTTTCGTGCAAGAGGGTGATTCTATCATCAAGCAGTTAAGGTTATTTTCTTGTTACCCATTGCCTGCTGAGTTAGACTAGTTAGTTAGCTATGTCTAAAGATTGTGTGGCCATGTTCTGTGAAATCAACAGTGATTACTTACTCTTTTTTTGGGCAACCAGCACTTTTTCTATCCTGCAAGTTTTCTTCCTTCTTTAAACCACTGACATTTTTTGCAAACCATATAAACATATTTTGTAGCATTAACATACAGTCACAATTTCTTTGCAGATGTCTATTAGTTTTATGTCTACAGCCTTATAAGAAATAGATGAACATAAAACATGCCTGGATGATTGACCTATAGCAGGAATTAGTTGGACCAGTTTTCATCTAATTTGTAACACAGCATTCTAGAAATGTTCAAGGCAAGCATTCTGTATTCCTAGTTTTTACATCACAACATTGAAGATCTTCCATTTTGATTTACCCTCATAATTAATGAACTTAGTTTAAAAAAGTTGACATAGATCAGCCAATTTTTCTCTAGCATCATATCAGGAGAAGTTTATCAAAAAACCCTTGACATGATGATACAGAGGTTAGCAGGGTTCAAGAAATGACAGGAATCAAGGCATACTACATCAGCAAGACTTAGATAATTTAGACAGTTGGGCTAAGAAGTGGCAGTTCAAGTTTAATATTGGTAAATGCAAGGCACTGCATATAGGCAGCAGTTATCTCAGAATAACAGGTGGAGAATGAAAGAGATAATTTAGGTATTAATTGCACAGTCCAATATGAAGTTCTCTGAGCAATCCAGATAGGCTGTTAGAACAACTCATGGGATTTTGTCATTGATATAGAGGAACTTTGCCAGCAGGGACATGGTGTTATCCCTTTGTATAAGACAGGTTAGGTGACATCTTGAGCAGGGCCGTGCCGAGCCATTTTAGTACCTGAGGCAAAAATGAAAAATTGCACCCTACTGTTAATGATGGCAACATTGGCAATTATTTAATCTTTCTTTTGGTGTCCCTTTCATCTTTAAACCTGAGGCAAGAGCCTCGTTTGCCTCACCTTCGACATGGCTCTGACCGTGCTGCATGCAGGAATGGAAGCTTCATTTTAAGAAAAATGTGGATCTATTAGAATGGTTACAAAGAAGAACCAGATTAGTCAAGACCACAAAGGGCTACTCTTAGCACAAAAGACTTCAGTTCTGCAAATTGAACCACTTGTAAACTAGGCACTTGTGAGAAGACCTGATCGAAGTGTTTAAGGCTTTAAATGGATTGAGTAAACTTAATGATGATGGTATTTTCTTTTTCAGACAGTGCACACAAGGGGACATAAATTTGAAAAAGAATGGCTGCAGGATAGATGTGCAAAAATTTTCTTTCAGAAAGAGATTAATTGATTGTGTATCATTTGCCAGTACTATTACTACTACTACTACTAATAATAATAATAATAATAATTTTGCCTTTTAACTTGGCATATATGATAGCACCATATCTCAGAAGGATGGAGTGACACCTGATTTCCATCATAAAGTAACCGGTCTTCTTAAGAATACATTTAGTAATAATATCATTGGCTGGAGTTTTAAGTAAATGGTCTCTCAAAGAGATTTTAAAAAAATCATGAATTTTTATAGGATTTTATCCTATCCTATCAAGATTAGTGGCCTTCCCCTCCCCCCCCCCCTGACTACACACATTGTTTTCCTAATTATCTTTGCAAAAACCAAGTTATTGTCTTTACAGAGTAATTATGTGAAGAGGTTATGTTGTTTTTTATTATCAGAAAAAGTAATAAAAGCTTTATTTCACTTAGAAACAATGAGTATAAAGAACACATTTTTAAATTTAAATTTTTCATCTAAAAATTACATTTAATAAGTATATTGCAGTCCATTAGTAAAAGGTGTAGCATTGGTATAGATGAGTATAGTGCATCATACTACTAGGATTACAACTGAGATCATTGCCAGGCTTTGGAGTGATTCCTTTGGACCAGAAAAGTACAAATATCTCACCTATTCATGAGAGAGGAGCTAAGTTGGAATTGAGTTACTGTAGACCAGTGGGGTTAACTTCTGTACCTGTAAGATAATAGAATTTGTCATTAAGGACACAATACAGAAATACCTTGATAAGATTGAAGTCCTGAAGGAATCACAGCATGAATTTTTTTAATTAGTAATTAAACAGGCAAGCCTGATTAATAATAACACTATGCAACAAATTGTTTTTTTTTTTGTCATACCTCTGGAACAAAAGTTGGTTATTCTGCACAAAATTAATGTCCTGATTATGAAAATATCAATCTTTTACTTCTGTCACGTCTACATCAAAAGATATACGAATTTTTTATGGTTGTAATTATTACACACAATATATGTTACTTAGACATGTTTCCCACTCAATGATTTCCTTTTATACTCCAGATTGATCTCTCCACATGCAAATTTGCATGTGGAGAGATCAATGTAGTGTGGGGCCTTTTCTTTTTTCTGGCTCGTAGTCCAAATCATGTGAAGTACATGGTTCCATGATGAAGGTACAGAAAAAATGGTTTTACCATTTTTTCTGTACCTTCATCACTACTTCCAATACCCTAAGATTTTGGTGGCACAGGTACTGGCAGTTCTTTACTGTGTAGCACTGGCTTAATTGCTGGTGGGATATTTGGATATTTGATGCAGTGCTTGCTCTTTTTGGAAATACCTTTTATTTTTGTTATGCAGAAATAGCAGTCGTCAAAATGATTCTTGGACTCTCACCACACCATAGGGATGGCAAAAGGTAATACTCTCAGCTTTCCATATAACCACAGCCTTAAGTTTGTTGTACAAGTAATACAACAGATATGTGGAGCCCAATTTTTTTCTTGGTCACCGATCTTGCAGCCAAAGTACAGTGAATATGCAACTTTTGTGACATTGTATATTTTCTTCCTCTGAGTTTTTGAGGTAAGTGTCCACAAACAGCAGAAGTTGTCTGGGTGATTGACACAAGTTCTGTGCTTTGTCTTCTCCATTTTAACAATGCATTAACCTAAAAACAATAAAAGCAATTGGTAAATTTGAACAGAAGGTGAATTCTTGTATTGTAGTTTATCATACACTATATATTGTACAGTTGAATGGTGTAATCAAGTTAATAAAAATACTGACTTGTCTGGAAAAGTGCATCAAAATCAAAATATACTATATTGCAAGAACAGTAATGATGTACTTGCTTAACTTTTAGCCCAATAAACAAAACCAACCAAAAGTTAATAAGTTTAAAAATTGTATTTCAAACAGTAATGATATCTTTGTAAAGAATCAAGTTATCTATCTATAACTTAAAACTGAGACGTGATAGGAAATTTTTATGATTGATTTTAAATTCTATACATAAAACTTGACCAGAAACAACCATTGATTTGCTGGAGATAAAAATCATGTTAGGTAGTGTAATTAATCAGGCTTGTCATGCCTGACAAGCCTGATTAATTATTATGATAAAGTCATAAAGCATGTAGCTGCAGGAAACAGTTTCAATATTGTATATTTAGATTTTAGTAAAGTTATTTTTGATTCATTTCCTCATGAGAGGTTACTCTAAAAACTGGAGATCTTCAAGCAGATCAGGAGACAGAGTGAAAGACTAATATATAATGCAATCCCTCAGGAAAATTAAGGATATACAGTGACAGCTGTCAAATTTTGCTGATGATTTAAAAGTAGTAGGGTGGTTGGCAATCATGACCAGGCTATGCTGCTTAAAAATTATTTGAGTTTAGGGGTTGCCCTAGACCAGCTACTAACAACTGATGCTACAGAGAAGTTGCTTTAAACTACCAGCAAATGGCTGCTGGTACCACAGGTGAATCATGCACTTATCCCCCTCTCCAGATGTCATTCAATTTATTGGGAGGTTCATTGTGGCTGCCCTTAAGAGTTGATATCCAGACCTTTGATTTAGAACCTCATCCCTGACAAATGGCTTTCCAGAACTGCCAAACCTGCCAATGCACAGCAGTTGAGCCTTTTCACCGGGAAATGAATGTCAATTGTTTTTCCTGTCACGAGAATGTTCAAGCTTTCCAAGCCTTCACCAGAGCTGTTTTACTAGAAAAAAAATAACTTATTTCCAGTATGACTACAATTCTGCTTCTAATAAGTGCCATCACTAGGTATATTACCATTTCTCTTGATTTTGTACTTTTTCTTTTTTTTTTTTTTTATATTTTGCTGGCCCCATTCTTTTGGCAAGATTTGTTTGCTGGCCTCTTCATGCTTGTGAAATGGTGCAGTCTGGTGCTAATACCATTGGATCCCAGTGGAGTGGAATTGATTCACAGCACTTTAACTACTACCTAAGGGTGTGAGATTTAGTTCACCGAGGACATTTATGTTTATAGTTGTGGCCTGCCTCATGGCATGGACAAGTACTGAAATGCAGCTTTCATTGCAGTTGCTGCTGTCTGGTAGCAAAGTGGTCAGAAACAACTAAACAACACCAAATATATGCTATGCAAACATACTACTATACTCATTTCTAGCCAGTTTAGTTATGTATCATCACAATGTACCATAGTTTATCTAACTAACATTTAGCCAAAAGTTAATGGAGGGTGGATCACCCTACATAAAGATGCAACACATGTCTAATGGAAAGTGCAGATTGGCTACACATATAATCTGAAAAATGGCAAGTGAAGTTTAATCCTAAATGTAAGGTTTTGCATTTGGGGAAAAGAAATCCAGGTTGAGGAAAAGAAATACAATCTAGGAAGTAAGGAATTAAAGACAGTTCAAGATGAGAAGGAATGGAATATAAGCAGATATGAAGGTTTCTTGGTAGTTTAAGCAGTTGGCCATAAAGGTTCAGCATACTATCAATGATCAGCAGGAAGTTAGTCAGCAGGGAGAGGAATGTCATTATTTCTCTTTACATTGAGTGGCTGATTTATTGAGTAAGTCCACCATTTTCATGAAATGCAATACTCTTTCAGTAACAGCACCGTGTGCTTGTTCTATTGTGATAAAGCAGGCAGGCAGATATGTAAACACTTGTTGTTTCTGATGTAGGGCAACTCCTGAATGTTAGTTCATGAAAGTGGTATGCTGAGATGATACATATAATGCTGTGTTTGTGTACCCACTAGGTTGTTCCTGGCCACATTGCTACCAGGAAGAGGCAGGCTACAACTTATATTGCCCTTAGTAGACTAAACCCATAGGACTTGCAGTACTGTCCATCTGCAAGTCCTAAGGGTGCCATTGGGGTTCAGTCTGTTACCAGGAGAAGATCCTGTCCTGAGATAGGGCAAAAAATATATATCCTTCACCAGACAGGGCCCAGTGCCAGCATTATCCCACACCTAAGCAGGTGCCAGCAGTTTTAGAGGGATAATGATCACTGTAGGTTAGGTTGTCAGAGCACAGAAGAAGCAGTTGGTCTTGTTAAAGAAGAATAGAAAGAATTAAACCCAGGGGCTCACATTTGGTGAGTATGGGCTTGGCACACCTAGGGTCCTGAGCTGGATATCATCATTCTTCTCTTTCTTGGTGATTTCCTTCTACATCTCTCTCTTTCAGGGTAGCTCAGAAATTTTTTTTTTTTTTTTTTTTTTGGCTGGTGTAACATAAGCCTCAGGCTTCCTTGCACCATATGCTAATAATAATAATAACAGTTTATCAAGTATGTTGGATCTAAAGGTTTGGAAAGCACTGAATATTTATTTGTTAGCTATAAGTTCATGAATGTTATTGGGAGAAAAATGAACCACAGTAAGAAAACAATTGATGAAGAACTGTGTATAGTAGGCACAAAAAAAGAGGATACTTCTGATAATGTGCATGAGCAGGCATCAGAATTGGAGAGGTTGAAAGTATATTGTCTGCATGGACAGTTTTGAAACAAAGGCTACAGTCGCTGTATTGTGCTTTTCAAGGTATTTTTTATGTTTATAGATATGCATGCTGATTGGGAGTGAGAGAACATATTTATCTTTACAAAGGTGAAGAATTAATCTATGTGTACTTTGTTTTCCAAGGTATGCTTTGACGTTATAGGTTCTGTAAACTTCTGGGAGTTAAAAATGTTTCTTGTCTTCCCTGCTAATTACAGGGGCACTCAAGAAAAATATGTTTTACTGTTAGGACAGTATGGCACTGTGCAGGGTATTCCATCATCATAGCAGTGATTTGAATTTTTTGGTGGTTTTTTTGCCTGATCTGTGTTTTCATTTCCAAGTATTCCAGAATGGGCTGGGATCTTTCAGCACAATGTTGTCTGCCTCAGTAGTGCTGCATTCCTATGTGCTGCCAGTAAGCAAAATAAAATTTTCCACCCTAAATGTTGAATACTGATAAGCATTAACCAATCAGAAAACAAATAAAACCAATCTTGAACAGATATGCTCTACAACAAAAGAGCATATGTTTTCTTGAACAAATATGCTCTTTTGTTGTACTTCAACACTTGAGGTATTGGTCACGCCTTGCCTGTTCCCGTTAAAAGAAGCCGAATAGAAGTTCCATCCCATTCTCTGATTTACCTCTTAAGGAGGCTAAAACTTTCTTCATAAAGAACTTAAAAGTTCCTGTTTGGTGTACTATGAGAGTTATCCCAAAAGAAAAGCACAAAAGCAGTCTCCACGCAGGTGAGAGACTTCTTTAAGCTTGAGGAACATTACAGTTGCAAGGACTGTGGGGCATGACTGTACTTGCCACTTGTAATCGGTAAAAACAAGTACACATTGCGATGAGGCCTTATGTCATCATGGATATGAGCTTCCAACATACCTCACGAATTTTCTGGCATAATATCTGACGAAATGTTGCATAATAGTGTCCAGTCACTGATCTTCCAAATGGTACATGATCAATGACAATAATGATCATTTTTTGCTACGATGACCATTTGTTTCACCTTTGATTATTGCCGGTGACATTTAGAGGTTAAGATAGGTGCTTCCACTGAGTTGACTTTGGGTTCAAAGTTGTGTGGCCATGTCTCATCAATGGTAACGATGCCTTTTTAAAATTGAAAACTTGTTGGTAACATGCAAGAATTTCTTTACGCTTTATAATCATTCATCTGATAGCAAATGTGGGCCTTATCAGGTGGCAACCTTTTGTTTTAGTTGTTAAAATTTACAAAAAAACATTGACCTGAGAACCAACTCATTTGTGATTGTGGTCAATAAATTAGGGCAACTCCACTTTTTCATCTATAAATGGAAAGTCAAACATTGATTTGACTGTTGGTACTCAAAGTATAATGAGATACAGTAGTCATTATTCTGCCCCTCACAAAAACACTGCCTGCACCATAAGTGTCCCTTTCTCTGATGGAAAGATATGGGACTTGGAGAACAGAACTACTCCATTTGTCTGGGCTCCAAGTCATGATCGTGGCACCAGTTTTGATGAGCTCTGGGGCCGACCGGGCTAACCAGGTGGGTAAAGCGCCTGCCTGGCAACCCAAAGGTCGTGGGTTCGAATCCCGCCTCGGGCTTGGATCAAAGTACTGCAAAAAACCTTGGGAGGTGCACTATGGCCATAGAAGCCAATGCGCCAATAACTACCAAAAAAAAAGATGAGCTCTGGCGGTTTGAGGTTAATAGGATACCACTGGCTTCCTTGCACAGTCAACTTGAATTGAGCCTTCTTAATACATTGTAGGGTTTATCTTGCTGTTAGAGCCAGATAGTGGTCTGTTCTGGTTGACAGCCTTCAATCGACCTTGGCCAACTGGTAATGGTTCCTGTCTCCCGAAACTGCTTCCATGGTGCCAGATGACAAGCTGTGCCACCTGCGACTGCCCAGTATCAAGCTGTGCAACAGCCTACCATCTCAGAGAATCATATAAATGATGATGCCTTCCCACCCTGAGCCAAAAAAAAAAAAAAAAAAGTGTATGAAGTAATAGGGTGACAACATGGTTTTATAGGCGTGAATATGCATAAAGTGCAGCTGTGTAAAGTGGTAGACCGATTTCTATTGAATACTCGGAATTTCTATGCTAGGATGCATATAATAGATATTGACCTTCAGCAATTGTTCACAGTAAGATATTCATGAAAAAAAATTTTTCTGTTAATTTTGTCAACAGTGTATTAAATGGAGAGTTAGAGATGGATCGACTACTTCTGACCATCGTATTTTTTAATTAGAACACCAAAGGGCTAGAATGATATAAATAAACTGGAACAGTCTCCTGTTAAATCTACTGCCTGATGAGGCATTCCTAGCGAGGGAAGGAATGGAATGATCGTCTGGCTGGTGAGAAGTTGTAATTGATATTTTTTATAGAGCTTCGTATGCCTTAGGGTGATGTCAGAGACATAAAAGAACTACTGTGGTGGAATCCCTCTTTGACAGAGGTGAGGAAGCAGGTCGTAAGAGCCCATTTGGTCTTTCCAGAGGGCTAGAAAATATAATATGCAAATTGAAGTATAGACTCTAAGGATCAGATATATAGAAATTAAGAGAAGATACTGTATGTTAATAAAACAAAGGATGCAAAACGAAAATCACGGCAGTATGTAGTAAATATGTTCGGATGATCCTTAAAATGCTGTTACAATATAATGCTTCAGAAATTAAAATTGGAAAAAGCTTTTCACTTGGTTCAAGTAGATGGCTTTCTGGATAGGATTACTCAATGATGGCGATCTTGTGCGTGTCTTGTTTCCCAAAGAAAGCGGTATCAAAAGTCGAAACCAAGGATATGTAAGTGAAGTAGATGATTTTGAGTTCACCAAAATGGAACTGCAGGAGGGTGGCCTTTAAGAAATTGTTAAAGAGTGGATTGTTTCAACAAACGAAAGTTAAATACAACTTTCCATTCTTCAGGAAACGCTTCCTAAGACATTGATTATATACGTATAATCAATGTCTTAGGGAGTGTTTCCTGAAGAATGGAAAGTTGCAAGGGTAAATATACCTGTGAAAAGTGTATTAAGAAGTTACTGACCCTGGATACTATTGTTGTTTCTGTATGGTTTTAGGAGCATTAGCGACTAAGGCAATATGCCTGTAAATCGTGTTCTGTGGTCGATTTGATGTTTGCTAGACGAAAAATCCCGAGTTTCCGGGGGATACCATGCTATCATCGCCTGAAATAGTGAAAAAGGCCCATAAAAATTTCTTCCCATCATCGATACTCGAACTCACGTCTTTTCCACCCACTGAGGGGAGGCAGTGCTACGCACGAGAACAGAGTCCTATAGAGCAGTTCTCTTATCGGTAATAGAAAATGTATTTGAGAAGAAGCTAATGGCTAGAATACGGAAGTATGAGCAGAAGGGACTTTTATTCTGTCGGAAATTTGGACTCTCGAGTAACAAGTCAACTGAGTGGTTTGACTTTTCACTCGAGTCTATAATAAAGAAGGTCCAGATGATGAATAACTTAATAGACTAAGGAGGAATTTGATGGACTGTGGTAGGCGAGCGTTTTAACGAGACAGATTGAAGAGATCCACCGATAACTTCTTAAGTCACGCGAGATTATTTTAATGAGATCTGTAGAGATTGTAACAAAATATACACAGAGAAAGAAGTGATGTGAGGCGATCCGCACGACTAGGCATCTGCGGGGTGATATTGAGGTATATGAGGCCACGAATGGATTGAGCAGTTTCAATGCTGATGGAATTCTTCCTCTTGCTCAAGATTACAAACCTGTAGGGGCATAAACTCAAATTGAGAAAAGATAGTTAAGTTGTTCCTGGCCACATTGCTACCAGGAAGAGGCAGGCTACAACTTATATTGCCCTTAGTAGACTAAACCCATGGGACTTGCAGTACTGTCCATCTGCAAGTCCTAAGGGTGCCATTGGGGTTCAGTCTGTTACCAGAAGAAGATCCTGTCCTGAGATAGGCAAATAATATATATCCTACACCAGACGGCCCAGTGCCAGCATTATCCCACACCTAAGCAGGTGCCAGCAGTTTTAGAAGGCTAATGATCACTGTAGGTTAGGTTGTCAAAGCACAGAAGAAGCAGTTGGTCTTGTTAACACATTTGTAGCTCACATTTGGTGAGTATGGGCTTGGCACATCCAGGGTCCTGAGCTGGATATCATCATTCTTCTCTTTCTTGGTGATTTCCTTCTCTCTCTCTCTCTCTCTCTCTCTCAGGGTAACTCAGAAATTTTTTTTTTTTTGGCTGGTGTAGCATAAGCCTCAGGCTTCCTTGCACCATACGGCTAATAATAATAGATGTGTGGGAAATTTGCCGTTAGCCAGATTGCTGGAACAAACTTCCATCTGTCGTGAAATGATAGCTTAAATAAATTCTAGGAATAACTGCACAAACCTTTGGGGCAAATGGATGGGTGAAATGTATTTTTTTTTTTTTTTTTTGGCCGATGCTGTATAAAATTGCTTTCTTGTATCATATTCATGGGTCCATTGTTGAACCCTTTGTGTGGTATGTGGTGATGGATGATTTATTAGAGAAAAATTGCAGCCACTGTGATCCAGGCCTGCACTGACGACTTTGCACTTGTGTAGCGGGATTTGAGTAAGCAGCTGGCGGAAAGGGCAAGCAAACCCTTGCCGCTGCGGAAAGGTTAACACATCTTCATAAGTTGAAAATTTCTGAAAGACGTAGTGAAGGGAGTCGTTACACTGTGAAGATTAAACAGTCGTTTCATATGCCCCTTTGTCAGATACTTGAAGTGCTGCTTATAGACAAGTTATTTCTTCTCCACGTATATGGCATATGAAGAACAGAACTAGAACAACACATGCAAAGATAAAGAGAATTGTAAGCGTATAATGGGGAATCAGTGGCATGGCCCTTGATCTATTATATAAATTATAATAACATATGCTTTCGGATATAGAGTAAATAATATAGACATTAAGACATTAATCTCTGCACAGAAATTTGCCCTTCTTGGGGGTCACTCTGGCTTGCAGAACAGTCTCCTTAACCGGTGTTGGAGCAGTAGTCAACCTTGTTATGAAAGGGCATTAGAGTGCCACTGAATGGAATAAGCTGTTGTAATAGGGTTTTAGGAGCATCAGCGACTAACAGTATATTGTCTATAAATTGCGTGTGTTCTGTTGTGATTTTCTGTTTGCTGGACGAAAAACTTGAGTATCTGAGAAGAAATACCAGGCTACCCTCGCTTGAGACCAACTAACACAGCCACGTTGGAGAAAAGGCCCATAAAAATTCTTCACGTCATCGATGTGACTCGAACTCGGGTCTTTTCCACCAGGTGTGGGGAGGTCGGCAATTCTCACAACTGTGCTACTCACGAGGGTTGGAATAAGTCGGTAAAATAGTAGTGGTTAGATCCTGCCCAGATGAAGTCAGAGAATATACTAAACGGGAAATTTACTAATAGAATATACTAAACCGGAGAGTTGAAGCAATTTAGTGAAGATATGTCAAGAGAAGTGGGACCGTTTTATGAGGGGTCGCGTGACATAGAGCTGGATCTAAACTTATTGCCCAAACCTATAACATATATTAGGCCCTTCGCTCTTACAGTTCACTTGTGAAAATGTTAAAAAAGGATTTCTTTTAAGATGGGTTGAGATCCCTTGTAATGTAAGCAAGCTGTAACTTGGTCCTTGAGGTTGTCACAGACATTCTCTCAGATTTGCCAGACAAGCTGCACTTGCTACCTGGGAGTCTAAAACGCTGATGGAACTGATATTCGGGTGACACTCAAGTCAAGTGGACCCAATTTCGGCGAAGTCCAGAAGGTATGTGACAGCCAAATCCTCTCCTTGCACCTTCACGATGGTGGGACTGTTAGTAATCCTGGGTATAACTTCCATGCACAAGTACATGGTGAGTGACCACCCAGGTGTGAACCAACGTAAGCATGGGTCGAGGTGTGACGCCCACACCACAGGGAGGAACGACACCCCTCTATGTTACCAGGCAGTACTAGGTGGTAGATGACTTATCAACCAGTGCAATACCACCACTTTGCTTATTTGGGGGCTTGAAGTGGTGGAACCCATGTTTAGTCCCTAGAGCTAAGTTCCGATCAAACATTCCTATCTCTTCTATCATGCAGTATGATTGATGACTTTTGAGGTTATGATGAACATCGTGGCGAGATCCAATATTCCTTACATTTCGAGGGTACAGCTCTAAAACGGTTTTCGCAGGCCGGCGGCTAGTTAGTACACCGGGCCGAACCTATTGGTAACTCTCTAGGCGGCTTCCAGATCAGCTAGTGTATAATCTTGCTACCTCTACTCTGCCAGATGGTGACTGGAGGGAGTCCAAGTAGTGTGTATGCCGGGAGCATTGTCGGGGTCACGTTATGTCAAGGACCTGGGTATATTCTTATCACGTGTACGCCATATCCAAAAATTTCATTACTTCATACAGCATGTCCCATCCACTTTTTCTTACTATTGAATACACCATGAATTGTCAAACTAATAGAGCAAGCTTATCTGTGAAAAGATCTAAACCTCCCAAGGACTTCCTAATTCATTTCACAAATATATGTGGTCTCAATTCTAATCTCAACGATGTCCATTTCCACTTGCAGTCTGCCAAACTCCATATACTTTTTCTGACAGAATCTCAGTTATCGGTTGATTCAACTACTGCTTATCTCAGATGCCCCAATTATTCGCTGTATGATTCCTTTCGCCTCAAAGGTGGTACTCGGGCATATGTCTGTTCTGATATTCCCTGTCAGAGACTTAGCAATTTGGAATCTCCTCTTTTTGATCTTCTCTGGCTTAAAATCTCTCTACCTCATTGCATCAAATTCATCTGTTGTCTATACCGTTCTCCCAATTCCACTAATCACTTGGAGCTCTTTGACTTCCTCTCTTTGCAAATTGACTTTCTCCAGTCCAACTTTCCTAACAGTGAGGTAATTTTCCTTGGTGATTTTAATGTTCACAACTCCAGCTGGCTTCCGTTTTCTAGTCACACCGACCCAGCTGGTCGAGATGCTGAGGCTTTTGCAATTACTAATGACTTTGAACAGATTGTTCATTTACCTACAAGAATACCGGATAATCCTAATCATACAGCCAATAAACTTGATCTTTTTCTCACAAACAACCCTTCTAAGTACACGGTCGAAGTGAGAGGTCCTTTAGGCACTTCACATCACAACTTGTGATTGTCTCTTCTCCAATGGAACCTTTATCGCATGGCTATTCCCAACCTCTTGTTGTTTGGCATTACAAGAATGCAAAATGCGATGACCTGCGAGACTTCTTTTCTTCTTTTCCTTGGCCAGATTACTGTTTCAAAACTTCTGATGTCAACGTTTGCTCAGATTGTGTCAGTGACATTATTGTTGCAGGAATGAAATCCTTTATCCCACACTCCACTTTAAAATCTCGTCCTTTAACCTTTAAGGCTGTTCAAGAGAAGAATGTTGCATATCGTAATTGGCTTGTTTCTAATTCTCCAGTTTCATTTTCTACCTACACCAAAGCTCGCAAGAAATGTAAAGCAGTTATTAATGTTCAAACTAGAGTTTGAACAGGCTAAGAGTAGAAAACTTTCTTCTTGCCCAAATGGTAGCCGAGCATTCTGGTCTCTTGCCAAAGCTATTGACCCCAACTTTTGCCCATCTCTGCTCCCACCTCTGTCCAAACCAGATGATTCTGTTGCCACTTCAGCCAAGGATAAAGCTGACCTGCTAGCATCCCATTTTTCTTCCAACTCATGTATTAATGATCTTGGTAAAACACCTCCTACCATTCCCAACATGCTCCATTCAATGCCTCCTGTGGTCTTCCGTCAAAAGGATGTCAGGATTTTGACGAATCTTGATGCCAAGACAGCTCCAGGTTCCGATGGTATTTCTCCACTTGTTCTCAAAACCTGTGCTCCTGAACTTACTCCTATTCTTTGCCGCCTTTTTTCACTTTCTTATTCCAAAACAAGGGTCATTACTAACAGATTAGAAAGAATACTTGATGAGAATCAACCGAAAGAGCAAGCTAGCTTTAGGACAGGATTCTCAACTATGGATCACCTTCACGTAATATCACAGCTAATGGAGAAAGCAAATAAATATAAAACACCATTATGCCTGGCATTTGTGGATTATGAAAAGGCACTTGACTCCATACAGCATAAGGCAATGTTTCGGCCACTGGAAAGACAAGGCATAGATAGCCCATATATTATGATATGATTTTGAAAAAAATATATGAGAGTGCTACCTCCTTTATGAGACTAGACAAAGACAGTAGCAAATTTAAAATAGAGAAAGGAGTTCGACAAGGAGATACAATATCTCCGAAGCTGTTTACTGCTACCTTTGAGGAAGCTTTCAGATTAGACTGGTCGTAGAAAGGAGTCAATATGAACGGAGAGTACCTAAACCATTTACGAGTTGCAGATGACATTGTGGTCATAAGCTACGATCCCAAAGAATTAGAGGAAAATCTTGGGGATCAGTTATGCAGAGTTAGTAAGGATTTTGGACTAAAGATGAATATGGCTAAAACAAAAGTAATGATGAACAAGTATGCTACGGAAAGGAAAATAATGATTGAAGGAGCAGTAATTGAAAAGGTGGAGTAATATACTTATCTGGGACAAGTTATTAGCTGTAATAATGATAAATGGCTGGAAGTCAAGAGAAGAATAAATTTTGGATGGATAGCATTCAGGAAATATAGTCACATACTGAAGAGCAATATCCCAGTTTGTCTGAAACGAAAAATAATGAACCAATGTATATTCCCCACCATTACTTATGGAAGTGAAACTTGGGCACTCTCCAAAAGAATGGAAGAGAAGCTGAGAACTACACAGCGAAGAATGGAACGAATTATACTGGGAATCAGACTGTGAGATAAGAAGAGAAACACATGGATTAGGCAGCAAACTCAAGTAAAGGACATTCTTATCAAAACTAAAGAACTAAAATGGTCTTGGGCAGGACACATAGCTCGAAGACATGATGACAGATGGACTAAGAAAATAACAGAATGGTACCCAAGAGGAGCTAGAAGAAAACCTGGAAGACAACAACAGAGATGGACAGATGAAATTCATCAGTTTGTGGGTAGTAAATGGATGATCATTGCACAAAACAGAAGGAACTGGAAAGTTTCTGGAGAGGCCTTCATCCTGCAGTGGATTGAAAATGGCTGCTGATGATGATGAATATGCGGTGGTCATTCCCTGACCTTTCCGCATCCTCCGTATTTGGTGGTGACGGGCTCGAACCTCGGTATAATCAAGAAGCGTGTGCTAGCACTGCTGCTCCTTCCCACCTGGCTACGGAGGCGCCGCTTATCTTTAGTGACATTCCGATTTCTAGGAAAAATTATATATCTCTTTTGGGGATTACCCTGTCTTCTAACCTCTCTTGGCACAAGCACATTACAAATATTGCTTCCTCCGCATCTAAAATCTTGGTTTTTCTCTTTCACTCTTCGCGTTACTTTTCTTCCAAACAGCTGCTCACTCTGTATAAATCGCAAATCCGGCCTGCCATGGAATATTGTTCCCACATCTGGGGTGGTGCCCCCAAAACCTCTCTCAGGCTTCTTGATTCCGTTCAGAAGAGGGCAGTTAGGTAAATTAATGATTCATCTCTGACAGAGTATCTCCACTCGCTGTCTCATAGACGTACTGTTTTTGCTGCATGCCTCTTCTACAGATACTTCCATGGGCACTGTTCTTCTGAATTGGCTTCTATAATTCCCGCTCTCTTTCAAAACGGTCCAAACACGTCCCGCCAACAACCATTTACTGTTCAACTTCAAACTCACAGAACCAACTTTTCATCTTCCTCGTTTGTTCATTCAACTGCCGTTTTCTGGAACAACTTTCCTTCATACCTATTTCCTGAAAATTAAAGTGTACAGAAGTTCAAGTCCAATGTCAACAAATATCTTCTTTCATCTTCTCAAACCTCCAACCCAAGCACGGTACTAAGTACTATAGGTTCTATACCTCTCGTGTTTGGTGTTTACATAAAAAAAAAAAAAAAAAAAACTTGGTTAGCTTATTCGTAAATCCGGCCCTGGCGTAACTTCTCTTTCGCCTGGGACGATCTCTGGGACGTTTATGGTCAGAGGATATTTTTTAAATATGAATTAGGAATTGTCGTGAGTTCCTAATGTATGGGGATATAGCATTTGGCAAACGCCGTTGGTTTGCAAAGGAAGGAAACTGCAGATGTGTAAAAAGATATAAATACAGTAAAACGTGTCAGTGCGGAATTGCAAGGGACCAGATTATTTTCCCAGCTTTAGAATGCTTACCTTCATCGACGGGTTGACACAATGGACGTAGACAAAATTAATGCGTATTAATTTTGGATTTCACTGTAATCATTAAAAAAACGGCTCCTTTACAACGAATGGCATATCAAAAAAGAGGCCAGTTTCGGAAAAACTTTCTTACACATTCACCTTTTACATACTTCACTGGGCGACTTAATCTAATTGCATCTAACTCATCAATTTTTGCAGTCGTCTGATACTCTTTTAGTATCAGTCACTCAGTATGATACTCAATATCAATAAGATGCCGAAGCATCAATTTCCTCTAATTTAGTTTCCTCTATAATTCCATTATTAGTGGTTACAGAATTTGACCCCAGGAGCTCGCATCTAGTGTGTATGGGCTTGGCAAACCCAGGGTCCTCAGCTGAATATCATTCTTCTCTTTTTTGGTGATTCCTTTCTACTTCTCTCTCTCTCAGGGAGGGTAACTTGGGATTTTTTTTTTTTTTTTTTTGGCTGGTGGTGTTTCGGGCCGGAACGCACCGAAACATTTTTCTAAATGTCATAAAAGAAAATCATTAAATTTATACACCTAATATTATGAAACAATGGTATAATCAAAGAGGAGGGAGAAATAATATCTATTTTATCCATTGCTACTAAAATATATATATTAATAGTAATCTTTAAAATTAATAGATTTATTTAAAAATAAACATATAAAATTCGCAATGAAACTTTAACGTTTCTTACTAAAGTACAATGTGTTAGATAAAGGGATCCAACAACGGCAAGTGTGTTGTTCATTAAACTACACGGTCCACCATTAGAATTATGTAAAAATTTATCATCGTTCTTCTGTTGACCAACAAACCAATCAAAAATGGCAGTCACACAAGAATACGTAATCGATCCTGTATAGGAATTTCTGTAATTCTTCTGAACAGTATTTTTTATATTATTTTGGAATTTTCGTTTCTGATTTGTTGTTTTTGTTTTTTACTTTTGAAATTTTTATTTAATAGTTATAAATAAATACTGAAAAAATATTCTAATCTTTGACTTATTTTTTCAAATGAAAAAAGCGTAGGTAACTATTTGTAGTTAATCGACGAGCGCTCTGGTACTATTTTTTTTTTTTTTTTTTTTTTTTTTAGCAATCTATCCCTGGAACTGATGTCATACAAGGAGGCAGGAAGATTCCTATTTATTGATGATGCGCCATTAACAGTGTTGCTATTTTAGCGGTTTCCCGGTAGGTTTAGCGGATAAAAATATGAAATAGCGGATTTTTTAGCGGGAAGAGTATAAATGTTTAGCATTTTATGTAATTTGGCAATGTAACATTTAAATTAAGAAATATTTATTTAACAAATATTAAATTAATTGTTCGATTAATTATTCAATTAACAATAAAAATATTTCATAATTGAAATGTGTTATTGATATACATCGTAAACATAGTAGGGATATCTTATTTCATAGTTTTTTTTTTTTTTTATAAAGCGAAGAATCGGTTTTATAATACTGTATTCTGTAATTTCCCTGAGGAGAAACGCAACAATTTTACGTAGTTACACTCTCCGTCAAACGACCTGATCGTTGGGTCATAGCTTTAAATTGTTGAATCAAATCTAAAAATGTGGAAAAAATTCTAATGACGCCTTTTTTTGAAACCGCGAAGGAATGGCATTGGATAATTTTTCTTCGTCGTATTTGATTGGGTTACAAGAAATGCAATCCGAATTACCGACGTTTCTTTCAACGTTTCTAATAACCACAGAGCAATAAGTAATAATTATTTCTAATAACCACAGTGTAATAATATCTTAGTATGTATTCTGTGCTAATAACTAAGTTCAACGCTTCTGATAACTATTCACAGATGAGTTTTAATACAATTTAAAAATATATTCGTTAAATTTAAATAATATGTTGTTCAAAAACTAAAGTAAGATATTTAAGAATATTATAAAGAATAAATAATTCTTTACTGTTTTTATCATATTTTTCAAAGAATTTTGTATATCTAATATGACTTTAAAATAGTAATAATAATAATTTTTATCCGGGTTACTATTAAAATATAGATAAATTTTTTTTTCTAGGGATGGCGGACAAAAACAAAACGAAATATACCCAAAATTTTCGGAAGAAATGGTTAGCTTTTCCACAATTCAAAGACTGGTTAGTAGAGATTCTAGGACATCCAACTCGAGCAAGATGTAAGTATTGCAAGTCTGATTTTACTGCTAAAATTTCGGACATTAAAAGTCATTTAAAAACTTTCAAACATATTAAGTCAGTAGAACCATTTTCACCTAATAGATCGGGCAACCAATATAAATTAAATTTTCCCACCAAGAATTTACAAACAGTGGAAGCTGAAGCAAAGTTAAGTTTGTTTGTGCTCACTCGTCAATACTGGCAATAGACCACCTTGGTGAATTATGTAAGAATGCATTCCAAGATCAAACAGCCAAAACTCTAAAAATTCATCGAACAAAATACAGCGGCATTATAAAATATATCCTACACCCCCACTTTCAGAAATATTTATTGAAGTCAGTGCTCAATGGCTTTTCAAATTATAGTTTGTTACTAGATGAATCAAACGATATTAGTGTAACAAAACTATTAGGTATTGCAATTGTGTATTATGATGAACAATTCGATAAAAGAGTTTCTACATTCTTAGCTCTTGTAGAATTAGATCAATGTAACAGTGAAAATATTTCAAATTCAATTAAAATAACGCTGGAAAATTTTAAACTTCCTTTAAATAATCTTGTGGGCAATGGGACAGATAATGCTAGCGTTATGATTGGAGTTAATAACAGCGTTTATACACAATTGAAGTCCGATGTACCGAACTTGATATTAATTAAATGCGTATGTCATTCTTTGCAATTAGCAGTATCTCATGCAACCCGCGAAACATTCCCTAGAAGTCTAGAATTCATGATAGCTGAAACTTATAATTGGTTTAGTAAATCCACCAGCCGACAAAATCAATTCAAATATTTATACAGTGCCATAAACGATGGTGCAGATCCGAAAAAAGATAGTTCATTCGTGTCAAACAAGGTGGTTATCCATTGAATCGCTATAACAAGAATTTTAGAACAGTACAAATGTATATTGAATTAAAAGCCCATTTTGAAATAACTCGTTTGACTGACAAATGTTATACTGCACAACGTCTTTATTCAATGTTCAAAGATGAAAGTAATTTAGCGTATCTTTTATTTTTAAAACCTATCTTATCTGAAGTACAAAGAGTAAACAAATCTTTTGAATCAAATACTGCTGATCCTACATGATTTAATCATGCTATTGTCGATGATTGCTAATAAAATGTTTTTACCAAATACACATATTGAAAGGATAGGAGAGGACATTAATAATTATTTAGACCCTAAGCCATATTTAGGTTACCAATTTGAAAGAAAAATAAATGAATTAATAATGAATAAACTTATCAAAACAACAACAGATGAAAGGCAATAAGAGAGAGATGCCGTAATTTCTTGATTGATTTGTATCAACAATTAAAACAACGCCTTCCGGACAACATAAAAGAATTAGAAAAAATGTCATTAATCTCAGTTAACAATATATTAAAGCAACAAAAAGAACCACTGATAAATTTATTACAAAATTTAAAATTGTCTGAAGTAGAAATTGAAAAAATTGAGCAACAGTATATAAACATTACTCTCGTTAAATGGAAAAACATCAACAATACAATGAAGTTTGGTCAGAAGTTTCGAAATATCGAGATGCAAGCGGTAAAAATCCATTTAAAGAAATTAGAGAATTTGCATTGGGTATTTTAATTTTGCCATTATCCTATGCAGATGTGGAAAGAATATTCAGCAACTTAAATCTAGTAAAAAACAAAACACGCAACAGAATGAGAGTTGGCATGGTTAATGCAATCTTAGTACGATACGGGCTCAAAAGAGTTGAAAAGTGTTGTAAAAATTATGTTTTACCTGAAGAAGTGCTTTGCAAAATAGGTACACAAGAAGAATATGATGAGGAGGTATTGAATTTTTAAATTAATTTAGATTTTTTAGATATTGATTTTATATTAAAAACTGAAAAAAATATAACTATTTATATATACAGTACTATTTCTTTGTTTTTTTCTATTCACTACCAAGTACAAACAAATGAAAGTTTAAAAAAATTGGCGGGTTAAGTGTTAAAAATAGAGGATTTTGAGTATGCGGCTAGCGGGGAAATATTATTAAGAGTTGGCAACACTGGCCATTAACCCAACCATCCAGGAATATTCCTATTTTATTTTTCCATTCTTTAATTTAACTGCAAGAATCCATCATCCAAACTTTCCTGTTCGCTATCCGTTCCACAGAAAATTCACGCTCTTTAAATTTTTGAAGCATCTTGGGTGTTCACTTTTACCTATCGCTAACGCTTTTTATAATTTTCCATCAGCAAAGCCAGTCAAAAGTACAGTTAACCGTTCTTTCGAATGGGGACTTCGAGGAAACATCTGCAAGGTTTTTATTCGGCAGAACTCTGAAAAACAGCTGTTATTATTATTATTATTAATAGCTATATGGTGCAAGGAAGCCTGAGGCTTAATCTGCACCATCCAAAAATTTTTCAGAGTAACCCTGAGAGAGAGAGAAGTAGAAAGGAATCACCAAGAGAAAAATGATGATATCCAGCTCAGGTTCCGGTGTGACAAGCCGTTTGCATTATCTTTGGAATTATAGTGACATAACTTATCATGCGAACTTTCTACCGTATTTTCGTCAATATTCGCTTCCCCATAAGACATTAAATGTTATTCCGTATCTTTTCCTAAAACTCTGTAGTCACTCATTTGATCTAGAACCATTCAGCTTAAGTATTCCAATTTTTGTTTTTTGTTTTTCTTGTAGAATTGGGCCAGAAATACGAAAGTTCGTTGATCTTGCCGTTGAAAACCACTCACACAATACGATTTAGCTCCGAGTACTTCGAATCCCTTTCTTTCATCCTGGCCATAGAGTATCTTATTACTCTGTGATCCTGGCCAAATAATTTTTATTACTCAGTAAATATTTTTCCATTATTTTATCTTTTGTTTGGTGTAAACTTTGGTCTTTATGCATTTAAAATGCAGTTTTTAAAATTTCTTACTGCTCATTCTTATCTCAGTGACCATTTTGATAACTAATCTTTTCCTTATATTTATTATTTTTTTAATCCAGGGGTCTGAAAATAAATACGTACGTGCTAATTTCCCAAAACTGTACAAAACATTACGCTTTAAATCGGGTGAGCGTTTCCATAAATATTCGCAATAAATTTAATGAATATTACTGTTTGTCCTAAAACTTGTACGGTTACAGGTGTAGGACGAGAATTCAATGATCATTTATTATTAGCCATATGGTGCAAGGAAGACTGAGGCTTATGCTACACCAGCCAAAAAAATTCCCATTACCTTGCGTGTGAGAGAGAGAAACAGTCAGAAGCAGAAAGGAATCACCAAGAGAATGGTGATATCCAGCTCAGAACCCGAAAACCCTACAGGTTTCTTAAACGTTGTTAGAAAATCAAGAAAAATGTACCTTATCATCTTTGAAAAATGTCTAGGTAATTTCTCGAAGGCACCAGTTATCATCAGTGACTAAACGCTACATAAATTTCTGTGACATGAGCTTTAGTTACCAAACTCGCTCTGGCATTTTGGGGTTTCCCCAAGTTCCTGATGGCACGGATTTCTGAAACTTAGTTTTTGTGACAACAATTCAACAAAGGCAGATATCCTGCAGCGACACCACCATGAAACAATCCTTTCCCATAAGAAATTAAAGTATGAGTCTTCATTCTCGTTCTCACATAAGGAAACATTTTTCTATGAAGTTTCACTGAATACTTACAGATGGGGAATTTCTAAGTTTTGGGATGGCAATAGCTAATGTAAGGTCACAATACAAAGGGTGGCCAAATGCTTTTCACTCCCTCCTGCTCAAGCATTATTCATGGTTTCCCCAAACTTACTAGTTAGGATGAAACACCTTCCAAACAAAAAATTTGTCTGGCAGATTGATTTGCAATTTGAAACCAGAACGGCTTATCCGAAACCACTTCTGCAAGCTCAAAATATACTTTCCGCCTTTCGCAGATTCAAATTTTATTCTTTTATACAAGAAGTACAAGGGATCCCCACTATATGGAATGACTTTCTTTGAAACATTGACATTGTTATGCAGTACAATTTTGAGATTTCCACCTCTCAGAGGTTTTACTATATATACAAAGATGTTTTATTGTAAATAATTGTTTATGAAAAAGAGATATTTTTATAAATGGCTATAGTGTACTGATGAATTAAGGTTAGATAGCGGTCAACCTGCCTCCTTGTACAGGAGAAGTAATGCACCCTACTAGCTTGATTTTTTAGGTGAAGAGTGCCAAGCTGTTGAAAGTTCCTGTTAGAAGTGAGTGCCTTAAAGTAGCGATCAGCATCAGCTGAGGGAACACTGGTCTAACAATTTGTACTTCGATATGATGTCCATAAATTGTGTTCTATGGTCGATTTACCTGTTTTTCTAGACAAAAAATCCGAGTTTCCGGGGGAAGATTCAAGCTGTTTTTAAAACTGAATATGTGCAAGTAGTTGCGTTGCAATTTCTTTATGCTTTACTCATTTTTCATCTGATAGCAATGTGGGAACCAGCCAGCGACCTTTCATTTTTGTTTGGTTAAAATTCGGTATATGAAAGAAAAAAAAAACCTCATGTTAGAGCATCCAAAGAACCAACTCATCTGTCCGTGTGTAATACGTCCATAAATCAAGTGACTAAGCGCTACATAAATTTCTGTGACATGAGCTTTAGTTACCAAACTCGCTCTGGCATTTTGGGGTTTCCCAAAGTTCCTGCTGGCACGGATTTCTGAAACTTAGTTTTTGTGAAAACAATTCAACAAAGGCAGATATCCTGCAGCGACACCACCCTGAAACAATCTTTTCCCAGAAGAAAAGATTGTTTCACGGTGGATGAAATTCTCTGGATTTACATTTTACTGAACAAAAACCCAAGTTTATGGGGGATTCAGTGAACAGATTCAATATTCCAGATTCTTTGGCTTACAGGTTGTACATTTGTCTTATTCCAAAAAGTGATGACAAGAATGACTGCCGATGTGGATGTGTGGTGCATAGATCTTTTCAGTCTACCTGAGCGTTGCTTGTCTTCAACACCAGTGTGACCTTGAAGCAACCTTTGAAACTAATGAGAAATCATGCTATGATTTAATGTTGATTCACCATATGCTTCCCACAACAGTTCATATTTTGTCGGTTCAACCATGTAAAATTTCAGTTTTGATAAAAGTCCTTTGAGATGAAACTAATCTGACCTGAAGCAAATGTGATCAACAAACTAATTACTAATAATAAAGAGTTGCTTGTCCAGTTAGAGGTGAGAAACACTTCCCATCTACCTTGCCTACCTCAAGCTGTTGTCTTTAACCTATTCTGCAGCCATGCTGACTCCTGTTTGCACATCAGCTACTTCTGTTTCTTCTCTGGCCACATGATGTAAGAATTGCTGTAACTAAAACCTTCAAAAACAAATTTAATGAAGTTAAGATAAAGGCTGTTCGACTTAGGAGTGCCAAGTGTGTGATCATTGAGACTGATTTACCAATTGAGACAGCTACGGTTGCTTCACTTCTGTGTGGAATGTTTTACTGTGTCTACCTAAGAAGGCAGATGCAGTTAGCATTAGTTGAGGCAAGAAAGCAAGCTTATAGAGTATCAGCCAAAAAAAAAAAAAAACCGCTTCTCATTCCACTGATCCATTCATTCCAAATGTTTGTCTAGTTCTGCCTTGAATTTATTTAAGCTATCAACTTTCCACAACAACAGATGGAAGCTTGTTCCAGCAATCAATTACCTGCTGGCTAAAGGCAAACTTCCACACATCTATTCTACAACTGTCTTTCCTCAGTTTATATCTATGCCCTCTCAGGTTTGTAATCCGAGCAAGAGGAAGAATCCCATCAGCATTGAGCCTGTTCAATCAATTCAAGGCCTTATACACCTTAATCAGACCACCTTGCAAGTGCCTAGTCTCCAGAAGCTGCAATTTGCAGAACTTAAGCCTTTATTCATAAGAGCACTCATTTGTTCCCTTCACCAGTCTTGTTGTCTTTCTCTGTACTGATTCTAGCAACTCTACATCCTTCCTAAAACGAGGCTTCCAGACCTGTATGCAGTACTCAAGGTGTGGCTTGACCATTGCCTTATAGAAGGGGATAATCATCTCCTTATCTCTGCAAGCAAAATTCCTGTATATCATTGACAAGACCCCATGACCTACTCTGGCAGCCTGTCTGCACTGCTCAGAAAACTTCATATCTGACTGCACAATTACCCCCAGGTCTATTTCATTCTCCACTACCCTGAGTGTAACACCACATAGTTGATACCATCTCTGTGTTACTGCTACCCATATGCAGTACTTTGCATTTGTTAATGTTAAACTTCAGTTGCCACTTCTCAACCCATCTACCTAAACCTTTCCAGATCCTGTTGCAGCAGCATACTGTCATTAATGTTATTAACAACCCTGCCAACCTTTGTATCATCTGCAAAGTTTGACATTAAGCTTAATATACCTTCATCAATATCACTGATAAATATACAAAAACAAAAATGGGCCCAACAGCAAACCTTGAGGGACATTACTAATAACGCTAGTCCATGTACAGCAGTACCCATTGATTACCACTCTTTGTCTTCTCCCACTCAACCATCCTTTTATCCATTGTAAAATCTTGCCCTTAATGCCATACTGCTCCAATTTGTACAGTAGTCTTCCATATACAACAGTATCAAAAGCTTTCCTCAAATCCAAGTATATGATATCAAAATTATTTTTTGCATCTAGTTCCTTTGTGACCACACGATAGTAGTATCCAATCAAATTGGTTAAACAAAACTTCCCCTTGACAAACCCATGCTGTATCTGAATTATTACTGCTGTCTTGTCTAGATGATCCTGCAATGCTTCTTTAACCAGTGATTCCATTATTTTCACTGGAACAGAAGTCAAACTAACAGGTCTGTAATTACTCGGTCACCCTTTGATTCCCCCTTTGTGAATTGGAGATACATTTGCACATCTCCAGTCCATGGTGACTTCCCACAAGTTCAAGGATGCTGTCATAATTATGGCTAAGGGTTTGCTTACTTCCTTTGCCACCTCCTTTAATATAACTGGATAGATCCCATCTACCCAGGTGCCTTTCTTATGTTAAACTTCAATAATTTCTTCTCCACTTTTCTCTCAGTTATTACAAAATCATTAAGCACCCTGTTACAATTTGATAACTTTCTGGCATTTTCAATCTTAATAACTCCTCATGTGTGAATGTAGATGCAAAATACTCATTTAATTTATGTAGATGCAAAATACTCATTAATGTGGTATTAATTTAGGCACAACCTTTATCAGCTATCTGAGAATGATCCTCTAGTCAAACCATTGATATCAATTGGACCAATCTGATTCATCCCCTTTCTTTTAGAGTTTACATAAGTAAAATCTTTGCTGTTTTTCTTTGTATCCTTCGGCAAAGATTTTTCATAATCTGCCTTCGCTTGCCTAACCTCTTTTTGACTTGATTACAGACTAGCTTATATCTACCATAGGCTTCTGTGTTGCATGACAATTTATGTGCATCCCGTGCATTTTTCTTCTCTGTCATGATACTTAAACATGAGCCTCATTAGTTCATCTGACATCCATTTGGGCCTAAACCTAGAGCAGTATTTCTTAGTTGCCTAGTAGCTTACAAAATTACTTCCTTGAATGCTTCCCATTTAGAATTTGCTGTTAGTAACATCATCAGTTGGTCCTACTGTATAGAATCTAAAAAATCTCTGAAACCACCGTAGTCACCTTTACGAAAGCAAAAACTCTTCCCTTTACCCCTGATGGTAGTTACATCTTTGTCTTAAAGTAAATCCCACATCAGTACACTGTGATCACTGCCACCTAGTGGTTCCTTTATCTGTAAATTCTTAATATATCAATAATCACTGCTGATAATCAGAATAAGAGTGTTACTCCCTGTTGCTTCTCTAACATGCTGCTGTAGAAAACAATCATTGAATGCCAACACAAAGGTCTTACTAGTGTGCGTGAGTGACCAAACCACAAGTTCCAATCTATATCTGGGAAGTTAAAATCCCCCATTATAAGACACTCTGATTTACTGGCCCACTCTATTTCTCTGTATAATTGGTCACTGTACTCATCGGAGTCATTAGGCCTATAACAAACTCCTGCCCTCATTTTTGCTCTCCCAAGTCTTATGTCATACCAAACTGACTCAACTTTGCACTATCCATGTCAAACTGGATGCACCTCCTTAGATTTTGTGTGTTTCTTAAATAACAGCATAACCCCTTCTCCCTTCCTATCCTTTCTGTACACATTGTATGCCTCAAATTCCAATTCTGCATCCCTTATATCTGAGTGGCACTACGTCTCTGATATTCCAGCAATATCTGCCTTGGATGTCTTAACCAGCACTTCAAATTGATCAGATTTATTTACTATACTCCTAGCATTGGTGTACGTGCACCTATTCTTACTCTAAGTTACTCTAACACAGCCCACGTATTTACTTGTTTCATGATCCCAATGAAATCTCCAGCAACTGGCTTTCTGGGCTGCTGCTCATTGCAATAGAAGCAGGGCAAGAATCATTTTCACCTCTGATTGGATGCTGGTAATCTTGGCTACTGGTAATCTACTAGTCTGTGAATCCCCCCCCCCCAAGCTAGCAGTTTTCTGACTCACCTAACATTGGCTCAATAGCATCAGCAAATATTCTTGCACCTCTTCTGTTTAAGTGTACCCCATTGCTGTAGATATATTAATATGCCCTTGCGTGTAGTACATTGGGTATAATCTCCGTCGTGCCCATACCTGATCGAAAATTCCTGGCTTAGATCCCTTCAATCAGGAAAGTTTATAATATGGGCTTTTTTACAATGTGGCTCAGATCACAGGCGTGGGTGTAAAGTGTATTTAGTGTGAAACGGCACCAGGGTTTCCCCAATCTCCACGTTGTAGGTGTACCAGTTCACTAGGAAGGTCAGACTAGGTTTCAGTTCACTAGTAAGGTCAGAGATTTAAAAGTGGATGGATATTGTATGAGTGTAGTGTTGTGTATCGTTATTCTGGCCATTTAGCCGCTAGACCCCTGCTGGAGCATAACATTGGCCCCATGGAGGCAGACTAGGTACACCAGTATTGAGGCATGGGTGTATGGCCTTTCTCCTGGAAACTTGGGTTTTTCATCCAGTAAACAGGCAAACTGACTACAATACACACAATCTATAGATATGCTGTCGCTGCATAGCCTTGTTTTGGTACTTAACCACTCACCCAGATATATTAATCCATGCCTTAGACAAGGGTATGATAAAGCAGAGTATCCTACAGGATCTCATTGTCCAATTATAGTTGTTCAATATTCAATTATTGAAGATATTGCTATGAAATAGTTTTCTGATTCAGTACTAATACTGACACTAATTTGAGGCTTTCTCCTAGAATATATAAAATTGTTATTGATCTATTGGCCCTGTTCAGAATGTCGTATTAATTTAGGCACGACCTTTATCATTTTGTTATGGTAAAGAAATACTACATCCATTTACGATATGGGCATACCATGTGGATTTGTCCCTGAGTTTCCCACACCTGTAGCCATTGATTCTGTATGGGTCATGAATATAATGATTGCCCAGCCATGTCATATCCACCTTTACATCTAAACTGTAAAGCCAAGAAGCATAAGTAAACATTCCATCAGGCATCTACCTGCTGTAGTTTCTAAGAGCACAGCAGCTGGTACGTCTAAGGTCCAACTAGGATCATACATCTAACTCCATCACCTAATCCATTGCTGTATTTTTAAATAATTTCGCTTTCAAAAATTAAAAATTGCAACTAAGTTTCGACCTGCTCAAAGTTACTTTCATTAAAACATTCCATAAAATATTTGATGTGATAATCTTCTTCTAAGTCTGTACAACAAATGTGTATCTGAACATCTTTTCCCTACTGTCTGGAAGTCGGGATCTCCAAAATTAATCTCAAAACTCCTCTATGAAATGGTTCTTTTGCATTTGTCCTACAGATCTATTGTCTTTTGTGAAATTTTGGCAAGACATTGAGCAGCTTATTAGCATAAGGCAATAAGCTAGTCAAGTGTCTTGTCAAATAAAAAGGTATGTTATGCAATTCTAGTTATATGAGGTGGGATAAGGTCTTTTCTGACCTTATCCCAATTCTGATCATTATCCTTGGGATTGAGGTGGGATAAGGTCTTTTCTGACCTTATCCCGCCTCATATAACTAGAATTTGTTGTCATTATCCCGAGGATAATGACAACAGAAATACTACCATTGTATTAACATAATCACCTTAAAAACTCTTCACATGTAATATTATGTACTAGCAACTTAGTTAAATCTTTATTCAATCTAAAATCATTATAAATAATATAAATGTTAGACCACTAGTTTTACAAAATTATTGTTAAATAACTGTTATCTTGCCTTTTCCTTACACACTTCTAGCCACTTAGTTTTGCAAAAGGAATGAAAAGAAATTTCTGCTGAAATGAACAAAGCAATAATAATAATAAAAAAATTGAATCAGAAATTCTGCAGCACTTATTTAATGTCATTTTTATAAATGCTTTTGCAGTAATCTATATTTATTAATTTACTTTTTTTTAATGTAAGATACAATTTTATATGATGAAAATAAGTAAAATGAAAAAATATATATAAAACACATATACAGTCTCTCCTTGATTTATGACGTATGCAGCTTACAACAATCCAGACTTACAACAATCGTTTCCAGAAAAAAATTTTAAATATTTTACACAGCCGTGATGCTGCCATACAACTACCACAGCTATCTGCACAGTGGTATTAAAGGAAGCATCCACACAGATAACCCTAGGGGCTCACATCTGGTGAATATGGGCTTGGCACACCCAGGGTCCTGAGCTGGATATCATCATTATTCTCTTTCTTGGTGATTCCTTTCTACTTCTCTCTCTCTCTCTCTCAGGGTAATAGGGAAATTTTTTTTTTTTTTTTTTTGGCCGGTGCAGCATAAGCCTCAGGCTTCCTTGTACCATATGGCTAATAATAATAATAATAATAGATAGTCCAAAACTATCAATTTTGAGTTATATACACATTTTTTCTAACAGTTAATTCTATGTATCCACATTCGAAAACCCATCTATCTACATGCATAAATCATGCATAGAAGGACAGAAAAAAAAAAAAAAAAAAAAAAAAAGAATTTGAGAAACATTCTTCCGGTTTGAAGCCTAGCAATAGACTGAGACAAAATACAAATTCAAAGTGTATTAATTTGCATCAAGGATTCTTCTGGAAACTTACTTAATGCATATAACATGAAATATCTGATCAAATGATGACAACACTGATGCTACTAGCAGGGCCGGATTTAAACTTGTTGTGGCCCTAAGCTAGTGGCATGCAAACTTATTTCACTCGCGACCCCCTTTATTAAATATAAAATTGACACGACCCCTTAATGTAAACCCTGAGGTAGGATGACCAGATTTTTAGAGAACAAAAATGGCATTTTATAAATTATGTAGCAGAAAATTATATTCAAGTACTAAGAAAGGAATAAAAAAATTGTCTCCTTTTTAATTTACATATTAAAATAATTGTTTAATATTTTAATTGAATATAGTATAGCAAAACACAATAAATCAAATTCTTCAATTAAAATTACAAAAAAATAAACAATTACAAAACAAAACAATTAATAAGAAGGATGAGCCTGGAAAACCGATAATATTTGGTGCAATACTGGAAATTGCTAATCTCATGTCTTTTTTTGATCAAGTCTGGAACGTTGTTTTGCTTTTATAGCTGTTAATTTTGAGACGCCAACTTCACATAAATTTGTAGACCCAAAAGGTAGCAAGTTTGTATCGCCATTTTCGATAATTCTGGATACTCTTCTTGAAGAGAAAGCCAAAATTTTTCACAAGTTGGAGGTCCTGAAATGCACAAGTAATGATTCGTCAGACTTCAGGTTGATGAGATCTTCCTTTTGCTCAATGGTAATTTCGGGGCACGAAGAAATTTCAAAAACAAGGGGATCATGAATCCGATACAGCTTTTTTTTCTGGAGATACATTAAATCGTTTGGAAAAATTCTTAATTAGCATTGTCAGGTGGGTGGCAATGATATCCCTAAATTGTAGACTGTCAATATTATTGCTATTAACAAATTCAGAAAAACAAGGGAATGTCTCAATATTATTATGCTCCAATTCAATTTTCCAAAGATTAAGTTGCTTTCTGAAAGCTTCTATTTTATCACCGAGTATTAATATCAGTTCCCTGTTCTTGAAGACTTAAATTTAAATCATTAAGTTTTTCAAATATATCAACAAGGTAACTAAGGTTTCAAGCCATTTTTGATTTGTAAACAATTAAGCAAGGTTCTGATTTTTATCTGATAAAATCAATAAAAACTGCATGTTTGAAGTCAAAAAGATGTTGCAACACTTTACCACTGGACAACCACCTCATTTTCGTATATAAAAGAGGCATTTCATAAGCAGATCCCATTTCATTACAAAGTTATTGAAAACTCTACTGTTTAAGCTTCCACTTTTAATAAAGTTGATCACACTTACTGCATCTTTCAAAATTTCATCCAATTTAGTTTGCATTTCCTTTGCTACTAATGAAATGCAGTAGCGTAGCTACCCTTTTTCAGGCCCAGAGGCAAAGAACAGGTTTGGGCCCCTACTTATTAATGAAAATTGCAAAAAGAAGAGACAGCCAAAGACATTGGGCCCTTAAAGATCCCGGAGGCAATTGCCTTGTTTGCCTACATGGTAGCTATGCCACTGATGCAATGGTTCTAAACTATATTTGGAGCAATTTCCTTTACTTCGCCCTTTAAACCTTTATTTTCTCCTGTTAATGCAGCCGCACCATCAGTACAAATCGCAACACAGTTGTTTCATGTTAGATCATTTGTTTGAAAGAAAATATTTATAACACCAAAAATCTTCTCGCCGGTCGTTCTTCCTTCGAAAGCTTTGCAAAATAGAAAATCCTCCAAAATATCTCCCTCATAGCAGTATCTAACATATACTATAAGTTGAGCAAGGTTGGAAATATCTGTGGATTCATCTAACTGTATTGCAAAAATTGGACTTTCTCTCAATCGATTTAATAAATTGAATTTTATGTTGTCTGTGATAACTGTAATACACCACAAGACTGGTCTCTGGACAGAGGAATGGTTTTTAAATTGTTGCTGTATTTTTCTCCATGCATAATTGAAATAATTTTTGTTGCAGCAGGAAGAACAAGTTGATATGAAAGCACTGAATTACGAAGCAGAATAAAGCATGCATGCAATAGACTTGCTATTTGCAACACAATTTCTTCGTTATGTTTCAAATTATTTCAAGTATCTCATATGGTCAATACCTAAGCAGAATATGTATACATTCTGTGATATATTTGGGTTAATTGATTCCGGTCCTCAGGCACTGGAGTCTGCTAGTATTAACAGTATGAATCTATATGGGGCTCACATCTGGTGAGTATGGGCTTGGCAAACCCAGGGTCCTGAGCTGGATATCATCATTCTTCTCTTTCTTGGTGATGCCTTTCTACTTCTCTCTCTCTCTCTCTCTCTCTCTCTCTCTCTCTCTCACTCACTCACTCACTCACTCACACACACACACACACACACACACACACACACACACACACACACACACAGGGATAACTTGGGAATTTTTTTTTTTTTGGCTGGTGCAGCATAAGCCTCAGGCTTCCTTGTACCATATGGCTAATAATAATAACAACATGAGTCCATAACAATATGGGTCCATAGCCAGTGAGCAAATTAAAGTATATTCCCAACGCAATAGGCAACAGGGTTCATTCGTATCTCAGACTTAGTTCGAGTTGTAAATTCTCTACACCTACAGTATTGAAAAAGTAATTTTAACAACAGGTTTTTAACTTTTATGTATGCCAAAAATAAATTTATTTAAAAATTGCTGCGACCCCTTTAATTTATCTCATGAATCCTCTGTAGGTCACGCTCCATAGTTGTGACAATATTAATAAAGGAATTTTTAGGACGGAGTGAGGCCCTAAGCTGTAGCTTGTTTAGCTTAAGTGTAAATCCTGCCCTGGCTACTAGACATTATATGTGCTGTAAAGAAACTCATTTTAGAGATTTGTAAAAACTAAAATATAAAATTAAAACAGTTTAATAAATAAACAAACAAACAATTAAATAAAAAATGGGCTTACGTCTGACTTACGATGTGGCCATTGGAACAGAACTCTATCGTAATTAAAAGAGCTGTATTGTCTTTTCGAAATATTGTCATGGAGACATTTAATTTTTATCAACAGAATAATTATTTAATACTGAATATATGTTGAGGCCTGCAATTTCAAATTATATATTTCCTAAGAGGCCTTGACTGAAGATCACAATTTAAATAATAATTCACTATTGTTTCTATTACATTGCAACTTCACTGCATAGTTTATGACTAAAGTAAGGTAGAAGGCACATGTGATGCAAGCTTTTTATTTATTTGTATTTCATTAGAATATTGTTCTTTTTTCAAATTGTCAATAAATTTCCAGATTGTTAGGTGATACACAGCCATCAGTGATGATGCATCAGAGGGTGTCCAGCCTATTTTTGTGCAGTCCAAAGCAATGTAGGCAGCTCTAAATGTTATGTCTCTCCTTTCTTTTACCATAAAACTAGCATATCACAAAATATAATTTCACACTGACTTTTGAAATTGATTTTCAGTATATTCAATCTTCATCAATATTATTCCAACTGTAATAAGAATTTATTGGTGTTACAGTTCAGTACCTTTAAATTAAATTCTTATTTTGAAAAAAAAAAAAAAAAAAAAAAAACATAATTAGCAACAGTAATGCAACCTTCATCACTTTATCCATTTGGATCTTAGCCAAAAAAAAAAAAAAAAGTTGGACACTCCTGCTTTATGCCATCCTTCAATTTCATTGTTTTGATAAAAGCTTGGTAGACCTTGGAAGTAACACTGCAGAGAGTGTTATTTCCAGAATCCATTTGTAACACTCCTTTGCCTTATTTTGAAGCAGTACATAAACAAGAATTACTTTTGCATCATTACTGCATAAATAGTCAACAAAAATAAGCAAACTACAGTGGCACTGTTTCAAAGGTCCCATTACAAAATGTTGTTCAGTGTCAAAAGCAAGTCTTTTTTTTTTTTGCTGTTGTAAATATCAGAATATGATTGCTATCACTGTCAAGAAGAAAAACAATATTTTGTTGCTTGTTTAATAAATAAATAAACAAACAAACAATTAAATAAAAAATGGGCTTACGTCTGACTTACGATGTGGCCATTGGAACAGAACTCCATCGTAAGTCAAAGGGCTACTGAGTTTAGTGAGAGAAGGAAGTTGAGAAGGTTGTTAATCTACTTTTATGGTTTCTCTGAAGGAAATCAGGCTTCATTGTTATATGATGGCAGTTCTATAGTGACGCACTGCACAATTCCTTGCTTCAGTTGCATCTATTTGATATGGTATAGAATGACAACTGGATGCAGCTTTCATTTTGATGTTATTCCACTATCTGCTTTACTCTTGACTGTGTGACATGATTGAGATTTCTGCAGTGATACACTGCTATTTCATGTTTTATGTATGTCTGAACTTTGCCTTTTTATGGATTACTGGTGAGTATGGGCTTAGCACATGCAGGGTCCTGAGCTGGATATCATCATTCTTATCTTTCTTGGTGATTCCCTTCTACTTCTGACTCTCTCTCTCGGGGTAATTCAGAATTTTTTTTTTTTTGGCTGGTGCAGCATAAGCCTCAGGCTTCCTTGCACCATATAGCTTCTTTGTTATATGATGGCAGTTTTATAGTGATGCATTGCACAATTCCTTGCTTCAGTTGCATCTATTTGATATGGTATAGAATGACAACTGGATGCAGCTTTCGTTCTGATGTTATTCCACTATCTGCTTTACTCTTGACTGTGTGACATGATTGAGATTGGCGCCTCCATAGCCAGGTGGGAAGGAGCAGTAGTGCGTAGCACACGCTTCTTGATTAGACCGGGGTTCAAGCCCGTCACCACCAAATACGGAGGATGCGGAAAGGTCAGGGAATGACCACCGCATATCCCGGAGCAATATGGCCTTAGTGGCTAATGCTCCTAAAAACCAAATAACTAACTAACTAACTAACTGATTGAGATTTCTGCAGTGATATACTGATATTTCATGTTTTATGTATGCCTAAACTTTGCCTTTTTATGGATTACTGGTGGGACTCACATCTGGTGAGTATGGGCTTAGCACATGCAGGGTCCTGAGCTGGATATCATCATTCTTATCTTTCTTGGTGATTCCCTTCTACTTCTGACTCTCTCTCTCGGGGTAATTCAGAATTTTTTTTTTTTTTTGGCTGGTGCAGCATAAACCTCAGGCTTCCTTGCACCATATAACTAAATAATAATAATGGTGCAAAAAAGCAAGCTTACAAAACCATCACAAAAAAAAAGGCACTTCACCCATCCATATCCTGAATTAGTCTAGCTCTTCCTTGAATTTATTCAAACCACCCACTTCTACAGCAACAAATGGAAGTTTGTTACAACAATCAACCACCTGCTGGCTGAAGGCTAACTTCACCAACTATCCTGCAGTCATCCTTTCTCAACTTGGATTTATGCTCTTTCATGTGTAATCTCAGCAAGTGGAAGAACACCATTAACGTTCAGCTTACTCAATCCAGTCAAGGCTTTAAGCAACTCAGTCAGAGCTACCCACAGGTGGTTGGTCTCGAGGCACTGCAATTTGTAAAACTGAAGCCTCTCTTGGTAAGAGTACCCTTTTTTTCCCCTTCACCAGGTTGCCCTTCTCTGCAACCATTCCAACAGATCTACATAATTCCTAAAGTAAGGCCAGCAGACCACTGAGTGTATACAGCACTCAAGATGTGGCCTAACCATAGCCTTGTACAAGGGGATAATCACCTCCTTATTACTGCTAGACAAGTTTCTGTATATCCTTGACAAAACCCCATGAGCTGTTCTGACATCCTGTCTACTGCTCAGAGAATATCGTACCTGACTGCACAATTATCCCCAGGGCTTTTCTATTTTCCACTCTGCTGAGTACTGCACAGTTGATATGCTAATCTGGGATTACTGTTACCCATAAGCAGTACCTTGCATTTGTCAAGTGCTAAACTTCAACTGCCATTCTCAGACCATCAACCTAATTTTCCCAGATACTGTTGCAGTAGCTCACCCTCAACACCTTGATTAACCACTTAAACAATAAGACTGATTTATTAATGATACTGATTACCTTCATCAGTATCATTAATAAATATAGAAAGCACTGAGGGACTCCACTAATAACATTAATCCATGAAGAGCAGTGCCTACTGATAACCAACCCTGTATCCATAGCAGTAACTTGTCCTTAATACCACATTGCTCCAGTTTGTACAGCAGTCTTTTATGTCCAATAGTATTCAAAAGCATCTATGAAATCTAATTACATGAGTCAAAAATATTTTTAAGACTGTTTCTTTGTTACTGGGTTATAGTATCCAATCAGATTGGTCATAGAAGGCTGCCTTTTAATAAATTCATGCTGTGACTGCAGTATAACTGCACCCCTGTCTACATGGTCCAACATTACTTTTTAACTGGTGATTCCATTATTTTCCTTTCAACAGAAGTCAAGCTAATAGTTATATAATTACTAACATCACCTTTTGATCCTCATTTGTGAATTGGGAATAAATTCATACATTTCCAGCCCATAGAGACATTCCCTGAATCCAGGGATGCTCTCATAATTATGACTTAGGGTTTGCTTACCTCCTTTTCTGCCTTCCTTAATATCCAAATACATGCAATTGGACAGATTCCATCCACCCCGGGACGTTTTTATGTTCAGTTTCAACAATTTTACTTCCAATTTTGTTTTAAGTTATCACAAAGCGATTTATCTCTAAATTAAAGTTTGGAGCTGAATCACAAAGAGAAGGCTGCTTCTAGCTTCCCCACCCCTATAGAATTCCTCATTATGAATGTACATGCAAAATACCGATTCAATTTGTCAGCAACATGAGCAGGTCATCAACAGTTAACCCAATATCAAGTGGTTCAAAGTGATTCAACAGCATTCCTTCTACTGTTAATATAAGCATAGAGGTCTTTGCTGCTGTTCTATGCCAGAGACTAATCTGCCTTAGCTTGCCTAACCTCCTTATAAGGTGATACAGAAGCCTATGGTATACACAGGGTGTCTCAAAAATATTGGTACAAACATTTAGGGGAGTTTACATTTAACATTTAATTTAACATCTAAAGGAATGTGAATCGCATAGGAACCCATAACCGTAAACGTCACTGTAAGTTGGTAGACGACGCTGTTCATCAGTTCGCGAGAGGGAAAATTTCTAGTTTACTCATTCAAGCAGTAGTTGCCGCATGAAGAGCATGCATCGATATACGAACTGTGAGCTGGCAGACATGCACCTAGTGTATGGATTAGCAGAGGGGAATGGACAAGCCGCACAACGAATTTATGGAGAATGCTTCCCAGACAGACATGTACCAGACTACCATTTGTTTGCGCGTGTGCATCAAAATTTGTGCGATTATGGGCCATTTAGAGGTAATAGGAGTAGTGCAGGCAGACCACGTTCGACGCGAACTCCCGCCATGGAACAAAGTGTGTTGAATGCCGTCCAGAATAATCCTACTACCAGCACACGTGCCGTTGCCTCTGCCTTAGGAGTGTCTCGTTGCAGTGTACAGCATGTCTGGCACGACGATTCCTTACATCCTTTTCATCTCCAAAGGGTTCAGTTATTGCTCACCCAAGATCATCCTGCACGTGTGGCTTTTGTGCAGTGGTTTCTCCAAGAAAGTGTTTAAGACTTATTTTCCAGCCTATGTTTTGTTCACGGATGAGGCTTATTTCACTTGCGAAGACTTATTCAATCAGCACAATGCTCATGTGTAGGCTCATGACAACCCACACAGTGTGCGCTCCCATGTGGCACAACATTGCTTCGCAATAAATGTGTGGGCAGGTATGGTCGGTGACTGCTTAGTCAGCCCATACCTGTTACCATCCCGCATGAACTCCGCTAAATATCGGATCTTTCTTGAACAAGTTCTACCAGAGTTACTTGATGATGTTCCAGCAAATGTGAGATGCACCATTTGGTTTCAACATGATGGGGCGCCTGCCCATTATGGAAGGTGTGTTCATGACCATTTGAACAGGCATTTTGGGCGTTGATGGATTGGCCGTGGTGGACCCGTTGCCTGGCCCCCATGCTCACCTGATTTATCAAGCCTTGATTTCTTTCTGTGGGGGCCCTCAAATCTATCGTATATGAATCGCCTCTGGAGATGGAAATGGATCTCGTGGCGAGACTCGTCTGCACTGCTGCTACTGTCAAAGAAACTCCAGGTGTGTTCGACCGTGTCTGTCAATCCATGCTGCATCGGTGTCACGCATGCATCGCGTCTCATGGTGGAACCTTCGAGCATCTGTTGTAACATCATGAAATGCATCCATCTTGTACTCCATTGTTAATATTATGTCAAATAAATGTTTGCCGCTAATTACTGTCTTGTGTCATTTCTGCTTCTTGTGCCTCTGCTACTACTTTCCTGTGACGTTTCTGGTTATGGGTTCCTATGCGATTCACATTCCTTTAGATGTTACCTACCTCCCCTAAACGTTTGTACCAATATTTTTGAGACATCCTGTAATATATATACCATAGGCTTCTGTATCATCTTTTTACATATCATATATGTAAAAATGATTTATATGCATCACAAGCATTGTTCTTCTCTGCAGCAAGTGACATGGGTTGATTTGACATAGATTTAGGGTCTAAGCTTGTAACAGTATTTCGTAGTTGGTATAAAAAGCCTAGTAGCTTCTCTGATTACTTCCCATTTAGAATTTGCTATTAGCAACATCATTAGTTGGTCCCAATGCAAAGAATTTAAAAATTCTTTGCATTGGGACCAACTCTGAGTTCACTGTAGTCACTTACAAAAGCAAAAGCCTTTCTCTTTGACAGTAGTTATGTCTTTAAATTATATATTAGTACATTATGAGCACTGACACCCAGTGGGTCTTTTACCTGCAGATTTTTACCCGAAGGATTGCTGCTGATAACCAGTTCAAGAGTACTGCATCCTTTCCAACATGCTGCTCTAGAAACAGCCAATAAATCTACAAAAGGCTTTCTAGTTCCAAATCTTGACTGGAATTTGTGGGCAAATTCCAGTCAACATTTGGAAAGTTAAAATCTGCCATTATAAGACATTCTGATTTACTAGCCCACTCTATTTCTCTGTATAGCTGTTGAGTATACTTATCGCAGTCATTAGACCTATTCCTACTCTCATTTGTTTTCCCAGTGCTTATGCCACACCAAACTGATTCAACATTGCACTTGTTACTCATATTGACTGGATGCACTGCCTTTGATTTAATATGCTCTTTACTTGAGGGCATAACCCTCCACCCCTCCTGTCCTTCCTGTATACATTGTACTACCCATATTCAACTTCAGCTTTGCTTATGCCTGAGTTACAACATGTCTCCACTATCCCTACAATGTTTACACAGGGGCACCTCCATAGCCAGGTGGGAAGGAGCAGCAGTGCATAGCACACGCTGCTTGATTAGACCGGGGTTCGAGCCCGTCACCACCAAATACAGAGGATGCGGAAAGGTCAGGGAATGACCACCGCATATCCAGGAGCAATATGGCTTTAGTTGCTAATGCTCCTAAAAACCAACAACAATGTTTACATTTGACTTAATGAGTGCTTAATTTATCAAATTTATTTACAATGCTCCTAGCTTTAATGAACATGCAAGTATACATGCACCTGTTCCTACTCTTAGTTACCCTAACACAGCTCATGTATTTACTTGTTCCATGATGACCCACATCTGAGCTGAAAATCCCTAATATGTTACTTTCCAGGCTGATGAATATTTCAATAAAAGCAGTGCAAGAATCACTTTCACCTCTGCCTGCAGTTCTAGTTAATCTACTAGTCTGTAAATCGCTCTCCCAAGATGGCAGTTTTCTGACCCACCTATCTTTGTCGATAGCATTAGCAACTATCTTGCACTCCTATTTAAATGTATCCCATCCCAGTAAAAATAGTCTCCTGTTAACAAGCACAGACCACGCTGAGAAAAATTCTACCCCATGAAACTTGCACATTCTCTGCAGGACCGAATTGCAGACACTTTCAAATTCAATCCTAACTCATGACTTTTTTTCCCAACGTTGTAAATCCTCAGATCTCCTACTCTTAATTTAATTAGTGTACAACAAAATATCGCCTTTTGTGCCCTTAAAAGATGATATCTGCTCTACATCGTCATCTACTTGTGCCCCTGGAAGATATACCCTGATTGTATTCCACCTATCTTTCTTGCACAATATATTTCCTGTTTCACTGACAATAGGGTCACCATCAATAATTACCTCCTATAGGACCAGCATATTCTGCCTTGGAGATTACCACTGTGTTGCTTGATGCACAAGTGTTAAGCCTGGGCACTGAGAACTTGACAGCCCCTTTTAATTCCTTCGAGTGCATCCACCCTACTCTTCAAGCTCTCATAAATGCCCATCAGAACACTGAGTTCACTCCTTGTACTGTTTGCACCAAACACACAAACACACACACACACACACATACACACACACACACACACATACACACACACACACACACACACAAAGACATCCCCATTGGCTGTATCATGTCCTGTTCCAGAAAGGTCCACAAACATTGCAAAAGTTGCATAGTTTGTTAGGCCATGATTCATCTCCTTCAATTCTCCCCAGAAATATAGCACTCCTGCCATTTTGTGCACATTGCTTTGGTGCTCTAGTCTGGGGCATGGTTTCTGTTTAAATACAATTTAATTGATTAATTGACAATATTATAATGCAATGATATTTATTATACTATCAAATTTACATTATACCTTATGTTATCAAGTTCAAGTTATACATTACACTATGCTGTTATGTTTGCAGAATTTTAAATTAGTTATGTCCTCACTAAAAGTAAAATTTTTTAGCTTAAAAAAAAAAAAAAAAAATCAAAACTATGTGATTAGAATCTTAGAGCTACTTATTTATCACAATTAAAGCTCTATGATTCTATTGCACTACTAGTTACATGTACAATGTTTCGTTCCCAAAGACCAATAACACGGCTCTATGAATAATAAGTTGTAACTTACAAAATCTCTAGATAAATTAAAAAATAAGCAAACAAACATGACTATGACTTTTAAACTATTTGTGAAACTCAATTTAATATTTTAATTAATCAAAAAGACTGTAAAAAATTCCAAAAATCATCCATTCCACGAGCTAAAAATTCTTCATCTGCATACTTGTTACATTTTCAATGTCTTCCTTTCTTTATATAATTGCGATGAAGAATGTGTCTTTTCCTTGAAAACCGATTAGCTCCAAAGACATTACTATAATCTAAAATAACACCACACAATAACACTGTATATAACTTCTTCATTTATAAATGTCACAATAAATGAAGAGAAGACCAGCAAGATTTCATCAGAACATTTATATTTCACTGACCACATAGTTTGCAACTAATCAGAATGACATAAAATTTATTTCAGGAAACTTAACTATGTAAAGCATCCTCAAAATCAATTTAACAAAACTAGACTGTTACTAAATGAAACAAACACCAGATGGATTAAATATAATCACTCAAATTTTGTCCTCTTAAGTGCCTATATCTTGTTATTTGTAATGTTTCAATACTTTAAAAAAGTGTTATTTAAAACTATTTTGTAAATCCACTTAATGATTTCCAAGCCATCAACATCAAAATTTGCATCAATGATCCCAGGCTCATAACAGATAAGACTGCACCACATTTATGCCATTAGGAATTATCCTCACATGCTAAAGTTGTACAAAAAGAAAACTAAAAAATTATGCATTTTATTTAAGAGAATTAATTATATTTTTAATTATATTATCTCTCTATATATTAAAGAAGTTTTCCTCCTGGTGATATTTATTTGACCTTGAGAATGCCGAATGGTGGGGTAGCCAATGGGAGAGAAGAGGGACGCGGGTCACTTGGCACAAGTTGGCAGGGCTAATGCATCACTACAAACACATTGATTAGATTAGATATTGATCAGTGCATTTCGACAGGTGTCTGGAATCCGGGACGTTTGATTTGCTAACATAGTACTTAACAAAATTCCGCAACCTAGATTGGCAATCACCGATTCAGAGAGAAAATGATGTCATCAGGAGTCTGCACAGAAATATAGAGTGAAACATGCCGAAAGCATTAGCACTAGTAGAGGTATATGATGCAAGAAAGCACGCTTATGCAGCATCAGCCAAAAAAAAACACGCTCCCATTTCACCCCTCCGTTCGTTCCAAGTACCTGTCCAGCTGAGCCTTAAATTTATTTAGGCTATCAACTTCCACAACAAAGAGTGGAAGTCTGTTCCATCAACCAACCACACGCTGGCAAAAGGCAAACTTCCGCACATCTATCCTACAACTGTCTTTCCTCAATTTCAATTTATGCCCTCTGAGGTGATTATTCTGAGCAAGAGGAAGAATCCCATCAGCATTGAGCATGCTCAAACCATTCAAGGCTTTATACACCTCTATCAGATCACCTCGCTGGTGCCTAGTCTCCAGACACTGTAATTTGCAAAACTTAAGCCTTTCTTCGTAAGAGCACCCCTTTGTTCCATTCACTAATCCTGTTGCCCTTCTCTGTACTCTTCCAGCAGCTCTACATCCTTCTTGAAATGAGGCCTCCAGACCTGTATACAGTACTCAAGGTGTGGCCTGACCATTGTCTTATACAAGGGGATAATCACCTCCTTATCCCTGCTAGAAAAATTCCTGTATATATCAATGACAAGACACTATGAGCTACTCTTGCAGACTGTTTGCACTACTCAGAAAATTTCATATCTGCCTGCACAATTACCCCCCAGGTCCTTTTCGTTCTCAACCACTGTCAGTGTAGTACCACAGCGTTGATATGTCACTCTGGGGTTGCTGCTTCCCATATGTAGTACTTTACATTTTTCAATGTTAAACTTCATTTGCCACCTCTCAGCCCATCTGCTCAACTTTTCTAGACCCTGTTGCAGCAGTGTACTGTCATTAGTGTCATTAACAACCCTTCCAACCTTCGTATTGTCTGCAAACTTGGACATTAAACTTGATATACCGCCATCAATATCATTTATAAATACAGAAAACAACAATGGACCCAACACTGAACCCTGAGGGACTCCACTAATAACATTAGTCCACGAAGAGCAGTGTCCATTGATTACCACTCTCTGTCTTCTCCCACTCAACCATCCCTTTATCCATAGTAGCAATTTGCCTCCAATGCCACACTGCTCCAATTTGTGCAGCAGTCTTCCATGTGCAACAGTATCAAAAACCTGTCTAAGATCCAAATATATGATATCAAAGTTATTCCCCGAATCCAGTTCCTTTGTGACCACATCATAGTATCCAATCAAATTGGTCAGGCAAGACTTTCCCTTAACAAAATCATGCTGTGTCCGAGCTATAACTGAAGTCTTGTCTAGATGATCCCGCAGTGCTTCCTTAACCAGTGCCTCCATTAATTTTCCCGGAACAGAAGTTAAACTGACAGGTCTATAATTACTTATGTTGCACTTTGATTCTCCTTTGTGAATTGGGGTCAAATTTACACATCTCCAGTCCATGGGTACCTCCCCTGGTCCAAAGAAGCTCTCATAATTATGGCCAAGGGTTTGCTTACTTCCTTTGCTGCCTCCTTTAATATAACTGGAATTTGGGGAGTACAATGTGTACAGAAAGGATAGACAGGATAGGAAAGGAGGAGGGGTTATGCTATTAGTTAAGAAACATAAATCCCATCGGATTTATGTTTCTTAACTAATAGCATAACCCCTTATGCTATTAGTTAAGCACCCACCCGGGGTGGATGGGATCTATCCGTCCGATAGATCCCATCGGGGTGGATGGGATCTATCGGACGGATAGATCCCATCCACCCCGGGTGGGTGCCTCCGTAGCCAGATGGGCAGGAGCAGCAGTGCGTAGCACACGCTTCTTGATTAGACCGGGGTTTGAGCCCTGACCACCAAATATGGAGGGTGCGGAAAGGTCAGGAAATGACCACCGCATATCCCCGGAGCAATATGGCCTTAGTTGCTAATGCTCCTAAAAACCAAATAACAACCCCGGGTGCCTTTTTTTATGTTTATCTTCAACAGTTTCTCCTCCACTTTCCTCTCAGTTATTACAAAATCATCCAGCTCACTGCCAGAGTTTAACTCACCTCTGGCATTCCCCTCCCTGAATAGCTCCTCATGGGTGAATGTAGATGCAAAATACTCATTTAGTTTGTTTGGCACCTGAGCAGGTTCATCAACAGTTGAACCATCAATATCCAGTGGACCAATCTGATTCATCCCTTTCCTTCTAGAGTTTTACATAGGTAAAGAACTCTTTGTTGTTTTGCTTTGCATCCTTTGCCAAGGATTTCTCATAATCTGTCTTTGCTCCCTAACCTCCTTTGTGACTTGGTTACAGACCAGCTTATATCTATCATAGGCTTCCATGTCACCCATTAATTTATATGTATCCAATGCATTTTCATTCTCTGCCACATGTCTCATTAGTTCATCTGACATCCATTTAGGCCTAAACCATGAAAAATATTTCTTATTGGTATGTAAAGCCTAGTAGCTTCCAAAATAAATTCTTTGGATTGTTTGTTCCCATTTTGAATTTGCTGTTGGTAAAATCATCAGTTGGTCCCGCCGTATAGAATTTAAATACTGTATCAGACCACCGTAGTCACCTTTACGAAAGCAAAAACCCTTCCCTTTACCCCTGATGGTAGTTACCTCTTTGAGTAAATCCCATATCAGCACACTGTGATCACTGTCACCTAGTGGTTTCTTTATCTGCAGATTCTTAATGCATGAAGAATCACTACTGATAATCAGATCAAGAGTATTACTCCCTTTAGTTGCCTCTCGAATATGCTGATGTAGAAAACAATTATCCAATAAATCCACAAAATCCTTGCTAGTATGTGAGTGACCAACCCACAAATTCCAGTCAATATCTGGGAAATTAAAATCCCCCATTATAAGACTGATTTACTGGCCCACTCTATTTCCCTGTACAGTTTCTTATTATACTCATCAGAGTCATTAGGCCTATAACACACTCCTACTCTCAATTTTGATCTCCCAATGCTTATGTCACACCAAACTGACTTGACACTGCACTGTCCAGTGATGTCGACTGGCTTCACTTCCTTGGATTTTATGTTTCTTAACTAATAGCATAACCCCTCCTCCTTTCCTATCCTGTCTATCCTTTCTGTACACATTGTACTCCCGAAATTCCAGTTCTGTTTTTTTTTTTTTTTTTTTTTTTGGTAGCTGTTGGCGCATAGGCTTCTGTGGCCATAATGCACCTCCCAAGGTTTTTGCAGTACTTTGATCCAAGTCCGAGGCGGGAATCGAACCCGCGACCTTTGGGTTGCCAGGCAGGCACTTTACCCACCCGGCTCCAGTTCTGTATTCCTTATATCTGTGTGACACCACGTCTCTGATGTTCTGAGCAATACCTCAAATTCATCAAATTTATTTAACAAACTCCTAGCATTGGTGTACATACAAGTATACATGCACCTGTTCCTATCCTTAGCTACCCTAACACAACCCATGTGTTTACTTGTACCGCAATGACTCCCAGCAGTCTCTGAAATACCCTGTATCTTGTTTTCCAGGCTGCTGCTCATTCCAATAGAAGCAGTGCAAGAATCACTTTCACCTCTGCCAGTGGCTACCGTTAATCTATTAGTCCTTGTATCCTCCCCAAGCTAGCAGTTTTCCGACCCACTTAATACTGCCTCGATAGCATCAGCAAATCTTCTTGCACCCTTTCTATTTAAGTGTATCCCATCCCTGTAGAAGCAGTCTCTCCTGTTAACAAGTACAGACCAGGCTGAAAAAAATTCTACCATTTGAGGTTTGCAAAATTTTTCCAGGGCCGAATTGATCGACAAGGCTCTCATCATATACTCCCTCCTATCGTGTCTGGGCAGAATTGCAGACACTTTCAAATTCAACCCTAATTCACGGCTTTTTTCAACAGTGACCTGTACTTGTTAACTAATTCTGCAGGTCTCCTACTCTTAATATCATTAGTGCCAACGTGTACAATAATATCACCCTTTGTGCCCTTAAAAGATGACATCTGCTCTACATCATCAACTTTTGCCTCTGGCAGACATACCCCGGTCCTGTTCCACCTATCCTTTTTACACAGCATGTTCCCCATTTCCCTGACAATAGAGTCACGAACAACTACTAGTTCCTGTGGGACCAGCGCATTCTGCCTTGGGGGTTGCCGCTGTGTTGCAAGCTCTGGTGTTGATGTGGGCAGCTGAGAGCTTGATGGGCCCCTCAATTTAGATCCTTCGAGGGAATCTGCCCCGTCCTTAAAGCTCTGATATAGGCCCATAACAATGCTGAGCTATTGCCTCATTTCCTCTCACTCCTTACATCGAAAAGTTACGAACTAAGTGGAAAATCAACACAACAGAAAGCAGGTGGCTAATATGGACAAAGAACAGGCTGAAACTCAGTAAACTGTTGAACGGTTTAGGCATAACATAAGATAGTAATAGAGGAATATGATGCAAGAAAGCAAGTGTATGAGCTTATGTAGCATCAGCCAAAATATAAAAATAAAAAATTCACACAACCATTCCCTTTAAAGTTTGTCCAGTTCCTCCTTGAATTTATTTAAGCTATCAATTTCCACAACGACAGATGGAAGTTTCTTCCAGCAATTAACCACCTGCTGGCTATAGTCAAGTTTCCGCACATCTATTCTACAGCTGTCTTGACTCAATTTGAATTTATGCTCCCTTAGGTTTGTAATCTGAACAAGTGGAAGAATCCCATCCGAACTAAGCATGCTCAACCCATTCAAAGCCTTATACACCTCAATCAGAGCACCTCGCAGGTGCCTAGTCTCCAGCCATTGCAATTTGCAGACTTGAGCCTCTCTTGGAAAGAGGATCCCTTCAATCCCATCACCAATCTTGTTGCTCTTCTCTGTACACGCTCAAGCAAATCTACATCCTTCCTAAAATGAGGCCTCCAGATCTGTACGTAGCACTCAAGGTGTGGCCTGACCATTGCCTTATACAAAGGGATAATCATCTCTTTTTCCCTGCTAGCAAAATTCCTGTATATCATTGACAAACCCCATGACCTGCTCTTGTAGCCTGTCTGCATTGCTCAGAAAACTTAATATCTGACTGAACAATTACTCCCTTTTTCATGGTCTTTTTCATTTTCTACAACCCCAAGTGTAGTACCACACAGTTGGTACGTTCCTCTGTGGTTACTTCTACCCATATGCAGTACCTTGCATTTGTCAATGTTAAACTTGAGTTGCCACTTCTCAGCCCATCTGTCCAAATTTTCTAGATCCTGTTACAGTAGCACACTGCCATTACTGTCATTAACAACCCTACCAACCCTTGTATCATCTGCAAACTTCGACACTAAGCCTGCTATACCTTCATCAATAGCATTGATAAATATACAAAACAACAGTGGACCCAACACTGAACCCTGTGGGACTCCACTAATAACATTAGTCCACGAAGAGCAGCACCCATTGATTACCACCCTCTGTCTTCTCGCACTTAACCATCTTTTTATCCATTGTAGCAACTTACCCTTAATACCATTCTGCTCCAATTTATACAATAATCTTCCATGCGCAACAGTGTCAAAAGCTTTACTGAAATCCAAGTATATGATATGAAAATTATTCTTTGCATCCAGTTCCTTTGTAACCACATCATAGTATCCAATCGAATTTGTCAGACAAGACTTTCCCTTAACAAACCCATGCAGTCTCTGAATTATTGCTGCTGCAATCTTGTCTAGATGATCTTGCAATGCATCTTTAACCAGGTCTTGACAAGATCCTGATAACAAATTAACCACTGAAATATCATATTGCAATTTAGGTGATATAATAGATGAATGTCAACATTGCAGCGGATTATCTTTTCATGGTGAACTGGAAGAGCTGCACATTCATTTTCTCACAGAGGGAAGATATGTTTGCCGATGGCAGATACCTATCCAGATGCTTTAAAGACTGTTGTTTGACAAAACAGAAAAACTGAGACATTTCTGAGAAAATGTTCTAGTCTACAACAATTTTTATGCCTTTGCATGAAGACTGTTGGAGATGCACAAAAGAAGCGAGCGCAGCATTTGGAAAGTGAAGTGAGCAGAGCTCCCTAGTTATAATTAAAATTATTATATTGAGCTTCTCTAAATAACAGAGCAAACCATTTTCTCTATCTAATTTCCTTTTTTCAAATTTAAAAATAAAATTTAAAAGATAATTTGAATTCACCATTTCCATTCCAACTGAAATTAATACTTCTTTAATATTATCTTAGGGTATTTGTTTTAGATCTTAGTAAAGTTCAATAATAGTTAATTTTATAAAAGGATAAGAGATTTCCATTGATCACTGCAAATAAACTGACTGAAATCTAAAGGTTCCCAATCAGTTTATTTTCATAATTTTTTTTATTTATTAAAGCTTAGTAAATAAAGATTTTTAAGATTTATATTGGAAGTATGGATAGATTTAAATAATGTTGCCAAATCATAATATGGAAATCAATTAAGACTGGAGAAAAGAAAACACTAAGTAGCAACTCGTGATATAAGAGTGGTCACAACTTGCAATTAGTTTCAAAATTAATTACCCGTAATTGTTATTATAGGTAATGTTTTTGAATTTAAGACTGTGTATTCATAAAACTGCTATAATCAATAATTCTGGATCCATCTAATCTATGACAGGGATTCTCAATGGGGGCAATATCATCCCCAAGTGGTGAAAATTGGTTTTCGGGGGTTAAAAAATCATGGGTATTACAATGGTTTGTGGCCCTCCAAAGTTCAACCCTACCCGATGACATCTCATTCCTTAATATTTAATTTCTCTTACTGGGTTTACTTTTCCCTTGAGACAACTGATTTTTAACATATGGGTATATTATATTAGGAGTGAGTGAGGAATTTTGATAAAAGGAAGATAGTGGGTGTGATTTAATTCAACAACTTTTGCTTTTCATAGGCATTAAATGCCTAAGTGCTTTCAGAGGTAATTAGCATTTGTGCCTTTCTGACAGCTGCTACCTTGGTGGTGGTGTGGTGGGTGGGGTTTATTTATTTATTTATTTTTATTTTGTTTCATTGGTGGGTGAATATGAGGCTTGGATGGGATGAGGAAATGTTTCAGTCTATTGTTTCTATTTTCTAAGTGACAATTAGTATTGATTTATTGTTTTCTTGTGGGAGTTATTATTATAATTATAATTAGCCATATGGTGCAAGGAAGCCTTGAGGCTTTTGCTGCACCAGCCAAAAAAAAACCATTCTGAGTTATTCTGAGAGAGAGAGAGAGAGAGAGAGAGATGAGAGAGAGAGAGAGAGAGAGAGAGAGAGAGAGAGAGAGAGTGTGTGTGTGTGTGTGTGTGTGTGTGTGTGTGTGTGTGTGTGTGTGTCGGAAGTAAAAGGGAATCACCAAAAAAGAGAAAAATGATGATATCCAGCTAAGGATCCTGGGTGTGCCAAGCCCATACTCATCAAATGTGAGCCTCTGGGGGTGAGTTGTTTATTTTTGATCCACAGTGCTTTTGTGAGTGACACGGGCTATGAAAGTTAAATAAAAATAGTTTATATTTTATTTTTTAATTCTTTGTAGTTATTCAACCCATCATCAATCATGTCAAGTGCTGAATATAAAAAGTGTCGCAGTATCTGGATGAATATCTATCTTATGATTTTATTGAAAGTCCATTCGGCTCAAACAGCCTATGTATCTTATGTGTAATAGTTCCTTTTCAAACGGGGCTATGAAGCCATCAAGACTTTTAGATCACTTAAAAAGGAAACATCCTGATAAAGTTGGTAAACACATAAAATATTTTAAAAATTTAAAACAGAATTTTGAGGAACGTAACACTGTTACTTCCTTATTTAAGAACACACAAACAAACGATGATGAAATGATTGCATCTTATGGAATTGTAGAAATCATTGCAAAAAACTGGTAGTGCCCATATAGTTGCTGAGACTGTTTTACAACCCGCATCAGAAACTGTAATTTCAACACTGATGCGTGAAAATCCTTGAAAATCCTTCAAAATTCCTATATATCATTGACAAGACACCATGAACTACTCGTGCAGACCATCTGCTCTGCTCAGAAAACTTCATATCTGCCTGCACAATTACCCTCAGGTCCTTTTCATTCTCTACCACTGTCAGTGTGGTACCACATAGTTGATACGTTACTCTGGGATTACTGCTTCCCACATGTAGTACTTTACATTTTTCAATGTTAAACTTCATTTGCCACCTCTCAGCCCATCTGCTCAACTTTTCTTGATCCTGTTGCAGCAGTGTACTGTCATTAGTGTCATTAACAACACTTCCAACCTTCGTATCGTCTGCAAACTTGGACATTAAGCCTGATATACCATCATCAATATCATTTATAAATACAGAAAACAACAATGGACCCAACACTGAACCCTGAGGGACTCCACTAATAACATTAGTCCACAAAGAGCAGTGTCCATTTATTACCACTCTGTCTTTTCCCACTCAGCCTTCCCTCTATCCATAGCAGCAATTTGCCTCCAATGCCACACTGCTCCAATTTGTGCAGCAGTCTTCCATGTGCAACAGTATCAAAGGCTTTTCTAAGATCCAAATATATGATGATATCAAAGTTATTCTTTGCATCCAATTCCTTTGTGACTACATTATAGAATCCAATCAAATCCAATCAATATTAACAAAGGAAAGAAACAGAATTGATATACGTTCAAGTTGTTGTTGTTGTTATTTGGTTTTTAGGAGCATTAGCAACTAAGGCCATATTGCTCCGGGGATGTGTGGTGGTCATTCCCTGACCTTTCCGCATCCTCCGTATTTGGTGGTGATGGGCTCGAACCCCGGTCTAATCAAGAAGCGTGTGCTACACACACTGGTGCTCCTTCCCACCTGGTTACGGAGGCGCCACTCATACGTTCAAGAGGAGACATTAGAATTAAACTTACTAACCTCATACTGAACATTGAACTTTTAGCTAAGAAGCATCAGACTCAAGGAATCCACTGAATAAAAAGAGTAAGTATAAAGTATTTTCTTGTTTAAAATTTCATGGGAGGCGATTAGGAAAAAAATTGTCTTAAAAAATAACCCTTTAGGGGGGCAATAATAAAATAAAAAAAAAAAAAGGTTGAGAAACACTGATCTATGATAAGGTAGAACAAAATGTGCCATGTCTAACAAAGCATTCACCGAGCTTCTGAATTGTAAATGTACAATATGACCAAACTGCTGTAAGTCTGGCTCTAACAATATTGTATGCCTGGACTATTGAATATACTATTAAATACATATTTAATATAGATTAAATGTATAATATGAATATTTAACAGTATTCAATATATATATTGTTCAATATATTTGAATACTATTAAATAATATTGAATATAGGGCTCAACAGTCAGTTTTAAGGTTGCTATGCAAACTAAGAGTGCTACACCTACAGTGCAAGATATCAAAATTATTTTATTACATGTAGCATATCAGTGTTGTACTTTTATTATTGGTTTAAATAATGTTCTTTTATGAAAGATTATGAGTACTGAATAATTAAAATAATTTATAATTGTATGCCAACGCTTTATTTGATAAATGTAGTTGTACAAACCTGCTAACACTATTGAATTCATTAATGTCATTCTAAGTACTGTATAAAGAAAACTATATAGAGACATGAAACTGACAGAGTAACCATTTCTGTATATTAAAAAAAAAACAAAAAAAACTATCACTATTTTTAAAGTACTCTTTCTCTGACTTTATGCACACATGCCTACAGTAAGAAACATGCTGTAACTCACATTCTGGAAGTCTCATCACACTTTGCTCTGAATATCTTTAACTGATTTAAAATGAGTCAATTTTAAGAAAAAGTTTTTCAGTTCTGGGAAATAAAAAGCCATAGAGGAATTAGGTGAGTCTGCTATGGATTCCAACGATTGTGTTGGGCAAACTTTTCTTTACTGAAAGACAGTCCATGGTTTTTTTTTTTTTTTTTTTTTTTTACAGAATTAGTCTGGTTACGTACTCAGAAGATATACTGGTAAAAGCTCATTTTTCAATAATAAACATAAATAGAAGATTTAAAACTAACAAAGTATAAGATATTTGGTAAACCTTGAATTCCATCAATAAACTGTGGTAATGCATACAGAAAGTCTGAATATATATTCGGACTTTCTGTATGTATCCCAAATCCATTATGCTCCATTGATATTTACATTAACAGTAATTCAATGGTAATAATCTCAAATGCAATAAAATGAAAAAATTTTCAATTTTAAGGTATTCGTACATGTTTTTGCCAGTTTCAATGTTGTGGTGAACTAAATGCACTGCTAAATAATTGAATCATTTTAACCAAGAATAATGTAAAACTTTCTCTGTAATAATGTGTAAGATATGAAGAAAACACAATTACAAAAAAAAAAAAAAAAAACCTTATATAAACCACTTTTTACCAAGCTTTCAATATAATACATGCCATACTAATTATTAGAGGAACATTTATATGGTAAAAGTTTTTTCATTCTAAAAGGAAATTCTCTACAAGTTTAATAAACTCATCTGCATAACGTAGATGAAGGTTATGCTTTCCCTCAGGCATTCTATGTAATCTGTAAAATACAAAAAAATATTGGTATGCATAATAAATGCAGGATATACAATGTTTTATAAAAATTATGAAGAGGTGCCACTTCACAAATAGTGAAATATTCATCTTATTGAAAATCTACTATTAGTTTATATATATAATTAAAGTTATAATCAGTATAATTAAAGTGGATCATTTTGGGGGCCTGTAAGACAGAAAGGAGATAAACAGATGGCATTCATATTTCAAATAATGATATTCTGACCATAGATTATTTATCAGAAAGACTTTCATCCTGGAGTTCATGGTATATACCCAGTTATTTTGAGGGAGGGAGGGAGGTGGCAAGAGAACACACTAAACCATTAAGGTTAATTTTGGGCATCTCTCGACCCAGGAGCAATTCTCTTGGATTGGAGAAGTGCCCGTGTATCACCAGTACATAAATGAAGTTCTATGAATGAAGTGGTAACTATCAGCCAGTCAGTCTGACTTCAGTAGTAGGGAAAATCGTAAAATCAATGAACAAGAGTGCAGTATAGGATCAACTGGATAGAAACAGAATTCAGAAGGAAACAGCATGGTTTGGTAACTGGAAAATTATGTTTAACCAACCTGGTAAGCTATTTCGATAGTCACTCACGAGCAGGATGTAGGAAATAATTGGATTTGAGCAAAACATTTAACTCAATACCATATGAGAGGTTACTATGTACATGTGTTGGAATCAAGGAAAAATAATTATATGGATCACAGAGTGGCTGCAGGATGGAAGGCAGGGGATTGATTAATGGTTACTCTTCAGATTGGGCCAACATAAGAAGTGCAGTCCCCAAGGATTGGTATGGGACCATTGTTCTTTTTGATTTTGCTAAATAAATGAGCATGATATCAAAATTTACAGATGATGTCAAAATTGTTAGAACAGTTAATAAACAATGCTTCTTTGGGAGGTGCACTATAGCCCTAGAAGCATCATCATCATCAGCCATTTTCAATCCACTGCAGGATGAAGGCCTCTCCAGAAACTTTCCAGTTCCTTCTGTTTTGTGCAATGATCATCCATTTACTACCCACAAACTGATGAATTTCATCTGTCCATCTCTGTTGTTGTCTTCCAGGTTTTCTTCTAGCTCCTCTTGGGTACCATTCTGTTATTTTCTTAGTCCATCTGTCATCATGCCTTCAAGCTATGTGTCCTGCCCAAGACCATTTTAATTCTTTAGTTTTGATAAGAATGCCCTTTACTTGAGTTTGCTGCCTAATCCATGTGTTTATCTTCTTATCTAACAGTCTGATTCCCAATATAATTTGTTCCATTCTTTGCTGTGTAGTTCTCAGCTTCTCTTCCATTCTTTTGGTGAGTGCCCAAGTTTCACTTCCATAAGTCATGGTGGGGAGTATACATTGGTTCATTATTTTACGTTTCAGACAAATTGGGATATTGCTCCTCAGTATGTGACTATATTTCCTGAATGCTATCCATCCAAAACCTATTCTTCTCTTGACTTCCAGCCATTTATCATAATTACAGCTAATTACTTGTCCCAGATAAGTATATGACTCCACCTTTTCAATTTCTGCTCCTTCAATGATTATATCCCTTTCTGTGGCATATTTGTTCATCATTACTTTTGTTTTAGCCATATTCATCTTTAGTCCAAAATCCTTAATAACTCTGCATAACTGATTAAGATTTTCCTCTAATTCTTTGGGATCGTGGCTTATGATCACAATGTCATCTGCAAATCGTAAATGGTTTAGGTACTCTCCGTTCACATTGACTCCTTTCTGCGACCAGTCTAATCTTCTGAAAGCTTCCTCAAGGGCAGCAGTAAACAGCTTCGGAGATATTGTGTCTCTTTGTCGATCTTTCTCGATTTGAAATTTGCTACTGTCTTTCTCTGGATCTGGATCCATTTTCACAACAGAGCTTATAATTTCTCACACTGATGGCATCAATTGCTCCCCAACTGTGTGTAGATATCCTGCTTTTATAATTAACAGTGATATATTATAAGAGGCTTCTAGTCCTCCTTCAGCATTTCTAGAAACTGAAGGTTTTAAAAATGATTTTAAACCTTATTTTATTGTAGAATGTAGATGATTTTAAACTTCAATTCATTGCAGAATGTTTTATTATTTATCTTTAATATGTTTGAAATATTCAAAATCCTTATCATTTGCACCAGAATTTATCCTTTCTAAGTGGTCTTCCATCTTTAATGGTTTCAGAGCACCAATACCACCAAAGTGGTATTGGTGCTCTTATTTTGTCTCATATAAGAGGCAAAGTGGTACTGGTTCTTTGCCAGGTGAAGAAATAAATCCTAATGTTAAACAATTTTGTAAATATAGAAGGCACTTCTTTTTTGGGAGCAGCATTATATAAGGATCTTCCCAAAAACTACATGTTCACAAAATTGTAATGTTATTATTTTAAATAACTTATAACAGTGTTTAAATTTGTAACATGCCTATACACTGTTCAGATGGTAACACTGAGTTTAACTGTAATAGGTCTGTCAGTCGACTGACTGTTGGAAACTGTTATTCGTTGTTACTAGCAACACAACATACTATCACGAAAAATGGCTGTTTGCTGGATTATAATTTCTAGTAAATATTCTGCCACCTAGCAATAAAATTATTCACGTACCAAATTGCTGAAACCAAAAATTATTAAGGCCAATATTAATAATTATATTTTTAAACCATATATTATTATTAAATTATTATATAATTTGCCATCAAACCCTCTTTCAAGACAATTGACCCCCAGGGGGTTAATATTGACCTGGTTGGGAATCTGTTATACAGCATCAGCAAAAATAAACACTCACCACATCATCTGTCCATCTTCTCTAATAGCTTATCCAGTTCTTCTTTGAATTTATTCAAACTACTCAATTATACAACATTAGATGGAAGTTTGTTCCAACAATCAACTGCCCCCTGGCTCAAAGCAAACTTCTCTAGTAAATTTTTCCTGCAATCATCCTTCCTCCATTTGAATTTATGTCTGCTTATATGTAGTCTGACTAAGAGTGAGGATTTCATCAACACTGAGCTTACTCAAACTATTCAAAAACTTAACACCTCAATCAGATCTCCTTGCAGGTGCCTAGTCCTAAGCATTGCAATTTTAGAACAGAAGCCTTTTCTAGTAAGAGCACCCTTTTATTTATATCACTAACCTCACTGCTGTTCTCTGCACTTGCACCAACAATTCCACATCATTCCTAAATTGAGGCTTCCAGACTTGTATACAACACTGAAGATGTGGGCTAACTGTTGCCTTATGTAATGGGATAATCACCTCCTTATCCCTGCTGGCAAAATTCCTGTGTACCATTGACAAAACCCCATGAGCTGTCCTGGCAAGCTGTCTACACTGCACAGAAAACTTTATATCTAACTGCACAATTATCCCCAGAACTTTTTCATTCTCCAATACCCCAAGTGTGGTACTACACAGTTGGTATGTTAATCTGGAATTACCGTTACCCACATACAGTAGCTTTTATTTGCCAAAGTTAAACTTCAATCACACATCTCAATCCCATCTGCCTAATTTTTATAGATTGTTTGTAGTAGTATACTCTGATTACTGTCATTAACTACCCTGCCAACCTTTGTATCATCTGCAAACAGATTTTAAGACTGATTGGCCTTCATCAACATCATTAACAAATATAGCTTGATTGATTGATTGATTGATTTGGTATTTAATGGTGCATTGGCAGCTAAGGCCATAATGTGGCAAGTCAAATTTAAAGGGATACTAAACATTTTGGTTGCCTAGGCTACCACTTCAAGCAATTAACCATTATGTAAAAAAGATATAAAGTAAAGTAAAAACATATCAAATAAAAAACTTAGATCTTCATATATAAATTAATAGAATGCAAAAAGTTAAAAATGTCAGACATGTCTCTGTCACCTATAATCTCACTGAGTGTAAATGGTACAGTCGGATTATTAAAAGCAGTAAAACACAAGCGTCGTGCTTCTATAAAAACATGGTATTCTATAAAAAGATGACGGATGGTTAAAATAGCATTACACATCTCACACATAGGTGGGTCATCCACCCTCAGCAAATAGGAATGTGTTAGATGACTATGACCTATGCGGAGCCAAGCAAGAACAACTTCCTCTCTTCGAACCCTGCGTAGACTGAACTGCCATTGCGTGATTACAGGCTTAATGTGATGTAGTTTATTTAAAGCCTGTCTGTGCCAAGAATCTTGCCATTGGGAATGTAATCTAGAGCATATTATTTGCCTGTAGTCTGTATAGGGGACAAATCAGCCATTTCCTTGATTATTCAGGAAAATGGCTGATTTGGCAGCAGTATCAGCTAATTCATTTCCCTGGATCCCAATGTGGCTTGGGATCCAGCAAAAGCGAATATCAAATTCTAATTCCACGAGAGAAAAAAGAATCTGCGGGATCCGGGACAGGATTGGATGACGGTTATACCTCACCGATACTAGAGCCTGTAACATGCTCAATGAATCACAATAAATCATATACCTTTGGTAGTCGCTATTTTTAATGTGATCTAGGGCTGTTTCTATTGCACGCAACTCTGCAATATAAATGCTAGTTTCTTGTGGGATCTTATTGGATAATGTTTTGTGAGGAAACACAACAGCAGATCCCACATAACATTCTGACTTCGAGCCATCTGTATGGACTGGCAGAAAGTCAGAATACTGCAATCTATGTGATGCAAAGAGTTTATGGTAGATAGATGGCAGTGTAGTAGCCTTCTCCCAGATCTTAAGAGAGAAGTCACAAGTTGGAAAATAGGCATGCCAGGGTGGAAGGAATTGCCTTGGTGACTGGGCAACATTGTCTACCATCATGTCTAGTTCATTCAACAGCCCTTGAATCCGAATACCAAAAGGTTTATTGGCAGTCCGACGGGGGTTGTAGAGGTTTTCCCAGCGTGGCTCAAAAACAGATGCCCACGTGGGATGATTGGGCAGGGATTTCAATTTGAAGGCATACTGTAAGGACAACTGCTTATGTCGAAGAGCTAAAGTTGGTTCATTTGCTTCAACGTAAAGGCTTTGGACAGGAGATGTGCGAAATACTCCAGTGGCTGTCCGTATGGCCTGATGGTGGATTGGATCTAACCACCGAAGTACACTATCTCTAGCAGAACCATAAACCTGAGACCCATAATCAAGTTTGGAACGGACAAGTGCTCGGTAAAGACGAAGAAGGGTAGTACAATCTGTGCCCCACGAAGTTGACGAAAGGGCACGAAGGATGTTAAGCCCTTTAAACACATCTTGTCCTAAGCTGATGAATATGCTGTAAAAATGTCAGCTTCTTGTCAAAAATAAGTCCAAGGAATTTGAATTCTGCTACAACTGGGATGTTGTTTTGCCCAAGCCTTAATTCTGGGTCAGAATGGAGATTGCGTATGTGACAGAAGTGTACACAAACAGTCTTCTGTGATGAAAATGTGAACCCATTAGTCAAAGACCAAGCTGTAAGATGATCAATTGTTTTCTGCAGTTGCCTTTCAATGACCCTCATATTGCATGAATGACACAATATAGTAAAATCATCAACATAGAGGGCATTTTTCACCGTGGGTGGAAGTCGTTCTGTGATAGCGTTTATTTTGATTGCAAAAAAGCATGACACTTAGAACGGATCCTTGTGGGACTCCCTCTTCCTGAGAGAACACTCGTGAGAGGGTGGATCCTAAACAGACTTGAAATTGGCGATTCGAAAGAAAGTTTTTAATAAAAACAGGAAGGTTACCTTTAAGACCAAAGTTATAGAGGTCTTGCAATATTCCAAATTGCCAGGCTGTGTTGTACGCTTTTTCAATATCAAAGAAAACTGCTACCAGATGCTTGGATTTAATAAAATCATCACGAATGCATTTCCAATCAGATTAAATGATCCAGAGTGGATCTATTTCTTCGGAAGCTGCACTGAATCCTGGAAAGCTGACCATTTATTTCCAAATACCATACAAGGTGTGCATTAACATTCTTTCCAGGACTTTGCACAAACAGCTTGTCAAAGCAATAGGACAATAGTTACTTGGATTTCTAGGATCCTTTCCTGGTTTTAGGAAAGCAAGAACGATAGCCTTTCGCCAGGAATCTGGAAATTGTTTGTTAATAAAAATTCTGTTAAACAAAATTAAAAGGTGATCCTTAGATTGTGGTGAGAGGTGTTTTAACATTTCGTAGTGAATGTCATCAGGCCCCCACAGCACTTTCATGCGTGAGAAAGAGTGCTGCATTTAACTCTTCCTGTGAAAAGGGCTTGTTATATGGTTCAAGCCCTTTTGAATAGAAGTTTAGTGGGTTTTTCTCACTTTTCTTTTTCAGGGCGAAAAACTCTGCGGGAAAAGATGTTATTGCAGAGATTTTTGCAAATGTTTCCCCTAGAGTATTTGCAACTGCAGTTCGATCTGCAATTGGACATCCATTGTGCTTGAGGATCACTGAAGGGTATGGTGGATATTTTCCCTTCATTTTCTGGATCTTATGCCAGACTACTTTTGAGCTAGCAGCCTGAGTTATGGACGATGTAAAATGAATCTAAGATTTCCTTTGGCTCTGACATCATACATAATGCACTTTTGCACGTGCACGTTTAAATGATATTAAATTTTCAGTCGTGGGATATCGGCAGAATATCTCCCAGGCTTTGTTTTGTGCTTTTTTTGCTGCTGTGCATTCTGAATTCCACCAAGGTTTGGGAAATAGTGGGATCCAGCTGGATGATTTTGGGATTGCCATTGCAGCTGCTTGGACGATCGTTTCTATGACATACATGACTGCATCATTGATTGGCTCCTGACTGACTGTAGCGATGTCAAGATTTGCCAGATGTTGAAAGGCATTCCAGTCAGCCTGATCAATCTTCCACTGTGGAAAACTAAATGGCAGACATGGTCTACCACTAGTTAGGGTGTTTATCACGGGGAAGTGATCGCTTTCATATGGGTTTTCTTCTACCTCCCAAATAAGTGAAGGAAGGAGAGAAGGCGAGCAGATAAAAAGATTAATGGCAGAGAATGTATGGGTAGGCATGTGGAAGAAGGTGTTTGTTCCCACATTTAGGAGAGAGAGGTCATTGTCATTGAGGGATATGCTCTATGACTCTTCCCTTTCCACTGATGTTAGCAACTACCCCACAGAGCGTTATGTCCATTGAAATCCCCAAGAATTAAACAAGGGGAAGGCAACTGCATGATAAGATCATCAAGGTCTTTCTGGGGGATGTCAATCCCAGGTGGCAAATAAACAGAGCAGACAGTCAATAAGAACCCCACTGTAAGGCAAATTGCTACAGCCTCAATGCTAGTTGTAAGCTGCAAAGGCTGAAATTGGATCTGGTTGCCGACGAGGATTGCGACTCCTCCATGAGCAGGACCATCCACAATTCTATCCTTACGAATGATGGTAATGTTATGCATGGTGGGGTCATCATTTGCCTTTAAATAAGTCTCCTGTATGCAAAAGCAAGCAGGTTTGTGCTTTTGCAGGAGCGCCTTGATGTCATCAATATTTTGCTGGAATCCACAGCAATTCCACTGTAGTAATTTAGTCATTATTTGGGCTTGGTGGGTCCATCAGGCGGCTTCCGAGGTATTGAGGGCTGAATTTTGTCAGTCTTGGATTTATCTTTCCTGGGGAAGTATGGATGCTGTCCTGTGTCCATTTCTTCCTCTGCAAAGAGTTCCAAGACTGACTCATTATGTACCTCCTTGGTTTCGACATCCATTATTTCTTGCCCTGAAGTGGGCAGTTCAGTTTTCTGTGATGTTAATTAAGTGCTCACTGTTGCTAATGCTAGAGCACTGGGAAGTACTGATATTGGAGTGACAGCTGACTGTGATTTTTGGGTGGGCTTTATTGAATTCAATAAATAGTGGGCAATGGGAGTGAAAGAGTTCCTTGGAGGAATAGTCATATCAGTTTGGGTCCCAATTGTACTCTTACCAGAAACTTTCTGGGCATATGAAGGCTTCCTGCTATTTATTGGTTGTATGCGTTTTCTGGCCTCTGGGTAGGAGATGTTCAGCTCCATTTTTAATTTTTGAATGTCCTTTTCGTCCTTCCACCGATGGCATGCTCGAGAGTATTCAGGGTGCTCTCCTTGGCAGTTAGTACAATTAGTAGTAGTAGTGGCATGTGATGCAAGAAAGCAAATGTATGAGCTTATGCAGCATCAGCCAAAAAAAAAAATTCACACCATTCCCTCCAAATGCCTGTCCAGTTTCTCCTTAAATTTATTTAACCTGTCAACTTCCACAACGACAGATGGAAGTTTGTTCCTACCAGCAATTAATCACCCGCTGGCTAAAGGCAAATTTCCGCACATCTATTCTACATCCGTCTTTTCTTAATTTGAATTTGTGCCCCCTTAGGTTCGAAACCTGAACAAGTGGAAGGATCCCATCAGAATTCAGCGTGCTCAACCCATTCAAGGCTTTATACACCTCAATCAGATCACCGCGCAGGTGCCTAGTCTCCAGCCACAGCAATTTGCAGAACTTAAGCCTCTCTTGATAAGAGGATCCCTTCGTTCCCCTCACCAATCTTGTTGCCCTTCTCTGTACACGCTCAAGTAAATCTATATCCTTCCTAAAATGTGGCCTCCAGCCCTGTACGCAGTACTCAAAGCGTAGCCTGACTATTGCCTTATACAGAGGGACAATCACCTCCTTTTCCCTGCTAGCAAAATTCCTATATATCATTGACAAAACCCCATGACCTGCCCTGGCAGCCTGTCTGCATTGCTCAGAAAACTTCATATATGATTGCACAATTATTCCCAGGTCTTTTTCATTTTCTACCACCTTAAGTGTAGCACCACACAGTTGGTACGTTTCTCTGGGGTTACTTCTACCCATATGCAGTACTTTGCATTTGTCAAGGTTAAACTTCAGTTGCCACTTCTTAGCCCATCTGCCCAAATTATCTAGACCCTGTTGCAGTAGCACACTGCCATTACTGTTATTAACAACCCTGCCAACCTTTGTATCATCTGCAAACTTCGACATTAAGCCTGATATACCTTCATCAATATCATTGATAAATATACAAAACAGCAGTGGACCTAACACCGAACCCTGTGGGACTCCACTAATAACATTAGTCCACGAAGAGCAGCACCCATTGATTACCACCCTCTGTCTTCTCCCACTTAACCATCCTTTTATCCATTGTAGCAACTTACCCTTAATACCATTCTGCTCAAATCTGTACAATAGTCTTCCATATGCAACAGTGTCAAAAGATTTCCTGAAATCCAAATATATGATATCAAAATTATTTTTTGCATCCAGTTCCTTTGTAACCACATCATAATATCCTATCAAATTTGTCAGACAAGACTTTCCCTTAACAAACCCATGCTGTGTCTGAATTATTGCTGCAGTCTTGTCTAGATGATCCTGCAATGCATCTTTAACCAGTGACTCCATTATTTTACAAGGAACAGAAGTTAAACTAACTGGTCTGTAATTACTCGTGTCACCCTTCAATCCCCCTTTGTGAATTGGGGATACATTTGCACATCTCCAGTCCGTGGGAACCTCCCCTGAGTCCAAGGATGCTCTCATAATTATGGCTAAGGGTTTGCTTAGGTGCTTTGCCGCCTCCTTTAATATAACTGGATAGATCCCATCCACCCCAGGTGCTTTTCTTATGTTTAACTTCAACAATTTCTCCTACACTTTGCTGTCAGTTATTACAAAATCATTAAATATCCTGCTACAATTTGATAACCTTCTGCCATTTTCAAACCTTAATAATTCCTCATGTGTGAATGTAGATGCAAAATACTCATTCAGTTTGTTTGCTATCTGAGCAGGATCATCAACAGTCGAACCATCGATGTCAAGTGGACCAATCAGATTCACCCCTTCCTTTTAGAGTTTATATAAGTAAAGAAATCCTTGCTGTTTTTCTTAGCATTTTTTGCCAAGGATTTCTCGTAATCTGCCTTTGCCTGCCTAACCTCCTTTGTGACCTGATTACAGACTAGCTTATATCTGCCATAGGCTTCTGTGTGGATTGATAATTTATATGCATCCCATGCATTTTTCTTCTCTGTTACGAGTCTCATTAGTTCATTAGATAACCATTTAGGCCTAAACCTTGAACAATATTTTTTAATAAGTATGAAACTTTTAGTAGCATCCACGATTAATTCCTTGAATGCTTCCCACTTAGAATTTACTGTTCGTAACATCGTCAGTTGATCCCACTTTACAGAATTTAAAAACTGTCGGAGACCACTGTACTCACCTTTACGGAAGCAAAAACCCTTTCCTTTACCCCTGATGGTAATTAAAACTTTAAGTAAATCCCACATCAGTACACTGTGATCACTGCCACCTATTGGTTCCTTTATCTGAAAATTCTTAATACACGAATTATCACTGCTGATAACCAGATCAAGAGTATTACTTTTTCTGGTTGCCTCTCGAACATGCTGCTGCAGAAAACAATCATCCAATAAATCCACAAAAGTCTGACTAGTGTGTGAGTGACCAACCCATAAGTTCCAGTCAATATCTGGGAAGTTAAAATCCCCCATTATAAGACATTCCGATTTACTAGCCCACTCTATTTCTCTGTACAACTGTTCATTGTACTCATTCAAGTCATTTGGCCTATAACACACTCCTACTCTTATTTTTGCTTTTGCAGTGCTTATGTCACACCAAACTGACTCAACAGTGCACTGTTCATCTATATCAACTGGATGCACTTCTTTTGATTTTATGTTTTTCTTAATTAACAGCATAACACCTCCCTGTCTATCCTTTCTGTACACATTGTACTCCCCAAATTCCAGTTCAGCATTCCTTATATCTGTGTGACACCACGTCTCTGCTATCCCAACAATATCCGCCTTTGATGTCTTGACTAACACTTCAAATTCATCAAATTTATTTACAATACTTCTAGCATTGGTATACATGCAAGCATACATGCTCCTACTCCTATTCCTAGTTACCCTAACACATCCCATATACCCACCTATTTCAGGATGACTGCCATCCGTCCCTGAAATCCCCAACACCCCACGCTCCAGGTCGCTACTTATTCTAATTGAAGTTGTGTAAGAATCACCTTCACCTCTGCCTACGGCTACTGTTAAACTATTAGTCCTTGTATCCCCCCAAGCTATCAGTTTTCCGACCCACCTAACACTGCCTCGATAGCATCAGCAAATATTCTTGCAACCTTTCTATTTAAGTGTATCCCATCCCTATCGAAGCAGTCTCTCCTGTTAACAAATACAGTCCAGGCTGAAAAAAATTCTACCCCTTGAGCCTTGCACATTCTTTCCAGGGCCGAACTGATCGACAAGGCTCTCATCATATACTCCCTTCTATCGTGTCTGGGCAGAATTGCAGACACTTTCAAATTCAACCCTAATTCTCGGCTTTTGTTCAATAGTGACCTGTACTTGTTAAGTAATTCTGTTGGTCTCCTACTCCTAATATCATTGTGCCAATGTGTACAACTATATCACCTTTTGTGCCCTTAAAAGATGATATCCGCTCTACAACATCATCAACCTTTGTCCCTAGCAGACATATTCTGGTCCATTAGGCTTAGGAGCTAGACATTCCTTGCTCTTGTGATCTTTAGCACCACATCAAGCACAGGCAGGGTTACCACCACAAGCCGTTTGTGAGTGGCTGTACTTTTGACATTTAAAACACCTCAGTGGGTTTGGAACGTAAATCCTCACTGGGCAGTTTAAGTACCCTGCCTTGATGGAACTTGGAGGCTGTGGGGTATTAAATGTTAGGATGAGAACTTGGGTAGGGACGAGATTCCCATCTTTTCGCATTGAAATTCACTTGACAGCTGTCACTCCTTGTTCTTTTAATTCAGAGCAGATCTCTTCTTCAGAAACGTGAAGAAGATCCCACTCTGATATGACACCTCATGACGAGTTCAGAGTTTTGTGATTGGTTACAATGATGGGTATTCCCCCTATAGATGTGCATTTGTAATCTGTATTTTGTAGCCTTTTGTATGTGTTCGCTATATTTTGTAGCCATTTGAATTTGTATTTATGTTATTTATATGTGAACCCCTGGCGCTCGTCGCCGTGATGGGATATTGTGCTGTAATTCTACTTCACAATAAAGATTTATTTATTTATTTATTTTTTTTTTTTTTCAGGATGCTTTGTATTTGATGCTTCAACTAGAATATCTCCAGAACGCAGCTGTTTTACGGATTTAGGTGAACCTGCCATCCCTTTTAATCCTTTCTGGATAAAGAAAGGTGACATTTTCCCAATTGACTGCTCTCTGGTGGAATGGAGAATGAGGAAAAGAAGTGTCACAGATGGTGTTTTCTCCTCAGTTCTGGCTCTTTTAACAGAATTGGTGTCATCATCATCGATGATCGATTAGGTAGGTACGCCCCAGAAGAAGGATTTAAATTACTCATAGGAGTAAGATAAAAATTTCCGATGCCCTGAGTACTTCACCCACCATGGAGCCCTATGAGGGGATGCCCACTCGTGAACTAGCAGGTACTGCATACACGAATGGGACGCCAAGTTTGCTTAGGAGTACCATACTCACGTTTCCAATAAGCCTTGTTCCCATCCCAGGACCAAAGGTAGTTGACCCTAGCAGTAAGAACCACCTGCCGAATGATCCCAGTCGGGCCGGGCTGGGACCACCCGTCATCGAAGCAGGGGCCGAAGTTCTGAGTTTCCACGGGTCGCTGTACACATCTGCACACGCCGGATTCCAACGATGTAACCCTGGAACCAAGATATGAGCATTAGATCCCAGTGATGCTTATCTGGAAGACCAGTAGCATCACTGGGAGGTCCCCTCACCATGTACAAGTGCCCACATCGAGGGGACAAATATAGCAAACAACAGTGGGGACAGCACTGAACCGTGGTGTATTCCACTAATAACATTTTTTCAAGAAGAGCAGTGTCTATTGATAACAACTCTGTCTTTTCCCACTGAAACATCTCTTTATCCGTAGCAGTAACTTACCTCTGATGCCACACTACTCCTATTTATATATCAGTCTTTCATGTGTAACAGTATCAAAAGTTTTTCTGAAATCTAAGTATATGTCAAAATAATTTTTTGCATCTAGTTACTTTGTTACTGCATCATAGAATCCAATCAGATTGGTCAAATTTACAGGGATTACCTCTTTACAAACCCATGTTACATCTGCAGTATAACTGCATTTCTGTCTATATGGCCCTGCATTACTTCTTTAACCAACAACTCTATTATTTGAATTTGTTGCCTCCTTTAATATAATTGGATAGATGCCATCCATCTCAGGTTCTTTTTTAACATTTAGCTTCAATGATTTCTCTTCCACTTGCCTCTCAATAATCACAAAATCATTTAGCTCTCTGTTACAATTTGATAACTTCTGGAATCCCTATTGCGAAATCATTTCTCGTGTGTCAATGTAGAGATGCAAAATGTCTATTCAGTTTATCTGCAACTTGATTAGGATGTTGTTGTTGTTGTTTAGTTTTTAGGAGCATTAGCAACTAAGGCCATATTGTTCTGGGATATGCGGTGGTCATTCCCTGACCTTTCCGCATCCTCCGTATTTGGTGGTGATGATGGGCTCGAATCCCGGTCTAATCAAGAAGCGTGTGCTACGCACTGCTGCTTCTTCCCACCTGGCTATGGAGGCGCCTTTATTAGGATGATCAACAGTTGAACCATTCATATCTGATGGACAACTGTAATTCATCCCATTTGTTCTAGTGTTTACATAAGTAAAGAAGTTTTTGTTCATTTTCTTTACATTCTTTGCAGAGATTTCTTGCAATCTGCCTTAGCTTGACTTTCCTCTTTTGTGACTTTATTTCAGACATTTATATCCACTATACACTTCTGTATCAGCAGATAATTTATATGCACCAAATGTGTTCTTCTCCTGTGCCAAAAGTCTCATAAGTTCATCTGACATCCACTTAGGTCTAATCCCTGAACATTATCCCTTAGTTGATATAAAAAGGCTAGTAGATTCTATAATTACTTCTCTGAATGCTTCCCAGGTGCTTCTGTAGCCAGGTGGGAAGGAGCAGCAGTGCGTAGCACATGCTTCTTGATTAGACCGAGGTTCGAGCCCGTCACCACCAAATACAGAGGATGCGGAAAGGTCAGGGAATGACCACCACATATCCCAGAGCAATATGGCCTTAGTTGCTAATGCTCCTAAAAACCAAATAACAAACAAAGAAGCTGAATGCTTCCCATTATACAGAATTTAAAAATTATCTTAGACCACTGTAGTTGCATTTATGAAATGTAAAGTCTCCCATAATGGGTATTATGCACCAGTATACACTCAAGCCTGGTTTGTGATGAGCTTATTCGCTAGTACTATCTCTAATATTATAGAAAGTGTTGCTTATTAAATATATTTTGCATCCTTACCAAGCTATGAAGGAGAATGTATAATGTTTTTCCCTTATTGATTTCATTTACTTAAATTTGTTGCTTGTTTCTCGGTTTGTTTCAAGCTGATGTCGCAGTCCATTTTCACATTCATACTTTACTAATCATAATTTAAGGCTGCAATAATTTTAGTTAATAAAATGTCTTTATTAAAAATAAAGTTATATAAATAATTAAATTTAAAAACTGCATGTTTGCATTAAAGCATTTTTTTCTGATTAATTATTCTAAGCTAAGAAATTCACAGTCAGTTCTCAAATTACGATGGTCTGACTTTTGTTCTATTCACATGATGTTTTCTAATTATGGAATGCATCCTGTATTTATGATGCCTGTCCGGCCAAGTGGACATATAATATGGTTTCTTGTCTTGGTTTAATTAATTTTTTATTATTTATTCACTTATTTTTAGACACTCCAATTACAACTTAGTCTATGTTGTAACCAGAGTATCTAAAAACTGCCTATTGTTTCCATTATTTTTTAAAAATATATCAGCCCTTAAAAATGGCTGTTAATAAAACTGAAAATTCTATGTTTTGGCTGAGCATGGAGCTGGGTGGAGTACATCCCTTACACCTGCTCTGGTTAGTTGTTTGTTATTTGGTTTTTAGGAGCATTAGCAACTAAGGCCATATTGCTCCGAGATATGTGGTGGTCATTCCCTGACCTTTCCGCATCCTCCGTATTTGGTGGTGACGGGCTCGAACCCCGGTCTAATCAAGAAGCGTGTGCTACTCACTGCTGCTGCTCCTTCCCACCTGGCTACGGAGACGCCCCTGCTCTGGTTAGTCTACATATAACACAGAAAAGATCATATCTGCATCTTAATAATGAGGTAAAGCAGTGAAAGAAGTTTATTACAGAACAGACTAAAATCAAACATATAAAAAATTAAAAGAACATGTAAGGCTTACCTAGCATTCTTTATCTGCTCAAATAGATAGACAGGGTGTATGTAGTCCAGCATTGCATCTTTGTTTCCATGGATAATCAAGGTTGAACAAGTAATTTTTTTCAGTTCATCACGACAAAGATTGCCACCACTGCTATATATAAACTGAATACAATCAATGTAGTTCTTCCAGAGTTCTTGAAAGTGATCAGCACCATATAACGCTATCATAGGAGCCCTCATTCTCTCACTCCAAGAGTCAATATTCCTGGTTGCTAAAAGATAAATGGAATAATCAATTCTACATTGAACCATTTCTTAAAAGTTACGGCATCTTAAGCACCACTATGAAAGAAAATAAAATCTATAAGCTGTTTGGGCAAAATAATGCAAAAATAATTTTGCATTATTTTTGGATTAAGGGCATTACTTTGAAGGTATGTAATGAACAAAGTTTTACTGCATCACTTCCTTTTTCTCATTTGAAGTTCTTTATCAGCCAGTATATAATGTATAATTCAAGGCTAGGATATGAATTCTTCACAAACTGTGAAAAATCCACTGAAACGCTGTATGTCCATGTACAGTATTCATTACCGTTACATTTACAAAATGACTATGCATTTTGTTTTATTCTAGGGTTAAGGTGTAAGAGCAGTAATAATGAAGGAACTGGATACACTCTTCACGCCATGCCTTTTATTACAAACAAAAGGAGTGGTGCATATGATAAAGGATGGAAAAAGTCCATGCACACCACAATAAACATTTATGGTGAACACTTAACATCATACAGCAGGTAGAAGCATGTATACAAATCCTGACTTGGATTTATCATAGCATATCTCTATTGATGGTTAAGACTGTTGCAAGTAATCTTGTGACGAGTTCCTCCAAATTATTATGGGGTGCTGAAACACACATCAGTGGTTTGAATGTCTACAGAGGAAAAACCCAAAGGATTAACAACAGGAGATCTTGACAACCAGGTTCAGCACTGCCATGCCCTATATATCTTTCTGGGAATGTATTCAGCAACTGGTGTACCTCTGAAACAAAATATGCCAGGATACATCATTTGATAACCATTTAGGCCTAAATGGTTATCAAATGAACTAATGAGACTCGTAACAGAGAAGAAAAATGCATGGGATGCATATAAATTATCAAGCGACTCAGAAGCCTATGGCAGATATAAGCTAGTCTGTAATCAGGTCACAAAGGAGGGTAGGCAGGTGAAGGCGGATTATGAGAAATCTTTGACAAAAGATGCTAAGAAAAACAGCAAGGATTTCTTTACTTATATAAACTCTAAAAGGAAGGGGAAGAATCTGATTGGTCCACTTGATATCGATGGTTCGACCGTTGATGATCCTGCTCAGATAGCAAACAAACTGAATGAGTATTTTGCATCTACATTCACACATGAGGAGTTTTAAGGTTTGAAAATGGCAGAAGGTTATCGAATTGTAGCAGGATATTTAATGATTTTGTAATAACTGACAGCAAAGTGGAGGAGAAATTGTTGAAGTTAAACATAAAAAAAGGCACCTGGGGTGGATGGGATCTATCCAGTTATATTAAAGGAGGCAGCAAAGCAACTAAGCAAACCCTTAGTCATAATTATGAGAGCATCCTTGGACTCAGGGGAGGTCCCCACAGACTGGAGATGTGCAAATGTATCCCCAATTCACAAAGGGGGATCAAAGGGTGACGAGTAATTAGAGACCAATTAGTTTAACTTCTGTTCCGGGTAAAATAATGGAGTCACTGGTTAAAGATGCATTGCAGGATCATCTAGACAAGACTGCAGCAATAATTTAGACACAGCATGTGTTAAGGGAAAGTCTTGTCTGACAAATTTTATTGGATATTATGATGTGGTTACAAAGGAACTGGATGCAAAAATTTAATTTTGATATCATATATTTGGATTTCAGGAAATCTTTTGACACTGTTGCGCATGGAAGACTATTGTACAAATTGGAGCAGAATGGTATTAAGGGTAAGTTGCTACAATGGATAAAAGGATGGTTAAGTGGGAGAAAACAAAGGGTGGTAATTAATGGGTGCTGCTTTTCGTGGACTAATGTTATTAGTGGAGTCCCACAGGATGCGGTGTTGGGTCCTCTGTTGTTTTGTATATTTATCAATGATATTGATCAAGGTATATCAGGCTTAGTGTCGAAGTTTGCAGATGATACAAAGGTTGGCAGGGTTGTTAATGACAATAATGGCAGTGTGCTACTGCAACAGGATCTAGATAATTTGGGCAGATGGGCTAAGAAGTGGCAACTGAAGTTTAACCTTGACAAATGCAAAATACTGCATATGGGTAGAAGTAACCCAGAGAAATGTACCAACTGTGTGGTACTACACTTCAGGTGGTAGAAAATGAAAAAGACCTGGAAGTAATTGTGCTGTCAGATATGAAGTTTTCTGAGCAATGCAGACAGGCTGCCAGGGCAGGTCATGGGGTTTTGTCAATGATATATAGGAATTTTGCTAGCAGGGAAAAGGAGGTGATTGTCTCTCTGTATAAGGCAATGGTCAGGCCATGCCTTGAGTACTGCGTACAGGTTTGGAGGCCTCATTTTAAGAAGGATGTAAGATTTGCTTGAGCGTGTACAGAGAAGAGCAACAAGATTGGTATGGGGAATGAAGGGATCCTCTTACCAAGAGAGGCTTAAATTCTGCAAATTGTAGTGGCTGGAGACTAGGCACCTGCACGGTGATCTGATTGATGTGTATAAGGCCTTGAATAGGTTGAGCACACTGAATTCTGATGGGATCCTTCCACTTGTTCGAATTACGAACCTAAGGGGACATAAATTCAAATTAAGAAAATACAGATGTGCGAAAATTTGCCTTTAGCCAGTGGGTGGTTAATTGCTGGAAGAAACTTCCATCTGTCATTGTGGAAGTTGATAGGTTAAATAAATTTAAGAAGGAACTGGACAGGCATTTGGAGGGAATGGTGTGATTTTTTTTTTGGCTGATGCTGCATAAGCTCATACACTTGCTTTCTTGCATCACATGCCACTACTACTACATCATGTTTAAACCAGATCATTGGCATCTTCCATCAACAATGCTAACATTTCACTCAAATGATGTGTTGGTATTACAAATCAGACAGTGTAGTAGGCAATACAGCCTAGCAATATGTAACCCTACAATGTTAACCCATGGTACTATTCAGAGATGACAGTGCAATTATTTTCTGATGATACCTAACTGTTTTGGCTATTAATGAAGTCATTTAATGTGAACTTTATTAGTCCAAAGAATGTAGCATAACAGGTTTGGATCTGCTTCATCCTGTTGTAGCAATCAATCACAAAACTCTACACAAGTATAATCTTGTGATGACTGGCACAAGTTCTCTCATAACTTTTTGTGCACATAGAACTTTTCTTAGTTATATTGAATACAATTAAACAAATGAACTGGGATGAACTAAAATGAACTGAACTACAAATATTAATTGTTAAATATTCATAACACATTGTTGTGCACTTTTATTTATTCATTTTTTTTTTGTAGAAGATGATAATCAAATTTTAGCTAGCTGGAGAATATACTATACTGCATTATGTTTTTCCATCTTTAATGCCTGAGGACCACATTGTCCCTTCTGTGAACAGAGCTGGGGTATAGACTCTAACAATGTTTATGTTTATCCATGAAACCGTTGCAACAGTGCCTTAAAATTTTTAATGAATAATGGAATTACCTATTACGTGGTTTTATTTGATTAAAATCAGTAGTTGTTATTTTAGGTTGACACTGGTAAATGAAGTTGTTTCTAAAGAGCCTAAGGCCAAGCTGTGTCATCACAGAAGGTACAATATAATCACTAGGTAGGAAAAATACAATGGCAGACAAAAAACTGTATCACCTTTAAAAAAGTAACACATTTGTAGAGAAACATAGAAGATATTGTTTGATTACAGTCATTGTCTGTAAAGCAGATTATTGTAAAGCAGTTATTAATCAGTCCAAACTAGATTTTGAACAGGCTAAGAGTAGAAAACTTGATTCTTGCCCTAATGCTAGCCAAGCATTCTGGTCTCTTGCGAAAAATATTGGCCGCAACTTTTGCCCATCTCTGCTCACAACTCTGTCCAAACCAGATAGCTAAGTTGTCACTTCAGCCAGGGATAAAGCTGACCTGTTAGCATCCCATTTTACTTCCAACTCATGTTAGTTAGTTAGTTACTTTGGTTTTTAGGAGCATTAACAACTAAGGCCATATTGCTCCTGGAATATGCGGTGGTCATTCTCTGACCTTTCCACATCCTCCATATTTGGTGGTGACGGGCTCGAACCCCAGTCTAATCAAGAAGCGTGTGCTATGCACTGCTGCTCCTTCCCACTTGACTATGGAGGCGCCACCCAACTCATGTATTAATGATCTTAGTAAAGATCATTAAATACCTCCCACCATTCCCAACATGGTGGGAGGTGTTTTACTCCTGTAGTCTTCGGTCAAAAGGATGTCAGAAGGATTTTACCAAATCTTGATACTAAGAAAGCTCCAGGTCCTGATGCTATTTCTCCACTCGTTCTCAAAACCTGTGCTCATATTCTTTGCCGCTTTTTTTCACTTTCTTATTCCAAAGGTGTTTTTCCTTCTGCTTGGAAATTTGCTCATATCCAGCCAGTTCCTAAAAAGGGTGACAAATCCCTCCCATCCAATTATCGTCCCATTGCAATTACTTATACTCTTTCTAAAGTAATGAAGAAATCAATTAACCACCAACTCTTAAACTACCTAGAAATCTTCCATCTGATCAACAATTGCCAATATGGATTCTGTCAGTGTCGATCCACTGGTGATATTCTGGCTTATGTTACCCATTTATGGACTAATTCAATGGAAAGGTTCGGGGAAACACAAGTAGTTGCTCTTGACATCTCAAAGGCTTTCAATCGTGTTTGTCATAAAGGTCTTCTGAACAAGCTTCCATCTTATGGTTTGCCAATTGTTTTTTTGTAATTGGTTATCCAGTTTTCTCTCTGATCGCTCACTGAGGGTGATGGTAGATGGCTCTCTGTCTTCTAACTTCTCCACTAATGCCGGTGTCCCCCAAGGTTCAGGCCTTTCCCCCACTCTTTTCCTCTTGTATATTAATGACCTTCTTCCATTGACTGGAAATCCTATCCATAGTTTTGCCGATGATAACGCATTGCATTCCACTTTCCATTTTAAGAAACCTTGCTCTGCTCAATCAGCTTCAACTTCTCGAAAATCTGCTACCAATTCCTTAAATGCCGATCTTCAAGTAATTCTCCAGTGGGGCAAAGACAACTTAGTTGATTTCAACCCTTCTAAAACTCAGTCTATTCTTATATCTCGCAAAAAGGATTCTTCTGCTCCTATGCTTATCTTTGGTGACACTCCGATTTCTAGGCAAAATGATATATCTCTTTTGGGGATTACCTTTACTTCTAATTTCTCTTGGCACAAGCACATTACAAATATTGCTTCCTCTGCATCTAAAAAACTTGGTTTTCTCTTTCACTCTCGGCATTACTTTTCTTCCAAACAGCTGCTCACTCTGTATAAATCGCAAATCCACCCTACCATGGAATATTGTTCCCACATCTGGGGTGGTGCCCCCAAAACCTCTCTCAGGCTTCTTGATTCCATTCAGAAGAGGGCAGTTAAGTTAATTAATGATTCATCTCTAACAAAGTCTCTCCACTCGTTGTCTCATAGACGTACTGTTTCTACTGCATGCCTCTTCTATAAATATTTCCATTGGCACTGTTCTTCTGAATTGGCTTCTATAATTCCTGCTCTCTCTTTCAAAACAGTCCGAACACGTGCCGCCACCAGCCAGCATTCATTTACTGTCCAACTTCAAACTCACAGAACAAACTTTAACTAGGATTGTTAAACGGCGTGATGTGTATTTACCTTTCATTTTCCAGATGACTCTTGGTGTGGCCACCTGGCTGATGGAAAATGTAAAGTGGATCCAAAATTCTTTCTGACTCTGACATCTAATGTAATGTGGCTTGGCATGTTTGAAGGCTATTAGATTTTCTGTGGTAGGATATCAACAAAATATCCCCCATGCCTTGTTTTGTGCCTTTCTTACTGCTATGTATTCTATGTTCCACCATGTTTCTGGAATGATGTTTCTTGTACAATCCTTTCTGTGATGTACTTTACTGCATCATTAATTTGCTCCTGGCTGACTGTGGTTGTGTTTAACGTTGCCACATGTTTGAAGGCATTTCTGTTAGCATGATCAATCTTCCATTGCGATATCTTAGATTAGTGGCATGATCTCCCACTCGTCTAAGATATCAATGATGGATGGCATGATCTCCCACTGCAAAGCATGGTTATCACGGAGAAGTGATTGCTACCAAAACCAAACTAAACCAAACTATTATATTTAGGTCACCCAAATAATTAAATTCATCTGCCGTGCTGTGTCTTATGTCTTTTTTTTTTTTTTTTTTAATTGCGTTTGTTCTATGGTCGATTTGACTGTTTGCTGGATGAAAAACCCAGTTTCTGGGGGGAAAACCTTGCTATCTACGCAAGGTTTTTCCCCCCAGAAACTGCAGTGATTGCTACTGTAAGGGTTCCTTCAACTTCCCATTACACATAGGCAGGAGGGACAAGGAGCAGTGGAAGGATCAATGACAGTAAATGTACGGTAGCCATATGGAAAAAGGTATTAGATCCCACATTTAGAAGGGCCAGATCATTGTTTTCGAGCAATTGCTCTGTAATCTGACCCCATCCATTGATGTCAGAACTACCCCCTCAGAGAAATATGTCCATTGAAATCCCCTAGTAATAGAAAAGGGGGTGGCATTTGCTTAATGAGATCATCAAAGTCTGCCTGGGGGATGTCATTCCCAGGTGGCAAACAGATTGAGAAGATAGTGAGAAGAAACTCTACTGAAAGACATATGGCCACAGCCTCTAAATTGGTAGTCAGTGGTGCAGTTTGAAAGGGGATATGGTTACCCACAAGGATGGAGACGCCTTTGTGGGCAAGACCATCCCCAGTTTTGTCTTTCCAAATGGTAGAACAGCTACGCATATGAGGGTCCTCACTTGCCTTTAAATGTCTTCTGTAAGCAGAAGCACGTTGGCTCGTACTTTCGTAGGAGGTCCTTGATGTCTTCACTGTTTCGATGGAAACCATGGCAGTTTCACTGCAGAAATTTGAAAGTGAACATTATGAACATTACTTAGATTTGATGGGTCCATCTGTGTCCTTCCAAAGTACTAAGGGCTTTAGTTTCTCAGCCTTGGATTTATCCTTTTTGGGAAAGACTGGGTGTTGTCCCGTGTCCATATCTTTGTCCACAAAATCTCCAAGACCATGTCTTCATTTGTTTCCTTCACCTCTATCTCTATTTTTTCATTTTTCACATGCAGAAAATCAGTTTTTTTTGTTTCTTCCATATTATTTTCTTTAAGAAAATGTGGAGTAGTAGGTGCTATGGATGTGGGAGTGGCTGCTGACCAGGTGTTTTGAACTGGCTTTTGAGTGTTCAGTAAGTAGTGTGCAATGGGAGGGGTGCCTTCGTAGCCAGGTGGGAAGGAGCAGCAGTGCGTAACACACGCTTCTTGATTAGACTGGGGTTCGATCCCGTCACCACCAAATATGGAAAGGTCAGGGAATGACCACTGCATATTCCCGGAGCAATATGGCCTTAGTTGCTAATGCTCTTAAAAACCAAATAACAAACAAACAACACCAATGGGAGCAAAAGATTCTTTTGGTGGGATTGTTATATCTGTATGAATTCCAACAGATTGCTCCCATGCAATCCTTTGAGTATATGTGGGTTTATTACTATTTACGGGCATTACCAGTTTTCTCACCTCCTGAGAAATGTTCAGCTTTGCCTTGTGTTGCTGTATCTGCTTTTCTAGTTTCCACCACTGTCATGCCCTTGAGTATGCAGGGTGCCCACTTTCACAGTTGACACAAATGGGTCTGGTGACTGTACATGCATTATTTTCGTGATCTTTTGTACCACACTGAGCATAGGCAGGTGCTCCAAGAAAGGCCATCTGCAAATGCCCATATTTCTGGCAATTAAAACAACACAATGGGTTTGGAATATAAGGCCTTACATTGCAATTTATGTACGCTGCTTTTATTGAATTTGGAGACAGAAAACTAAATGTAAGGATGAAGTTTCTAGTTGGTATTGACTTCCCCTCCTTACACATAGAAATTCTTTTAACAGCTATCACTGTGGCTTCAATTTGGAGAGGATTTCCTCCTCAGTAACCTCAAGCAGGTACCACTCTGAGATGATAGACAAATTTAGAGTTCTGGGTGGTGTCACGGTAACTGGTATTCCTCTGATGTTGCTCGGAGTAGCTGCTCAGAGTGCTTGTCATTTTTTATTTCAATTAAGAGGTCTCCAGAATGAAGCCTCTTAACTGATTTAGGGGAACTGCTAACCCCTCTAAACGCTTCTGAATTAAAAAAGGGTGACATTTTTCCAATAGGTTTCCCAGTATTGGAATGCATGATCAGAAATCTGGGTATGGGACCTGACAGAATTCAGTTTGTGGTTTCTTTGCTGCAGTGGCATTGTCTGTTTCTAAATTATTATTTTCTGTTAAGGACTGGGTTGGGGCCCCCAGAATAAATAGTTTTATCAGGATTCATGAGTGTTTTTCCATTGGTTCAGTACCCAGGCTCTCCACCCACTATGGAGCCCAAAGTGACACCCACTACCCAGCAGGCAATAGTGGGATTCCAGGGCTACCCAGACACCATACCCACACTGCCACCAGCCTGAATCCTACCCCTGGACCATGAAGGTAGGGGTATGGCATTGACACAGTTGATGTTTGCAGGCAAATCCACTAGCCTATTGATCCTAGCCGGGCCATCCAGGACCACCCACCCTGTCGAAGCAGACAAGATGGGTGGCCAAAATGTTGTATTGAAGCTGTGCTTCTCAACTACCAGGATCCCCTTTCTGAATTTCCATGGGTGCAGTGCATAGCAAACACACCGGATTCCATTAATGATAGCCTGGAACCTATGTCAGGTGGTAGATAACTTTCATCAACCGGTGAAATACCACCACTTTGCTTATTGGAAGCTTGAAGTGGTGAAACCCATGTTTAGTCTCTAGAGCAAAGTTTCCGGCATACCCCCATACTTCTCCTTCAACCCATGCATAGTACTAAGTACTATAGGTTTTGATACCTTTCGTGTTTGGGGTTTTCATATAAAAAAAAAAAAAAAAAGGCAGTGGGCATTGAATTCCAGTGATACTAATCTGGAGAACCAGCAGAATCACTGGGAGGTCCCCTCACCACGTGTAGGTGCCCATGTTGAGAGGAATTAATTGTCATTAATTAACAATCATTTTTCTTAAAACTCTTGTTTCTGGCAATTCTAATTTTTGATTAATTCCTTTGTTGCTTACCCAGCTTTCAGCTGAATTGGTTAAAATAGGCTACTGTAATAAATAGCTAATTTTGTCTTTTGAATAGTTAGCTTCTTTCACTTCCTTAGTGTACTTATCTACTGCTTACGTCCGTGTCTAATCCTCCAACTTCATTACTGGCACAATGCAAATTTATGATTATTTAGCATACAATTTCGTATCTCTCCAAACTTTCATTACTTTTTATTCCCACCTCTTATTAATTAAAAAAAGATAAAGGCTGTAGATTCTCTACAGCCTTTATCTATTTCATTCAAAGATTCTTGAATACTATGCAGACTACTACTGAACAACACAGTGTCATCCACATATAATAAAAATCCAATTTTTACACCTTCTAACTCTAAATTCTAGTAACTTGCATTCTTTATTAAGTGATTCATGAAAATATATAAAAAGAGGTGGTGATAAGATGCAGCCATGCCTCTCTCCAAGTTTAATCATAAACTGTTTTCCAATGTTTCTATAAATCCTTGCTACAGATTTTGTCATTTTTATACAAACTTTTTAATTCCTTAAAAGGTTATCTATCCTTGATATCACATTTTTCTAAACTTTACTGACTTGTATATTAATTATTAAAGTACTGAATTTTCATGATCAGTTGTCACAAAGCATATAGCCTTTTCTTCTCTAGAGTGGCTACTGTCACAGGCATCATGTATCTTGGATATGTTACAGAATTTCTGCTTGCCCCAAATAAATGCAGGATGACAAAGGTAGCAACTTGATTTTCTAAAAAGACTGAGCTCTGCCTCATTTACCACAAAGTTTGTGCATACCTAAGTGCAGTGTTTCTTCAGAAGTGGACTGATTCTGATACTCACAAGATCCCAAACTCTAACCTCCTTTAGAGTTTTTGAGAACTTGCAAAATGTATACTCCACCTATGCCAGGAACAATTATAAACAAACAATACATTTGTGAAATAACTGGTCAGGTTGACAGGAACATGTGCTGAATATAGAAAAAATTGAATTATAAGTAGAACATCTACAGAGTAACTAAAGGTGCCCATATAGAAAACTAATTAAAACTTGAAGACAACCTTTATCACATGGGTGTAGTTACAGGTTTGTTTCACAGCCTATTCACACAATAATGTTTCAGTTTTATAAGGACACCCCATATTAATAAATGAACTAACCAAACATTTTACTAAACTTACCATCTAAACATTCAATGTCTTTTTCAGAAATATATGATCCTCCTCCCCACAATACCAACTTCTTCACAGGATTTTGGTATTGAGCTGCCATAATTAGAGCAGTTGTAGCACCATCACTCCATCCAAGCACAGAGTATGTTGAATAATTCAATTTCTGAAAAAAAAAAAAAAAAAAAAAAGAGAGATTATTCACTGAATTAAACATGAAAAACATATCAAAAGGAACTTCACATTTTTTTTTTTTTTTTTGGAATTGTTTGCAGAATGCTCTTCTACTTGGGCCTTTAAAAATGATAGTAGGATGTCATAATTATTCTTCCCAAGATGAGGCCAGTGATTATTACAATGCCCATTCAAGTTCTCATAAAGTGTGAAATGCTGATGAGCAAATATTCAGGTCACATTTATGAATGCACAAATTCAGTAAAGTCAGAAAGTTTTACAGAAAACTTTGACTTTTTGGTTTCTGAAAAAAATTCCTGACTTGACTGAAATTTATTGCAGATTATATTATGAAAGCTAAAATACATAAATTAAAAATCAATAAACATATAAATACTTTCTCTGGTATTTATTTTTTTTTTTATTATACAAAGGTGCTTGAACTACTCTTTGGCACTTAATGCACACTCACACATTAAAAGTGTGCGAGTGTGCATTAAGTGCCAAAGCAACTAAGGCTGTGAGGTGTTCAATTGACTTGATCTGATCATCCTGCCCGAGAGAGAGAGAGAGAGAGAGAGAGAGAGAGAGAGAGAGAGAGAGAGAGAGAGAGAGAGAGAGAGAGAGAGAGAGAGAGAGAAGGGAACCACCAAGAAAGATAAGAATGGTGATATCCAGCTTAGGACCCTGGGTGTGGTTGTGTGTCTTGTGCTAGACATTCCAGAACCTAAGAGTTCAGCTTGACACTTAGAAAGCTAAATCTAAAACAGGCCATTTAATTTCACTTGAGTAATCAAATGAGGTTGACTCTTGGGTTGGCACATATTCTGAATCCTTTGCTGATACTTCCATTTGCTTAAAATCTTTATAAGATCACATTTTCATGTAAAGTCCATGTTTCAGGACATTTGGGATTCAATTTTTATTTGATTCTTAATGGCACACAGGCAACTTAGGGCACAATGCAGCAAGTTCAAGAATAAAATACATTAAAAATCTATAGCCTACAAACAGTTTATCATGTAAAAATGCATAAAAGTAGAAACAAGTCTTAAAACAAGTAAAGAACAATGAGTGTACAAGCTACAAAAAACTAATTTATATATTTTTAAATAAGTTTGTTTTAAAAACTGAAAAATTTTAGATATGCTGTCTTTGTCAGATAAAATCTGGGTATGTGTATACTATGCCCACTCAGATTTTAATCATCTGCAGTCAGAAAATTAAAAGTGGCAAAATATAAACAATGTACACGAATAAAATCTGAACATCCAACAAAGACGTGTTTGATGCCTAAAATGTCATCACAGTGCTTACATGCAAGAGGGTCATCAGCAGAAAAGAATGTGTAAGATGACCATGTCTTATGCAGTGTCAAGCTATAATAATTTTCTCTTTGTGATTCTTGCCGAAACTTGAGTGCCATTGTTCAATTTACAGGCTTAATTTGGTATAATTTGTTTGAAGCCTGCTATGCTGTGAATGTTGCCATTGGGAAATGAGTTTCTTTTGTATTACTTGCTGGTAGTCTTGTATAGGGGACTAGTGGGGCAAGGGTTATTCAGGGTCACTGCTTATTTTGCTGCAATATCAGCCAAATCACTTCCCCTTATCCCAATGTGGCTGAGGATCCAGAAGTGAATAAGATTCAAAAACAGTTATGTAGCCTCTGCTCTACTCAGGACAGGCCAGGATGAGGATTATACCTCATAACTGAATGAGTGGAAAGGGTTGCCTTGGTGATAGAGAAACACTGTCTACCATGATATGTAAATTTTGGAGTAGACCCTGGATATACCAAATGGGCAGTTAGCAGTCTGATGCCTATTATATCTTTCCCAATATGGCTCAAAACAGATCCACGTGGGTGGTCATCTGCTTTTGAGTTTTAAAGCATACTGTAGGGGCAACACTATCCAATGAAGTGATAACAATGGTTCATTTGCTTCCACATACAGGCTCTGACCAGGAGATATTCAAAATGCTCCAGCAGCAATACAGATCACCTAAAGGTGAATGTGATCCAGCCACTGAAGTAAACTGTCTGGAAGATGCACATACCTAAGACTCATAATCTAGTTTGAATCACACCAGTGTATAGAGGTGTAATAAGGTGCATCAGTTGGCATCCCATGAAGTAGAGTAAAATGCAAGGAGGATATTCAAGTGTCTCATGCATTTTGTATGTAGTTGATGGATATGTTGTAGAAAGGTCAACTTTATCAAACACAAGCCCCAAAAAAGCTAATCTTGGTTACTACTCTAATAGCATTTTATCCAAGCCTCGATCCAGGTTCAAGATGAAGAATTACATTGTGACAAAAATGTATGCAAAGAGTCTTTTTCACTGCGAACCTGGAGCCACTAGTCATTGTCCAGGAATTAAGGTGCTCAGTGATATCTTGTAGTTGTTTTCTTTCAACAACACTCAAATTGAATGACTGGAAAAAAGCAAAAGTCATTAACACAGAGGGCCATGTTTGGTTGGAGGAAGTTGCTCTGTAACAGAATTCTGTCTGATGGCATAAGGTATGACACTTAATGCTGATTCTTGAGGTACTCACTCCTCTTAGTAAAAGGAATGAGAGAAGATAGATCCTACATGAAGTTGGAAACAGACTGCAGGATGAAAAAATTTTGAGAAAAATGAGGAAGTGACCTCTAAGACTGACGAGACTATAAAGGATTTAAAATACAAAATCTTTGAGTTGTGTCATACACTTTTTCCATATCAATGAACATGGATACCACGTACTCTTGTTTAGGAATGCATCCATACAGATGTTTCCAATATAATTAAATGGCCAAAGGTAGGCCTCTCTTAAATTTTGCACAAATGGCTAGTCAGAGTGATATGGTGAACTGCAATTTTGGGACCCTTTCCCAGTTGGTGAAAGCAAGGTCAGTTGCCTTCTGCCAACTGACAAAATCTGAAAACTGTTTTTCAATATGATTCTGTTACATAGGAAGGGCAGGTGATCCACAAACTTTGGTGAAAGATGTTTAATCATTCAGCCAAAAAAAAACTTCCCATCTCACCCATCCGGTCACTCCAAATGTTTGTCGAGTTCAGCCTTAAATTTATTTAAGCTATCAACTTCCACAACAACAGATGGAAGTCTGTTCCAGCAATCAACTGCCTGCTGGCTAAAGGCAAACTTCTGCACATCTATTCTACAACTGTCTTTCCTCAGTTTGAATCTATGCCCTCTCAGGTTTGTAATCCGAGCAAGAGGAAGAATCCCATCAGCATTGAGCCTGCTCAAACCATTCAAGGTGTTATACACCTCAATCAGATCACCTCACAGGTGCCTAGTCTCCAGATGCTACAACTTGCAGAATTTAACCCTCTCTTGGTAAGAGAGCCTATCCTCTCACCAATCTTGTTGCCCTTCTCTGTACTTATTCTAGCAACTCTACATCCTTTCTAAAATGAGGCCTCCAGACCTGTACACAGTACTCAAGGTGTGGCCTGACCATTGCCTTATACAAAGATATAACCACCTCCTTGTTGCTGTTGAACCAGATGACATCTGGTTCAACAGCAACTACCTTGGTAAGAGTTATGCCCCTTTTAAATAATGTATGGTGAATGGCTCATTGTATGGATATAAATCCTTTGATCTGAAATTTTATCTGTTTTCTGTTTTAGGAACAGGAACCTGGGGAGTAAGGATTTCTCCAAAAGCATCGGGCATTTCAGTGGGATTAACTGGTGATTTTAACAAATGCAAATTCTAAATGGAAAGCATTCAGGGAACTAATCATAGAAACTACTAAGCTTTTTATACAAAGAGATACTGTTAAAGGTTTAGGTCTAAATAGATGTCAGATGAATTTATGAGACTAGTGGCAGAGAAGAAAAATACTTGGAATGATTGTAAATTACTAAAGCACATAATTACATCTACAGCAAGTATAAATTAGTTTGTAATCAAGTTGCTAAAGGGGTTAGGGTGGCTAAGGCAAATTATAAGAAGTCTTTGGCTAGGATCATGAAGAAAAGTAGCAACCAATTCTTTGCTTATGCTAGCTCCTTAAAGGGAATGGAATGAACCTAGGGTGATGGAATCTATTCAGTAATATTAAAAGAAGCAACAAAAGAGGTAAGCAAACCTTTAATCATAATTTTGAAGGCATCACTGAATTCAGGGTAAATCTCTAGAGGTTTAAGGTGTGCAAATGTCTCCTTCTTAATCACAAAGAAGGATCAAAGGTCAAAATGAGTAATTACAGACTTGTTAGCTTGACTTCTGTTCCAGGTAAAATAATGGAGTTAGTGGTTAAAGAAGTAACAGGATCATCTTGACAAGAAATACAGTTACATAGCATTCACAATGTGAATTTGTTAAGAGATCTTGTGTCACTAATCTGATTAGCTACTATAACATCGTAACAAAGGAAATGGATGCAAAAAATAATTTTGACATCATATACTTTCAGTAAATTCAGCAGATATCAGAAAAAGCCTTTGACACTTCCATACAAAAGACTGCTATGCAAAAAATTGGAGCAGTGTGGCATTAAGGGCAGATTGAGTGGCAGGTGAGAAGAGGTGGTTATTAACAGCCACTGCTCATCATGGACAACATTAAGAGGTGTGGCTATTAAATAGCGAGACCACACACAGCCTCTACACACCAAATGCCACGTGTGAAACAACAGCATAGCAGTTTACCTTGAACATTTCCCTAGTTGTCAGACAAGTCACATTTCAACATGCCCATTTGCTTTGCAGTGGGTGAAGACAAACCAGACTGTCCAGTATTCAAAAAAAAACTGATGAAAATGTGGACTGGGTAAGGAAAATGATCAGAAGTGATCGTCGTTTAAATATTAGAATGGTTGCATCAGAAACTCAATATGGGCAAAGAAACAGACAAATTTTAAATTCAAATTTAAGCATGAGAAAAGTGTATGTCAATATGGTGTGAAAAATTTTGAACAAAGATTAAAGAATGAAAAGACTCCAAGTTTGTAAGGATGTTTTGAAAAAAAACTGAAGATCCAGACTTTCTAAGTACAGCCACTCAACGGCCTACGTAATACTCGACTTGTGGAAATTCGACTTTACGTAAGTTTTTGCCGGCCGGCGTAAACTTAAAAAAATCATGGAAATGTATTTTGCATCCCGTAGGAATAAATGGAGGTATCGTGAAAATATCGTAATGTGAAACCAATAACACATTGTTTTTTGGTTTTTTTTTTTTTTGGTAATTCATTCCAAGACCTTAGAAGTTGAAATTTTTACTATATAACTAAGCTATTTATCTCTCTAAAAGGTCATTTTTATAATGGAAATTGCACTACACTTTCATTGTTATCATATGTTTCCATTATAAGACTTAATTTTGAATGCCTTTGTGATATATTTTTAAAACACATTTCTGGAGGTCACTACCATAAAACAATTCGAACGTTTCGGTTTATTGGGTAGTAAACTCGATCTTATTGCATTTGTGATAATACCGATAACTGGAATTCTGGGGGATTTTACATTACGGTATTATGGTGAAATGAGTTCCTCTTCACTGAAATCTTCAATCATATAAAAAACAAATTTTCAGAATCTTTTCTTCATTCCTATTTACTTATTACAATGGTGAAGGGAAAGGGACCAACGGAAAGTGCAGGTGCTGGCAGCGCCAGGAAACGAAACAAAATTGACTTAGAAATTAAGATGATTAATTAAGAATTATGAAGCAGGACAAAGTTTGTCATCTATTGCATGAAATTAGGTCTCACTGCTTCAACAGTGAATACTATTTTAAGTGACAGTGCACATATAAAAGAACATGTTAAAGAATCAACAGGGATCACAAAACAGCATTCAGGTGCTATATCGAAGATGGTAAGGCTATTAATAATATATGGATGGAAAATCAGTTGTTGTTGTTGTTATTTGGTTTTTAGGAGCATTAGCAACTAAGGCCATATTGCTCCGGGGATATGCGGTGGTCATTCCCTGACCTTTCCACAAACTCCGTATTTGGTGGTGACAGGCTCGAACCCTGGTCTAATCAAGAAGCGTGTGCTACGCACTGCTGCTCCTTCCCACCTGGCTACGGAGGCGCCGGAATGGAAAATCAGATTCAGAAGCGAGTGCCCCTGAATCCAATGGCCATTCAAGCAAAAGCAAGAAGTATTTA